>NC_091167.1:30957244-31008124 GCF_040958095.1 Procambarus clarkii
TCCCCCTCTCTCTCTCTCTCTCTATCTCTCCCTCTCTCTCCCTCTCTCTCCCTCTCTCTCTTCTCTCTCTCTCTCTCCTCTCTCTCTCTCTCTCTCTCTCTCTCTCTCTTCTCTCTCTCTCTCCCTCCCCCTCTCTCTCTCTCTCTCTCTCTCTCTCCTCTCTCTCTCTCTCTCTCTCTCTCTCTCTCTCTCTCTCTCTCCTCTCTCTCTCTCTCTCTCTCTCTCTCTCTCCCTCCCCCTCTCTCTCTCTCTCTCTCTCTCTCTCTCTCTCTCTCTCTCTCTCTCTCTCCTCTCTCTCTCTCCTCTCTCTCTCTCTCTCTCTCTCTCTCTTTCTCTCTCTCTTTCTCTCTCTCTCTCTCTCTCCCCTCCCCCTCTCTCTCTCTCTCTCTCTCTCTCTCTCTCTCTCTCTCTCTCTCTCTCTCTCTCTCTCTCTCTCTCTCTCTCTCTTTCTCTCTCTCTTTCTCTCTCTCTCTCTCTCTCTCTCTCTCTCTCTCTCTCTCTCTCTCCCTCTCTCCCTCTCTCTCTCTCTCTCTCTCTCTCTCTCTCTCTCTCTCTCTCTCTCTCTCTCTCTCTCTCTCTCTCTCTCTCTCTCTCTCTCTACATCTCGTGACGTTTCCTTGGCGTTTATTAATGTAAGCGCAACCACATCCAGAAGATTTAATAATACATTGCATGTTCTTAGGTTTGCACAGGTAATGAACTACCCTGAAAGATTATTATAGCCCTTGAGGCGTGTTAAGCCCATAATATGCAGTCTAACTTATCCTCCAACCAGATTAAGAACGACACAGTTGTCTTGAAGAACTTCCATGAAATGTTGCAAAGCTTGCGTATGCTCTTTACTGTATTGCGAGCGTGGAACAATGCCCAGTTGGTCAATATTTGGTGTATAATCCTTTTCAGTCTTGCACGATAATGATCAGGGAAGCGTAAGTTTGCATGTATTGCACTGAAGTAGATCAAGATATCTACCCTTATTGTGTATAAAATAACTACCATTATTTTTCATGCGAAAGAGAGCCGATTTTATGTTTTTAATAAAATGTTGGCTTTTAAAGACGAAAACGATGTAGTGCCTTTTCAAAACTCTGCTGCAGACATATTACTATAATGAAAAAATGAGGATTCACTGTGGAAAGGTTATATCATGCAAAACTACTTTTTAGGTGCAAATCTTAACTTAAGCCGACTTACATAGTTTCAAAGGTAATCTTGAGTGTGAAGAGTTGCGGACGTGTAAAACTGGATGTATATCTGGCCTTTTATTCGTTGTATACACGAAGCCTGCAGAAAACCGTCATTATATGTAATAGAAAAATAAATCGTAAGAGTTCCTCGCCCATAAGGTAACCAACATAACATAGTTCATGGCTGCGGTCAGGGACACAATCTTATCGGAATGTAAATTTTAAAATAACTATGAAATACTCCAGGAGTTGAACAGGTAGCCGAAGTACCTGGCTCTGGATATCGAACCAGTTAACGGAGTACCAGGATCCAGAACTCAACTGAGGAAGGTCACGACTGCGTTCAGTGACATTTACTTCCGAAAAACATTCATTGTTTCCAGGGTGCTGCTATTTGTAGCTAGTCTCCTGGGATTACCTGGAGCGTGTTCCAGACCATTAAAGCCCAAGGTACAGACACAGTTGCTTGGTTGATACTGGTGCTTCTAGCGAGCCTCCTGGAAAACGGCAATACTTAGGGTCATTCCTGGAGTTGAACATGACAGTTACCAACCTACATTTCCTAACATTGCATTGGAATGGAGAGTTAGGAATTCTGTACCCTATTCATTCCTCTCTTCCTACTGACGCATTTGCTTTATCATTCACTATGATTCACCACATGGACTTCCCATTACAAGCGTGACGTCCCGCTATTCAGTGCTCACTCTGTAGAGACAGTAAATATCGGTAATCGCTTTAACTATCACGCTATGCTGGGTTTCTTTTTCTGAAGTATTCTAATGTTTTCGATAATTCGATGTAATACCGAGAGGTCACAGTGTATCCCTTAACAGTGAGACGGAGCTTCAAACACTCGGTTAACATTTGTTTGGTGTCAGATAAACCTAGATAAGCCACACTTTAATCTCTTCAACAATTACACGTGAATTTCTGATTGCTCGCGAAATAAAATTGAAATAACATGCCCTGCAAAATATTTTGTTATCTTTGTTCGGAATAACAAGAAATTCTTATTTGTCGGCCGACAATATATAATCACTCTGGTGGGTTTTGAAAAGCTGATTTTCTCAGAATAACGCATTATTCCGCAATCTTTTTCCCACCAACACGCTCTCAGTTCTTTCGTATAATAATTGCAGCTAAAGTGGACTGCAAGAAGAGATCGTTCGAAGCGAGTTAATTTTTACTTCTAAAGAGGACTTATGACATAATAATAATAATAAGAATATAAGGTACTGAGTGCAAAGCCTGTATGTCTCCAACTTGAGAGCAATATTAGATCAGGAGCTGGATAAGAGAGAGTGTCGGAGTGTAGCCAACAACTTCTCTAGGTGCCCTAGGGAGGCCTGAAGTTTGAGATGGACATCAGATTGCTGCCTCTAGAATCTTTCCATATTGTGGTTCCTGGCGGCTCAGTATGTCGAGTTGTGGCTCCTGCTTTGTTGGTTTTTGGTTCAAGGTACATGGTTGTACTAGTGTGCGTATATATATATATATATATATATATATATATATATATATATTATATATATATATATATATATATATATATATATATATAGATATATATATATATATATAATATGTATATATATTAGTATATTTTGGTAGCAGTCTTTCCTGTAGACATATATTATTAAATATGACCGAAAAAGTAAGATTAATAATTCTAACACGAATTTTCTCGATCTTTCGTACGTTTCTTTCCACTGTTGGTGGTAATTAAAAAATCAATTATCCAAAATTTCAGTTTTATTTCTAGTCTGACGCGACACTTGAGCGCGTTTCGTAAAACTTATTACATTTTCAAAGACTTTAGCTTACACATACACAACTGAATAGAACTTACACATTTTCGGATTTGTTTTATATCTACATTTGAGTGAGGTGGATGGGATGGTATTAATAGGGTATTAAATTCCTAAACACAAGACAGAACACAAACCAATGGGTATTGGAAAGGAAGTGATTTGTAGAAAGCCTATTGGTCCGATATTTCTTGATGCTTCTATATTGGAGCGGAGTTCTTGAGGTGGGTAGAATATAGTTGTGCATTAATTGCTGTTGATTGCTGGTGTTTACTTCTTGATGTGTAGAGCCTCGCAGACGTCAAGCCGCCTGCTATCGCTGTATCTATCGATGATTTCTGTGTTTGTTTACTAGGATTTCTCTGGCGATGGTTTGGTTGTGGGAAGAGATTATATGTTCCTTATAGAGCCCTGTTGCTTATGCATCGTTAAACGCCTAGAAAGAGATGTTGTTGTCTTGCCTATATACATGTTTTTTTGGAGCTTACAGGTCCCCAAGAGGGCATTTGAAGGCATAGACGACGTTGGTCTCTTTTAAAGCGTTCTGCTTTGTGTCTGGAGAGTTTCTCATGAGTAGGCTGGCCGTTTTTCTGGTTTTATAGTAAATCGTCAGTTGTATCCTCTGATTTTTGTCTGTAGGGATAACGTTTCTATTAACAATATCTTTCAGGACCCTTTCCTCCGTTTTATGAGCTGTTGAAAAGAAGTTCCTGTAAAATAGTCTAATAGGGGGTATAGGTGTTTTGTTGGTTGTCTCTTCAGAGGTTGCATGGCGTTTTCACTTTCTTATTATGATGTCTTGCGACGGAAAAACCATTGGAGAAGCCGTTGTTGACTAGGACCTGCCTTACCCTACAGAGTAGGGTAAGGCAGGTATTTTTGAATTACCACCAAACAGTGAAAAGAAACGTACGAAAGATCGAGAAAAGTCGTGTTAGAATTATTAATCTTACTTTTTCGGTCATATTTAATAATATATATTATAGATATATATATATATATAAGATATATATATATATATATATATATATATATATATATATAGGGGGGTACCACCTCTGGTGCATTATAGGACCCACTGCCTCAGAGAAGGGAACACAGAGCATTCAGGGAAAAACTTGCCATTTAACTCTGAATACGTAAGTAGTGTTCGCTTCTCCTACCACCCCCCTTTTTTATGGTGTACACTTTATTGTGCAAGGGTTATACAAGTTACATATCTGATTTTATACAAAAAAAATAACATTAAGAGGATATCTATTATTATATATATATATATATATATATATATATATAGTATATATATATATATATATATATAATATATATATAAGTAGCAAAGCAGACGGGTAGTTTAATTTTCTGACATTCACTTTTCCTTACCGCGAAGGGGGGAAAAAAACGCAAGGACTGGAAACTTTGCCTGCTTTCTCTGGTGGTGTTGCTTGCTAACTTTAAATTACGGAATCTTAAAGAAGTTAAACTGAGTACCTGCAAGACGCCTTCTGCAGCTGCAGTTAACATTTAAGAAACAAAAGTTCAAAATTGACTGAAACATTTCCTGAAGACTTGCAACATTTTCATCAACTATTACAATATTTCATTACTACTACTGCATTTTAACGAGGGGTGTTTAAAATACAATGGAATAACTTTTTTGGCATTAACCATGGTTATGGCCTAATGCTTGAGGGAGACTTGCATATTGTGGTGCTGAGGTATACAGGAGTACCACTCTGCTCACCCCATTTAATCACCACATGTGTAATTGTGCTGAGGATTGTGTGATTTCGTGACCCGCCTCAATACTCCACATATGTGCTGTGGTGAGGATTGTGACTTGGTATTCCCCGAAACTGTGCACCATGCGTGTACTGTGGTAAAGATTCTAACGAGTGAGCTTCTATTGTGCACCATGTGTGTGCACTGTAGGGGCAGGGACATACTGGTGTGGTAGTGAGAGTGGTGATCCTCCACTACACATCACTGGTAGAACCTTTCTCAGTGTGCTGTATTTTGCAAAAAACCGATTACCCTAGTTCATTTATCTTTGCTCAACACAAGAGCTACAGTCTTAGTACAGTACAGAACAGTACAGTCTACAGTACAGAACACACAGAGCTACAGTACACAAAGAGCTTTGTTAGCTGCAGTCACAAATTACCATGACTTTTATTGAATGATTGCACAAAGTAACAATCCCAAAAGCAGCCTAACAATCTCCAATGCAAACTATTTTCAAGTCGATCTATGGAAGTTTTCTCAGCTGAACGTCAGCTTAGGTGAACTCTGACAAACATATAATATATGCATATATAGGCACTATTCAGTCTAGCACGGATGGATAATACAGCAGTGCAGCTGTATGAATATGTTTTATGTGCTCATATATATATATATAGTATATATATATATATATATATATGATATATATATATATATATATATATATATATATATATATAGATAGAAGCATCAAGAAATATGGACCCATAGGCTTTCTACAATTACTTCCAATTCAATACCCATTGTTTCGTGTTCTGTCTTGTGTTTGAATTTAATACCCATTCAATACCCATTGTTGAAGTTTGTTTTCACCTCATCCACCTCACCCAAATTTAGATATAAACTCGAAGATGTGTAAAGCTCTATTCAGTTTCAGTTGTGTGTTTATAAACTAAAGTCTTTGAAAATGTAATAAGTTTTACGAAACGCGCTCAAGTGTCGCGTCAGACTAGAAATAAAAATGAATTTTGGAGAATTGATCTTTGAATTACCATCAACAGTGAAAAGAAACGGTAGAAAGATAGAGAAAAAATCGTGTTAGAATTATTAATCTTACTTTTTTCGGTCATATTTAATAATATATGTCTACAGGAAAGACTGCTACCAAAATATACTAATATATTATATATATATATATATATAGTATTATATATATATATATATATATATATATATATATATATATATATATATATATATATATATAGTATTATATATTATAATATATATATATATATAATATATATCATATATATATATATATAATTAATAGATAAATAATAAATATTCAATATTGCTATTATCTTTAATTTGCCATTTTTTTGTCATAATTTTAATTTCAGGGGATTGTCACACACAGAGATAGTGTGAATATACTATGCACGAAACATATAACATGAGCATATGACAATAGACGACCATACACAATCGTGAAAGGTGATGTAAGGGGCCACATCTGACAACAAATCACTCATCAACACATGTTTAGTAAATGTCAAATTGGCATCAATGCTCAGAGTTACAACATAATACGCAAATATTGAGATAAACTGAGGGAAAAGAGGGGAATTATCGGGGAAAAGCACCAAGCTATTGCGTCTTATAAGCTAGGGAAAGGGTCAGGATAAGGATTTGGGATGGGACAGGGGGCAAGGAATGGTGCCCAACCACTTGGAATGGTCGGGGATTGAACGCCGACCTGCATGAAGCAAGTCATTCTCTATGTAGAATAATTTGCAGTTCACAAGATAGCATATATGACAAAATAATATATTAATATATAAGTGAAAATTGTTGTTTCGAGAAAGCAAAACTGAACGTTTGATGCTCGACTTAGCCTAGTCTCAGAGGAAAAAAATATATGCTATAATCTAACAATCCTCACCTTAGTATACAAAGAACAATTGTAAACAATGTTCATAGCACACAATAAAATGTATGTCGAGTCACTTAAGGTGACAGCTTATAGTAGTAATGTATGGATTACATATTATCAATATTAATTTTATTATCACTCTCTCTCTCTCTCTCGGGTAGCTCTACGTCTCTCTCTTCTAGATATATCTCCTCCCTCTATCTCCTATTTACCTCTATCACTCTCCCTCTCCCTTGCACCTTGGCCCGTTCAATAAAATCCTTATTTATCCGGAACTGTTGTACCAGCAAGTACGGAATATTGCAACGCGCCCCACGTCATGCTCCGCTTCGCTATTCCAGGACTCTGAGAGACAAGGTCGAAAAAAAAGAGAAGTACGAGAGAGAGAGAGAGAGAGAGAGAGAGAGAGAGAGAGAGAGAGAGAGAGAGAGAGAGAGAGAGAGAGATATTGTGAGAGAGTGAGTGAGCTGGGGGAGACTTAAGAGGTCATAGAACCATGTTTCCATCTGGTTCATGTAATTTGGTTGCAGTTGTTCCCCGAGTGTTGTGTCTAGTTCTGGAAACAGACGAGATGGGACTGCACCAACATAGCTCCCAAAGCCACTCGACTGTTTAGCCAGTAACATAAATCGCCAAAATAGCTGAAACAGAAGCAGGAAACTCTCGAATCGGACATCCGTGGCTTAACAAGTTACATGAGATTTTCGCTTTATATCATGTTTTGCTCTGCTTAAAGTCAGGGGCCAGATTCTCGAAGGCAGTTACGCAAGTACTTACGAAAGGGTTTATCTTTCCTCAATCTTTGACGGCTTTGGTTACTTTATTAAACAGTTTACAGGCATGAAAACTTTACACTCAACTGTTGTTATTGTTTATGAACAGCTTTCTGGTGCTTTAGAGCTCATTAACTGTTTAATAATTGTAAACAAAGCCGCCAAAGGTTGAGAAAAGATGTACAGGTTCGTAAGTGCTTGCGTAACTGCTTCGTGAAATCTGGCCCAAGATCTTCAACGCAGACATGGTACAAGAAGGGTTGACTGGCCTTCACAGCAGCCGTCACTCGCTTTTAAAGACTAGTGGTAACTTGTTTAAGTAAATAGTAATACTATATGAAAAGAATATATAAAGAATATATATATTCATGAAGTAGCAACACACTGTAGACGCCTATATATACGATTCAACGAAGTCACGTGTATTCTACAATATACTACCAAGGTATGCTATACAGAAAATTTCTCAAATTAAAGTTTTTAGAATTCTAATAGATAATAAAGCAAATAGCTCACAGTTAAACAAGTGCTGTTAGTGTCCACACCAGGGTCTTCCCGACATAATATCGCACTTACAAAACCCCCTTCAAATCCCCCTCTCATCCCCTTCATAATAACCGCTTTCCCGCTTCAAATACATCAGCTCCCCTGCTCTCCCCTATTCAGAAAACTTCATTGTTCAACCTGTCCTCTTACGAAGAACGTCGCATTTCGATCGTATGTGTTACATAAGGCCAAAAATTGTACAGTGAAAGTTTGGAAACTTAATGAACATTTGATACCCGGTGGGTGAAAGTTTGAATGTTTAAATTAAAATTTTTAAATTTTGCCCCGAGGGGCGAGTTTATTGGGCAGCGCCACTCCCGTGGGTGAAAGTTTGAAAACCTTTGAACACATGATACCCGGTGGGTGAAAGTATGTAAACCTTTGAACACATGATACCCGGTGGGTGAAAGTTTGTAAACCTTTGAACACTGATACCCGGTGGGTGAAAGTTTGTAAACCTTTGAACACATGATACCCGGTGGGTGAAAGTTTGAAAACCTTTGAACACATGATACCCGGTGGGTGAAAGTTTGTAAACCTTTGAACACATGATACCCGGTGGGTGAAAGTTTGGAAGCTACATGAACACAGTATACACGGTGGATAGGTCGTCCGGCCTCTACACAAATCACGTCGGGATGAGACGCACCAGTATCTTATCTGTCCATCAAGAGCACTCGGGCTGGCTGGATGAGAGGTGAGCAGCTCTCTGGTTGGTTGGCAGGACGTCATGGCTCTTATCAGCAGAGAGACTTGTGGGTGAGGGGCTCTGGTGCCGTGGGTGGGTACGAGGTGGAGGGAAAGATGGAGAAGTGTAGTGGAGGCGGTGGGGAGTTGTCGGGGCCTAGTCGGGGAATTTGGAAAAGTGTAGGTGGCGTCTGCAGGGAAGTTGGAGTGTGTGGGGGGCGACAGAAGGCAGATGCTGGGCTGCTGAAGAATAATGAGAACATGGAAAAAAGTGGAAATAGGAGGAGAATTACGGTATCACGAAGGAGTTGAGGAAGAGGGAGGACAGGAGAATAAGATCAAATATTGCTTCCGGAACTCAATGTTTTGTACCAAACGTAAAATCTCAAGAGAAAAATAGCCTTAGAGACGTTTATGGAAATGAGTTCGTTCTTACCATTGTGTGCTTACAGTTGAAGCTTCAGCTACTGGCCCCCGAGTTTTCTGTCGTCTATTGCAATAGCTCCTATCCCAACTGTTTATTATCATATCTACTCTTAAACTGTGTTTGGAGTTAACAGTTTTTCCTCCTTTAATTCTATTTACTCATGATCTAACGTTTAATCAAATTAAATGTATACCTTGTATGTAAATCAAAGATAATTGGTTTGTTGGTTTAGAGTAATTGACCTTCCATAATATTTTTTTTTGTAACGGTACTATTCGCAGGAGTTCTTTGTCTTTCAGTATTTAGATAAATCTGTCTTCTAAATCTGAAAGATAAATCTGAAATTGAAAATTTCTGGGGAACGCTCTTAGACTTTTCCTGCATTTATATCCTTACAGGGAAGTTTTTATTCTCATTCTTAATTTCATGGTATTTTAGTATTCTATATTTATTATTTCTCGTCTTCCCCGTTCAAATATATTGGTAATTCATTTAACTCTATTTTCATCATTCACTTTTTATATTGATATTCTACCTAACTATAATCACACCCTCTCCTTTCGAGTATATCTGTATTCTTTATAACTATTCTCATCCTTCCCTTGCGGGTATATTTGGTATTTTTGTCTATTTCCTTATAACTCGCAAACTTGTACGTTGGCATTCCATCTTTCTCTCTCTCTGGCCTCTTGAAGCATGCAGTGGACGTTGGCTCCTACTGGGAATTGCTGGGCTACTTTCCACGATAGTGTTACATCATGTGTTCCAAATGCACTTTAAATCTGGTCCGCTGCTCCAGGACACAAATAAAAGTTATTTTACTGGAGGCTTTTGGTTTTCCATTTGCTACTGCTGCTACTGCTGCTGCTGCTGCTGGCGCGTAAATAGCTGATGACGGTGAGTTGCGTAGACGCCAGGCAAGAGACTTGGTGTAAATTATTGATATCTTCCTCACGATACTATTGGAAGCCCAAACTTGCAGGTATCTCTTATAGTGATATACCTCGGAACACCTTAATATGGCGATATACCTTGGGACGCCTTCTCGTGGCGATATAGCTGACGTCGTTCTAACGTAGCGATATAACTGTGATCGTCTTAATGTGGTTATACATGGTATACAATGTTCTTTGCTCTATCCACAGCATTGTATACATTCCATCCACTCTTTGTGTATTTAATGAATAACATCTACAAATATGGAATGGATAAAGCACTTCGTTCTAAATATTATTAATAACAAATCGGGTGAAATGCAATGAATATATATATATATATATATATATATATATATATATATATATATATATATATATATATATATATATATATATATATATATATATATATCTACCACTATGAACCACGTGGTAGTAGATTGTACGTACCCGTTATTTGTGCATTTAAAGACACAAATAAATTAGGAAAAATATATATATGGTATTGATTTATTTCCGATATAATCTTTCTGTGGGTCGCGTGATGATTTGGGCAGACTCTCTATGCTTGACATTTTTTAAACTTTTAGTTTGAGTGGGGTTTTATTGACTGCTAAATCATTCGTAACTGGAGCCTCACACAGAGAGAGCTAATTGCTTCCGTTGTTATACTTCATCCTGTCCTCAGGGCAGGGTCGTTAAAGCCCCGCCTTCCCCCCTCCCTCCCTCCCTCCCCAAGACGTATCCAATAATTTTATGAAACTTTGTATTAAAAATAAGTTTATTACCATATGTAAATTAATGTTATTACATATTAAATTAATGTGCAAAGTCGTAAGTTAGGTGTTAAGGTACTGTTGGAAATTATTAAACCCATCCTCAGGCCAGGCTAGTTAGAGCAGGGGACCAACCCCCCGAGATGCACTCGTCAATTTTAACATATTTGTATTTAAAATAGGTTCGTTATCAAATATATAAAGTAATATTATTATACAATAAAAATTCAATGCAAAGTTATTCGTAGCTTAGGTTAGATATTTAGGTTCTGTTGGCGGTTATTTGTGATTGTAGTACGTGGGCGAAGCATTTGCAGACTTGCGATTCGAGCAGAGAACGTCAGCAAAACATTGCTTGAGAAAAGTACACATATCAGAAGTGAGTAAAGTAAACCATTTTTCATTTATAAACAGGGGCTTTGGCAGCTGGATTAACGAGCATTTGGCCTTCGTTGATGAGGACTGGCTTTTCTGCTATTGTATTTGTAGTACAACGAGTGAAGGTTTTCTAGAGTTGCGATATGAACAGAGGTCATCAGTAAAGCAGTGCTCGGGAAAATGTTCGATCGTGATCAGTTGTGAATCGTGAGTCAATTGCTTTTCTTTCATATATAGAGGTTTGATGGTTCAAATGGATTTGATGGTAACCAAATTCTTCGGTTAACGAGTATTTGGCTTTTGTTGATGAATAATGGCTGCGTTTTTTCTAATAAAAACAAATTGATTTATATTCTAATTAAAATATTTAACTAATGTCATGGCGGGGTTCAAATGACGCTGTATTCGAATTAAGATATTAGTGTTAGATGTAATTTTTAATCTGCACCGTTTCATCTAAACTCATCCTTCTGTCCAGGCTATAGTCTAATTCAAAACTTACATTTGTTTTAGTAAATCAGTAGTTGACTTGCAGGGTAGACACACCCAATAACAGGATAAATCTTTTGTACTGTTAAATAACAAAAAACAAATCAGTTTAAATCTGAATTATTATATATATATATATATATATATATATATATATATATATATATATATATAATATATATATATATAACTGAAAACTCACACCCCAAAGTGACTCGAACCCATACTCCCAGAGCAACGCAACTGTAACTAACAGGGCGCCTTAATCCGCTGACCATCACGGCCGGACAAAAGGAAGTGGTAGCCGAAGCATTTGAACCACTTCCCCGCCGGCAACTCGGATTGTAATCTTGGGCAATAGCTATTTCACCAAATCACCTCATTCTTTGGGGCACACGTGAGGAACACAATGCGAACAAGCCTGAATGGTCCCCCAGACTATATGCAACTGAAACTCACACCCCAGAAGTGAACTCGAACCCATACTCCCAGGAGCAACGCAACTGGTAACTACAGGGCGCCTTAATCCGCTTGACCATCACGGCCGGACAAAAGGAAGTGGTAGCCGAAGCTATTTGAACCACTTCCCCGCCGGCAACTCGGATGGTTATCTTGGGCATAGCATAGCCTCACGTGTGCCCCAAAGAATGAGGTGATTTGGTGAAATGCTATGCCCAAGATTACCATCCGAGTTGCCGGTGGGGAAGTGGCTCAAATAGCTTCGGCTACCACTTCCTTTTGTCCGGCCGTGATGGTCAAGCGGATTAAGGCGCCCTGTAGTTACCAGTTGCGTTGCTCCTGGGAGTATGGGTTCGAGTCACTTCTGGGGTGTGAGTTTTCAGTTGCATATAGTCCTGGGGACCATTCAGGCTTGTTCGCATATATATATATATATATATATATATATATATATATATATATATATATATATATATATATATATATATATATATATAATATGCAGAATAACCACATGTGAAAAATAAAAAATGCTTAACGCGTTTTCGGGCTAATTCGCCTTCATCAGAGCAAGGTAGAATGAGATAAGATTGCTGATCAGACCTTTATATCCACCTGGGCAGATCACCTGACCACCAAAAATAAGTGGAGGAAAGGAATTATAAGAAAGAAGGTAACTGCAGAAGGCCTATTGGCCCATACGAGGCAGCTCCTATTAATATCTCCAAGTGCCATACGTGTTAAATGATTGCTATATTGTTTTGACGTGCTATATTGAGGCTTAAATAGGGATCCAACTTGTACATACTGGGGCTCACATTAAGGCTGTTGTTACAGTGTTTGATCAGAGCAGACTCGATCACGTTTCGTTCAACAAAATCCTTACTTTTAACAATACATCCAAGCATAGATGCTTGGATCAGTGTTTTTGTGATCATTGTTGCATATATATATATATATATATATATATATATATATATATATATATATATATATATATATATATATATATATATATAATATTGATAATATATATATAATATTGATAATATATATAAACAATATATATGTTGTTCGTGCTTATTTAAGTCTAGGTATGGTTAGGAAGATGCTTTGGTTACATTAATTTTAGTAGATTTTACAATTCAGGCTGAATGTGAAAAGGCGCATTTCGATTCATAGTTTCGAATATTGTCAACTGAGCTATTTTATATACTAATTTGCGAACATTTAAGTAAGTCAATATATGACTCGTCTAGGTTTTGAACCTCGCGGCCCTTTGGTTTGACAATAAGCTCGTTGCATATGAGGCTGGTTAAGCCCATCCACATATACAAAGGCCAAATGGCCCTTAAACCAGCAGCCAAACTATAAAAACACTCCACACATGACATAACACTCATCCCCAGAATATGCATGTCCAAGCTGCAGCCTGTCCTCATAAAGAGTGACCAAATGCTCGTTAAAACAGCTGCCAGCCTTCCTGATAATGAATGATAATCAATTTAGACTTTGCTCACAACTGATTGCCGTTGAACCTCTCTTTAACAGAGAGAGAGAGAGAGAGAGAGAGAGAGAGAGAGAGAGAGAGAGAGAATGAAAGACGTATAAAAGACTGATGTTTTACTAATTAGCAAGCTTAACACCAAATAACACCTATCAGGCTGTAACAACCAATCACTTAAAACAAATAATTTAATCTAATCATAAACAATATGATATTCTTTCAACGATCTTCCAAAATGAAGACGTGAAAAATTCTATTGTAAAATGCACAGGGAATTGATTAAACATTTTGGGTCAGTTTCTGAAACAATAACAATTATTAGGCATAGGAGCACAAAAATATCGTTACAAGCTTATCCTAGAGAGAGAGGTGCAGCATCCCTCCAGAGATGAGATGAGCTCACCTGGTCAGGGCGTCCTAATATATACGAGAGAAGAACTGCCTGAACAAGCAGAGTCCACGTCCAGGTCGTCGCCGTCCCGCAGAATACATTATACCCAGCAATTTCTCCACTCGTGTAGTGAATAATGACCCACGCATCGGGGTGGGCAAGGAGGCAGATAGATCATTGGGTGTAATACTCTGTGTGTGTGTGTGAGAGAGAGAGAGAGAGAGAGAGAGAGAGAGAGAGAGAGAGAGAGAGAGAGAGAGAGAGAGAGAGAGAGAGAGAGCTCACACAGACGAGAGCCTTGCGACAGGTACTCTAATCTGGAAACTCTGAAGCAAACGACTTGAAAACAATGAATAAAAGACGTTTTATTTACCCCACCCGCCGTAAGGTCACTCGCAGTGTATACCCTGATCAAATAGACATTTACTACCGATGTGAACTTCGAGACGCCCTCAGTTTTACCTTGTGAAGCTAAGACTAAGTTTCAGCCTTAATTTAACCCCCGTAGATAATGATTAGCCCCCTCAAACTAAAATCTTGGTTGGGAATAACCAGTGCGGCCTCTGCCAATATGGTCTCCAAACTCGTGTACCCGCAAGTTCTCTTCAGGATCGGGAAATGCAAATTTGCACTGAAGATAATATGCCAAGCCTTAATATTGCGAATACGAGCATTGGTCCATCGCTCACCGAGTCATGTATTTACTAATTCTCTTAATCCTTACAATTGTCAAATAGTTTCATTTCTAGTTACTTCAGGATTTTAAGCCGGAAATATTTTATTGGCGATGAAAATGCATATAGATTACAAAATCATGTAATATGAAGATTACCAGTGGTTTGTATAATTTAGATCCATATTTGATTAATCAGTTAAAGGGCGATTTGATTAGGATCATTGATATACATTTGTCTCACTAATACTTTGGTAATATCCACTATCTTATGATATTAATATTCACGCTGATATAAACACTCGGGCGCACATGGGTGACCCCCCTCGCCTGACCGCAGAACAACACCCCCCCCCCTCACTTTCACTATGGGAGCCCCACAGAGTGAAGAAGAACACTTCAACATTACCCCATGTTGGACATGCAACAAGTACGACCACAGAGTAGCAGAATGCCAACATGGGGATATCAAAGTATGTTCTGAATGTGGCCAGCAGGGACACATTTTCATGGAGTGCACAGATAAAACAAACCCCAAATGTCTCAATTGTAGGGGTCCCCATCGCACGCTGGCATCAATCTATCCCACAAGGAAGAAAATCCTAAAACAAAAAACGGACGAAGCTGCAGCAAAAAAAGAGAGCAATGGCCAACAATACCTTTGCAGGTATCACTACCACAAATGCTTGGACAAATAAGTCTTCACACAATCCAGCAAACACTACCTTACAGGTAAATGGTGACCTACCAACGAAGATTCTAAGCAGTATGATCTATGCCCACCTAGAAAACTTAGCAAAGCCAGAATCATTCGGATCCGGGGTTGAAGAAACTTATAGGAAGAATGGTCTTCCCGTAATGGACTTCCCAGACAATGGTCCCTCATTTAACATCGTAAAAGCCTTAATGGCCAGCAATATTATCAGCACTCCATTAACTGGTACCAACTCTCATCAAGGGCAAGGACCCCAAATGCAGAAACCCTCACCGAGTCAGAGGAAGTTGAAACAACAGAAGCAACCACCACTAATGGCCACCAAGACCACCAAGCAAGCACCACTAATGACCCCCACGAGGGGGCCCACAACCATACAAGCACTACAGGAGAAACAATAAATAGAGAATACCGATAAGGAAACTGAGACAGACCAGGTACACACACAGGGCATCAATGCTTACCACACACCCACAGACAATGCTGCACACTCAGACACAGAAACCCAAGACTCAGATGAAATATCCATCAAGATCGAATTCTTCTCGATAAACAAGACCCACATGTTTAATCTCAAGACCCTCCGAGAGCGAATACAAACTCGGCGAATAAAATTCCAATACAACATCTCCGATGCTGCTACGATGGGCGTCTACAGACGTATAAAGTCGCATACTTTCAGCCAAACACCCCTAACCATTCAGCAGATAAGCAGCAGTAAGTTTAACACAATGCGCAACGATCCCAAACAATCAACGATGTGGAATAGACCTATCAGTTTCAAAATAGCAATCCAGTCATTAACAATATATGTATATATCCATCAATATAATAATAATAATAATAATAATAATAATTATTATTATAATAAATAAATAGCCTTAAACAGAACAACATAACATAAGTGGAAGCATCGGAGTGTGTGTTTGAGTGCTACACAGTACTAATCTATAGACATCCATATATGCTGAAACACATGTGAAGAACCTCTCACACAATCACAGCTCCCTGACAAGAGAGAGCAAGCTTAGCTTAGCTGCCAACACCCCACATCGTGTCAGCAAGGCGGACAGCCCGCCAGCTTTCATAACTCTGACTGTATTTCCCAATTCTAAACTTCTCTTCACCTATGCCTCTCCATCCTCTTTACTCCCCCCCCCCCAAGAAAAAAAAGGTGCCGGCGCCTCACTTCCGTTAGATTCCACACTGTAAACCCATCTGTTCGATTCGTTTTTGAGATGGTCCACTCTAGGCACTTCCCGCCACTCGTGTAGCCTCCCAGGATATTCACACAGCACCTTGTGAAGGCTGGGCACGGTGACGCCGGGATGTCCCTAGGTAATGGTTCAGTAAACAACAGAGCCCCCTTCACGCGTCCGCCCGCCACGGCACCCCCTGTGTGTGTTTATATATATATATATATATATATATATATATATATATATATATATATATATATATATATATATATATATATATATATATATATATATATATAATATAATATAATATAATATATAATACAATATAATATAATTTTGGGGAGGCTGGGAAACAAACAAAGACTTATGCAAAGACAAGATTCACTGTAAACATAGTGTCATGACACGGCTGTCTACGCTCTTCTTTCACCTGGTAGTAGTGGCAGGGGCCAGTATTTACAGTTATATCTACGAGAGCTTTACATATGATGAGAATGACAGACGAAGTACTAACAATTATTAGCCAACTCTGCTAATACACAAAGGAAAAGATCTCTTTTGCATGATAACTCTACAGTTTAATGTTGCATATTATATATTTTGATAATCTTAGCCATTTTTTCTTATTCATGCTTCACCAAATGATCCTGCTAACATATCATAACATTAGAACAGACTGTATAGAGAAACTTCGAATCTTAGCTGAGCTTACCAAACTAACGAGTAACCACGACAGCAATGAATTATCTCGAGTTTCGTGATTAACATTACCGCCTGCACGCAGAGTTTTGCACAACATGGTGAAATATGCGAGTCTCACACGAGCCATATGTGTGTGTGAGTGTGGTCGTAGTGTCGAAGGTTCCGGGGGTGTATATAGGACGTCGTCTTCCAACAAAGGAGCCACAGTGATATATCCCGAGAAGTGTATCGCATTTCTCAACCTACATTAGCTGTAACTATAGGAGAGTTCGAGAGAGTTGGACTAAAGTGTACTTTCTGGTTGGCTTGTTAGCTCTTCCGGTCGGTTGTCTAATGTACTAATTCCTGACCAATTTTTTTATCAATCATGTCTACACCATATTTCACTCCCTCTCTCTTTCATTCACACACACACTAATGGAATGTATTAAGATGTAATTTGGTGGAGGCAGACTTCACACAGTTACAAATGTAGATATAATAGAGCCTAATAGGCTCAGGAATCTGTACACTGGTTGATTGAATGTTGAGAGGCGGGACCAAAGAGCCGAAGCTCAAGCCCCGCAAACACAACTAGGTGAGAAGAACCAGGTGAGAGGGTTGGGTAGGTTGCATATTTCCTAGCTGCCAAATGGACTTTGGTAAAAGAGATTAGATATTAGTGTGGAAAAGCACTATCATGAGTTAAATATTATCTAACAAATATCATTCAGAGAGTCACAGTGAGAGGCAAGAGGTTGTACTGGCGTAAGATGACAAAAACGGAGAAAAACTTGTCAAAAATTATTTTTAGATGTTTATTTGCAACAAATGATTGTGTTTGTTTATGTACAATCATTCGCTCTAAATAAACCAATGTGGTCAACTCTTTGATATCGATAAAAATCGTTGTCATCACGCATAATTCTCCTATATTTCATTTAATAAAATCTTCTAAAATTCCCACGAGGACTACATCGGTTTATTTCTCTCATTACATTTATGTAGATCAGTTGCTTTCATAGAATTAGAGCAACGGTCTTTGAGATGATATTCAACATCCTGTAGCTAGTTTATATGATTATATATCTGATGTATACATCCCGGAGTACATCACATGAACTCTATTGGATGTATACCAAGAGAAACCAAGTAAATACACCAAGTATACTCCCTCATCTTGGCGTATACACTGTGAGTTGTTTTTTTTAGTTTGTCTATGGTTAGGATTAAATTTGACTTGCTTGTTGGTCAGTAAGATGTTATCACGACTATGATAACACTCCCTCGATAAATAGATAATAAGTCCGACAGTAAAACCAATTTTACTGTTTATCCCAGGATCCAATTACACTGCCGTCGACCCCAAGCGTGATACAGTAATAGCCGTCAAGGGAACGATAACTTTACTATCGATAGATCCATAACACCTTTTATGATGGTCCATAAATAAACTTTGTTATAGCTTTCTTCACGACCGTAGGCTGATCAGGTTCATAGAGAAAGTCTCGCACACACCTGAAAGTTGCTGGTGAGGAAGTGAGATGAATAGATAGTGAAACATATTGCAGAGTGGCGAGAGAGAGAGAGAGAGAGAGAGAGAGAGAGAGAGAGAGAGAGAGAGAGAGAGAGAGAGAGAGAGAGAGAGAGAGAGAGAGAGAGAGGAAGACAGAGACCTGTTTATTTTCGTGATACACACACACACACACACACACACACACACACACACACACACACACACACACACACACACACACACACACATATATATATATATATATATATATATATATATATATATATATATATATATTTATATAGATATATATTATTTATGTATTATATATAAACAATGCTCTGGCACATACACAAACACATTCATACAACGAAGAATAAACACATCCAGACACAGAATCGTCTACGTTTCATAGACATGCATTTAAGTTCTGAGAGGAGCTGAAGCCTCTCTCTCTACGAGCCTATCTACGAAAGTTAACAAACTGCTTTCAGACACCTGCATATATACTGACACAAGTATGCATACAAGCACGGACATAACCACATCGAAACAAACAGCGACGATAGGTATCACAACTGAGGGAACACACTTGCCCTGAGAGGCTGAGAGAGCTCAACCTCACAACTTTAGAGGAAACAAAAAATATAGGGGAGACGTATATGAGCCGAAGGGATTTCAGGAAACTCTTCTCGGGTGTAAGAATGGTGAGCAAGTGGAATTGGCTATGAGAAGAGCTTGTTGTGGCTAACTCAATAACTCTACTCAACAGAAAGTACGACAGGGGAAAATATTAAATTAAAAGGCATTGCATTACCTGACTTTAATGCAATGACTTTTAGAAAATCATTGTGTTATATTCTAACTATAATGCAGAGTGGGGAAAATCAGGATAAGGAACCTAATCTCCAGCCATGCAAGCAAACCTTGGAGAGTAAATCAAGCCATGTACACAAGCAAGAGTATTCATACCGACGCATTCACTAACAAAGGCACTTTGTTAGTGAATGCAAAGACACAACATGCATTAAGATAGTTCCTACGAGACAAGAACCACGATTGGGTGGTGTTTCAATGGGCAAATGAAGGTGGAGGAAAAAAAACTAGCCACTTGTGAGATCGCTCTTTCAGGTTCATTACATATAGTATGGCAGAAATCTGTAATTGAACTGTATTTATTATTGTGCTTAGTGCAAAATTTCCTCGGGGGATGAATCGCGCATAAAGAAGTACAAGGCTTCTTACTCAAAACAGGTCCATTGGTAAGCCAATTTACTATTTTATTTTGAGTGTTCCCTGGCGAGTAGTCAGGCAAAAGAAGATTTGGAAAGTAGAAAAGAATATAGAGGTCACTGAGCCTTCTGAAGTTTTATCTTATGTTTTTGAACGCAAAACTTAGTTTTACACCTCACCTCACCTCATTCCAGTCTATATATGCACCACTAACTTGTAATATCCATCCTTCTGAAGCTATATTGACTAATACGCAAGTACTTAAGGAATTTCCTGTCTTATATTTTCCTTCGTGGACAACAGTGCAACATTATTCTGTGTACATGAGCCAGATGAAAGTGGGAAGGATTGCGCCCTTTTTAAGAAAGCTTTTGACCTTGCGAAAGACTCATTATACTGGGTATATAATGATGGAATTTCTAGTGTTTTCCTAAATTGGTTAAGTTGGCTGTTTCAAAGTAAACAGATTTAGCATAAATGGAGTTAATCCTAGTTGAATACTGTTGTAAGTGGAGTGACATATCCTGACCTGGAACCTCTGTTGATTATTAATTATATACTAAAATTATATATAGGATTCAACAGCAATATATGACAATTCGCAGTCTTCGTAAAATTTGGTCGATAATAAATTGATAAAACTCATAATTTCTTTAAAACTACCTCGATCAGTTTATAAAATTGAGGAAAGATTGGCAGAGACAATTAAAAGTGTTCCCTTCCGAACAACTCGTTCATTATAGTAAACAAGACGGAAAAACACCGGATAAAGCCATGTAGAAGTGTGCCTTGAGTCACGCGTTTGACGTAATTCTCTTACGAGGAACCAGGTTGGACAACTTTAAAGAGGGAAAAAAAACTAGTGAGAGCGAACATAACGAGGAGATCGTGAGGAGAGTGAACGAGTACCCTCGCCTCATCCTCCGCTGGGAGTTTTTCAATTACTGGATATTGGCTGGTCCGTCATCCATCAGCACCGTTTTTCAGCACTTTCATCGGGCGTCGCCTGCTTCACAAGACGACAGACAACCCCCACATCCCCACCCGTGTCACAGAAGTTATCTCTCTCACGGTGTCAGCTTCACTTGAACCGGTCATTCAATCAGCTAACTTGCTTAGGCTTGATAATGAGCTGCTTGCCACGAGGCAGGTTGGTGGTTCTCCTCCACAATATCGATGATGATCAACATTTGTATCACTACACAAGAGTGGCATTTCAATTAGAAATATATAAACAGACATATATGCACACATTTAAACATGCACACACACAGACGCATATATATTTACATATATAGTGTGTGTGTGTATATCACGAAGAAATTAACACGTGATGAACAATGTAACAGTGTTAGACCACGAAGGAAGGATTAAGAATGTAATTTCTTCAGATACTTTCGTATATAGTAATACATCTTCAGAAGGATGGATTTACAGTTCAGTGGGTGTACATATATAGACAGGAAAGAGTTCAGGTACAATGTCTTTAATTGGATATTAATCTGGTATTAGTGAGATAAATGTATATTAATGATGCTACTCAAATCGCCCTTTAATTAATTAATGAAAAAAGTTGATCAAAATTACACAAATCATTGCTAATATCCCAATTACATGATTTTCTTATCTGTATTAGAGCACATTATATATATATATATATATATATATATATATATATATATATATATATATATATATATATATATATATATGTCGTACCTAGTAGCCAGAATGCACTTCTCGTCCTACTATGCAAGGCCCGATTTGCCTAATAAGCCAAGTTTTCCTGAATTAATATATTTTCTCTAATTTTTTTCTTATGAAATGATAAAGCTACCCATTTCATTATGTATGAGGTCAATTTTTTTTTATTGGAGTTAAAATTAACATAGATATATGACCGAACCTAACCGACCCTACCTAACCTAACCTAACCTATCTTTATAGGTTAGGTTTGGTTAGGCATCCGGAAAAGTTAGGTTAGGTTAGGTTAGGTAGGTTAGGTAGTCGAAAAACAACTAATTCATGAAAACTTGGCTTATTAGGCAAATTGGGCCTTGGATAGTAGGCTGAGAAGTGCGTTCTGGCTATTAGGTACGACATATATATATATATAATGTGCTTTAATACCGATAGGAAAATCATGTAATTGGGACATTAGCAATGATTTGTGTAATTTTGATAATTTTTTTATTTATATATAATGTGTTATATATGTTTATATATATGTATGTGTGTGTGTTACCGGTGTCACCACCGATAACTCCTACTCTGTTACAAATATAAAGTAATATATATTGAGAGCAAAAATGAAAATGTGAAATAAAGGACGAACAACACAGAGTTCATTAAAGTAAATATAGAAAGTGTCCTCGCGTGACAGTGACTAAGCTTCAGACACCCAATAAACAATGCAGCGAGACTGCGAATGAAGCCGCTAGAGTATTGCTGCCAATGGGAGTGAGTTCAGAGTTCCGTTTGGAACAAGAAATTCTCACTCTGTGCAGTTCGCTGGTGCATCCGATGCAGGAATGTTGCATATGATTTTGGTCTCTACTTGAGAAAGGATATTTGCAAGATAAAAAGGTGTTTAAGAGGCCATCAACACACTACCGATTAATAGATTAATCTTGAGAAGCCCTTTGAAAAGGGCAAAATTCATTCAGTCTTGAAAAGAGAAGAATAAGAGGCGTTTAAAACAAGTATGTAATATAATAAAAGAGTATGCCATTCTTACCCCCATAAAAAAATTGTGCTTTGGGTAATTTGTATTGAAGCAATAACTTAAGATTTTAAGGCGTATATGATTTCAGTCAAGCGAAACAACATATTTGTCCTTTACCGAATATCAAACATATAGAACAGCTTAACGATACCAACTACTTGAGTGAAACCTCGTTTATATTTTCAGAAAAAGATAATTGTCAAGATAGACTTCTCTTGATATCGACCCATGACTTTGTTTCTACCTTCACAAGGCTTCCTTACACGAGCGAAACTCGATCTTGTGATCTGCTGCTGTTATAAATTGTTTTTGTGGTCGTTTGTGAACAATCCAGACTTGCTGAACAAGGTGAACTGCTAGTGAACAAGGTGTGGAAGTGCAGAGGAGTGTGATGGAGAAGAAAATGCTGAAGGAACTGATAGATCAATATCAGGTGTCAGCGGTGGACGGCCGGTGACAGTGTCAGCTGTAGGGGGTCTGGTGACAGTGTCAGCTGTAGGGGTCTGGTGACAGTGTCAGCTGTAGGGGTCTGGTGACAGTGTCAGCTGTAGGTGTCTGGTGACAGTGTCAGCTGTAGGGGTCTGGTGACAGTGTCAGCTGTAGGGGTCTGGTGACAGTGTCAGCTGTAGGGGTCTGGTGACAGTGTCAGCTGTAGGGGTCTGGTGACAGTGTCAGCTGTAGGGGTCTGGTGAGTGTCAGCTGTAAGGGGTCTGGTGACAGTGTCAGCTGTAGGGGTCTGGTGACAGTGTCAGCTGTAGGGGTCTGGTGACAGTGTCAGCTGTAGGTGTCAAGGTTATGACGTGACGGGAAGATCCGGGGTGCGACGGTAGAGACCGTCACACACCTGTGGTCGTATGGCAAGGTAGACACATCACTTCGACAATGAGGAGGAACGCAATGTATACTTGGACGACGATTGGGAAGCGTTGTATACCGACAGTAGTAGGCATCCACCTTGGTTCATACCGTCATGACGTATACACGTCTTCCTGATCATATTATATACCCGCAATACGACCTGGAAGACGTGTAGACCCGGGCGACGAACAGGAGGCCGTGTGTACCCGGACGACGATCATGACACAATTACTAGGAGGCGTTGTATACATAGACATCGACCAAGAGACGGTGGACATCCAGACATCGACCAAGAGGCGCTGTACACCCAGACGTCGACCAAGAGTCGATGTAGGTCAAGACGTCGGCCAGGACGCGGTGTATACCCGGACGAAAATCAGAAAGCGATGCATGCAAGGACGACAAGGAGGCTGTGTTGATATCTGTTGTTTCTAATTCGTGTTCGAGATGCTTCACATGTTTTCTGTTTCTCTCTCTCTCTCTCTCTCTCTCTCTCTCTCTCTCTCTCTCTCTCTCTCTCTCTCTGTCTCTGTCTCTGTCTCTGTCTCTCTCTCTCTCTCTCTCTCTCTCTCTCTGTGGCTAGCGTAACGCTTATGTCTCAATATTAAAGTGAGACATTAAACCTCTGAGTATTTTTGTTGTTGTAATTTGTGCATATTTAGTATCGTGGAATCTTTAGCATCATTGAGCCAAGACGCACAGTAATTTCCAAGGGAAAATCTTTGGAATAATGCATATGCATGAATATATATAACTCTGCTTTCGAGTGGGTCTGATTTATCTCCTTCTCGGCCATAACCATTACAAGCAATGTCTTCTCCTCGACCATTAACATTACAAACAATATCTCCATCTCAAGGCATATCTCCACATCGGCCAGAATCAATTAAGCTTGTAATTTCAGTCCAAAACTATTTCTAATTATTCCTGAGCCCCGGAGAGGAACAGTAACTACTCACTTCTACTCCTGTTCCCTGTTCGTAGCTAGTCAGATTTGCACGTTATAACGACCTGTTCTTACCTCACTTTGCATTCCACATACAATAGGTAAGTACAATAAACAAATACATCCGAGCGAACATCGACGGTACTTGGTTGAACATTCCTCATCATCTCTGAACATCTACAGTATCTTAGAGATGAGAAAATACATAAAAATATTAAGCAATAGTTAAGAAATTTCTCGGTATTTAATTATATTCAGATATGAACGTAAAAATTATATATATGTATATGCTTTCATCCATTTTTTAAAACAGTTTTGAATTTAAAAAATCAATTTCTTTCTTTATTATGCACCCCATACTCATCCCGTGGGTGGGGGTGAGGGGAGGGGGGGAAGGCTATAGAGGTACATTATCGGTTTAAGAACTGAACTCTAAAGTTCGTTTAGCTAAGGAAGTGAAAATCTTGTGAAGCTAGTTACACAATTGTTAATGTTAAATACATATGTACATATATAAAATCAATTATATAAATACATATACATACCCATAATCTTTTTAAATCGAATTTAAAAAAGTAATGGAAATTGTAACAGATAAAAGCAAATATCGGAATAGCAATATTATACATCGTAAATGGTGATGAATACGTAAATAAATTTAACGTTCATAATTGGACCAAACGCTGTTACCAACGTGTTTATTTGTCCAATGTTTTCCCAAAGGTACACGAGTAACCAACTTTCCTTCTCTTTCCCCCAACATCCAACATTTCCTCTTTTTTTTTCCTTATCCATCAATCCCTATATTTACCCATCATTAAACATTCCCAGTCTTACCCTAACATCCAATATTCCGTGTCTGTCTCCAACATTCAGCATGTGTTGCATTACGCAACATCGAATTTGCAATTATCTTCAGAGATGTGTTCAAGAAACACGTCAAGAACTTCAAAACTGCTTCGTGTCTTTTCTAGTACGAGTTAAAAATAAGTGATCTCGCCTTAGACACGGCGAGAACAAAATGAACAAGCTCTCTTTTCTTAAGCAACGCCGAGTACAGCGGATACTTTTCATTGCGTTGTGTATCTCTTTACTTGCTGTAGTGAGCAGAAATGTTAATAAAATGCAAAGTTTCAAATGGGGAGTTAGAAAACTATTTTTAGAAAGTTAATTATAAAGTGAAGCCTCCGGCACCGTCACTCCTCCCACACATAATGCGAAGGCTTGTGTAATTTTTCCGCTGCTCTCTTCCATGTTGAGAGTATTTTCTGGCAAAAAAATATTATTTGCTTGAAGCAAGGAAGCAGGAGCGGAAAGCTCTAATTAAGGCTGAACATGGGTGGAAAGGCAGCGAATAACCATAGTGTGCTGCATTTATTTTATAGTTCCATGTTTCTGAAAAACCTAGATGGCTGATATCTTTTTAAAATTACAATAATGGTTTCCAAAAGGCCTGTCTAATTGTTGATCTTTTTTCTTATGGCTCGCTCATAATTATCTCGCTTCGTATTTAGGTTGAATCTATTGACTTACCGAAGGATATTTCCAAATATTTTGATGGGAAATTTTAATTTTACTTATGATTCCTTCGGTAGAATAACAACAGCTGCATATGGCATAATTGTCAACATCCGTGTATCCTTCAAAAACTAAGATTAAAAAAGATAAAAAGATACAGCGAAGGTGAGAGCCACTTTTGAATACACCCCCCCCGCCATGGAACCCTTACCTGAAATGGATAAGGAGAAACCTGAAAAGATCCAAAAATATTTAACGAGACACGTTCTTGAACTGAGGGAATTGAGATATGGGGAAAGATTGAGAGAACTAGAATTTACCAAACAGGAGAAAAGAACAGATAAAGGGGACATGATACCAACATTTAAGATTCTGAGGGAAATTTACAAAGTAGAGAGAGCAGCGTCTTTCAAAGTTAGAAACAGCAGAAAGAGATGGAAACTGTAGACGCGAATGAGTCAGAGAAAACTAAGCAAGAAAATTGTCAGTGTTAGAGCCGTCAGTAAATGAAACAGGTTAGATGCAGAAGTCGTTGATGCAAATTCAATGCAAAGTTTTAAATGTAAATGTGATTAAAGCGTGATAAATGTTATTGCGTTATTCTACGAATTTTCGGGAGGCGGAGCTAGGAGCCTAGTTTGACCCCTGCAAGTATAAATACGTGAGTATATATACACACACACACACACACACACACACACACACACACACACACACACACACACACACACACACACACACACACACACACACACACACACACACACGCATTTTTGTATTTATTTATTTATATATACACAAGAGTTCTTACATTCTTGTATAGCGACTAGCACACACAGCGTCTCGGGGACACATACTCTCATGCAGCTTCTCTCTCTCTCTCTCTCTCTCTCTCTCTCTCTCTCTCTCTCTCTCTCTCTCTCTCTCTCTCTCTCTCTCTCTCTCTCTCTCTTTGTCTCTCTTTTTTAAACTAAAACTAGGTTTCATGAGAGCTGTCAAATAACATACATAGGGAAACAGCAAGCACGAACTGTAATCCTACCTCACCTCGGTAGAAATTTTATCTCTCTCTCTCTCTCCTCCTCCTCCTCCTCTATTCTCTCTCAAAGTTATTACAATTTTCAGTAAACTATTGCTTATACAAGCAGAAGTGCCTTGTTTTACGAACATTCTGCACTTTTGTCTTGCTATGAAGATAGAGCTGCAAAAAAAAGGAAAAGAGGGTCAAGTATAGTTTTACTGGGGGAAAAAGATGGGGTCTTGGTTGTGCAGTGGGTTCGTTCTTGACTCACAATCCTGAATTGCGGATTCGATCAAATTCCGGGCCCGACAGAAATGGTTTGGGGCGTTTTTTATCACCTAATGCCTTTGTTCACCTAGCAGTAAATAGGTACCAGGGATTTGGTTAACTTATTGCGTGGATGCATCCTAGGGAGGGTCAGTAGTTCGACCTTGTGGGGTCATCGATATAAGCCTATATGGTATATGTATGTATACACACAGGCTGCATGTCCCCGGCATGATTAATTATGAAATGAATTGAACTCCAGAGTTCCCCTGCAAGGTAAGAGCGACATGGGATAATCAAATAGATAATGAAGATTAAGAGTAATATTGATAGGTAGTGAAGTGTTTACAACACTAACAACGACGTAGGTAAAGTTACGGTGATTACAATGGGAAAACGCTCGGTTAATAAGAATATACAGTACTTGATTATGATATGAAGACTGCTGTCAATATGAGGACCATCCGCAGTGCTGATTCTGAGTACGGTCACTTCTTTACAATATTTGCCTTTGTTGTACTCGCCTAGTTGTACTCGCAGAGATGAGCTACAGCTCTGGGGTTTCACCTCTCAATCCTTAATCGAATGGCACATTGGTTTCATAGAATAATGGGCTGTCATATTCGCCTTTTATGCTGTGAATGGAGTTCCCCCTCTTCATCACATCTTGAAGGACGGCTGCTAAGTCAAGGTAATCAATCATGCAGAATCTTTGTAGACCGATATATTATGCGAAGAATGATAGAACATATTAATTGTTGGTAATATACTCACCGGGGTTTATTATTTTTTTTTAATAAAGGCTTGAAGTTGGCGCCCTTCCCAGGTAGTGGGATGGGAGATAAAGTCAGCAGTGAGATAACATCATTTCGACAATGGGAACCAATCTATTCTCTGTCTCGGTGCTGGTGGGAATTATGCCGTAAACCTTAGGAGTGAGGCGTTGCTTGCCATGTGCAGGAGAGCAATATATTTAATTTGGAACAGGGAAGGGATCCATGTTACGTGAAAGGCGTTTTATCTAACAAAAAAATATAATTAGAACGGAACTGCAGTCCAGGCCAATATGAATTAAGTATCGAGATAGTTTAATTGGAATATGTGCTAAACATTAAAATATCTAAATAAGAATTAAAAATATTATGATTTAATCTTGAAAAAAAATTAGTTTAGAAAATATAACTTGGCTCTTTGAGTCAGAAATATGGTTATCCTCGTGGTGGATAAGTTACTAAGAAGCTCAACTGGAAAGTCACAAGCGCGGGTTAGACAAATATGTGGGTGTGTTTGGTTGGAAAAAAAGAGACACCCATTGGCTATATAGCCCTTCTCCCATTGGCTATATAGCCCTTCTCCCATTGGCTATATAGCCCTTCTCCCATTGGCTATATAGCCCTTCTGCAGCGGTTTTGTTTATTCTAATGTCCTGATGATTGCATCTTAAGAAATGTCAGCTGCTGCCTTAGAAGGAACTCGATAAGTTTAACAGATATTATTGTGTTCTCAGCAACATGACACATTATACATAATGTTACTGTATACTTGCGTTAATACTTGATCCACGTTTCCTAATGCATTACTGCTTAAATGACAAAATATTCTTGTTATGTTATTGTTTTGGTGCTATTTTCTTGCGTCTATCTTCATTCTGCGTGAACACATTTTCTTTCATCTTAATCTTAAATGTGAGATAATCTTAAAAGATTATCCCCCATTTTTCTCCAGAAACTGTCCTCCTCTCCTAGATATGCTGCCAACTCTAAAGCCCTTCCGCTCCTAGCGTGCACCCAGGCATTCCTCCTCTGACAGTTAAAGTCCTAATAAATCCTTTGCAATCTATCCCCCTCTACTGAAGCAACTAATGCTGCCACTTTTGCTCTTAAGTGACATGATTCTGCATACTGAGTGACATGATGGAAATCCTTATAAATGAGAGAACTATATATGAAAACAAACACCGATAATTAGCATTTTGTAATAAAAGTTTCTCCTTGATAAATATATTATAACTCTTTAATTATACATACAAAAAAGAACTGTATACAATGTTCTGACATCACCTTGAGAAAGGATACAGGTTACACTCGAAAATTAGTTTTTTTATATACACATATACTAGGTCTTTCCTTCACCTTCGTTATTAATATTAGTAGTGGCAGTAGGTATTGATAGTATGAGCGGTATTTTAAGTTGTGGTGGCAGGAATCGATAGAATGAACAGGTAGTAGTAGTAGTAGTACTAAATTATTACTTGCTTTCCTTCAATCAATCAATCAATCAGTCAACCGCCATCTTAAATACTCTACCCATTTACCATCTACTCAACAACCTCGTCCATTACCCGCCCACCTACCAAACAAGCTCCACTCTATCTACCCCCACCCTTGCCATCTCCCACCCATCTTTCATCCACCTATCCAACCACCTACCTAGCTATTTCATACCACCTAACGACCAACCTACCAATTCACCTGAACCCCCCCCCCCCCGTCATCTATCTACCCAACTACCCCAATCCATCCATTAACTCACCAACCTTCCATTACCAATACATCCACTCATCCTCTATCTACTGACATGCCCATTCACCTTTCATCTACTTATTTAATCCACCAAAATCTACCAAATATTCACCTTCCATCCACCATCAATCGTCCTACCCACCCACCTTCCCTCTACATCCCACCTACATCACGCAGCACCCTAAGCTTCCACCTACATCACCCAACATCGTAAGCTCCCACATATAGCCCTCCCACGCACTCCCTCGGGTACATAATTACACAGCTAATCTATCACCCGCGTCTGTGTTGAGACCGGCAGGTATTGACACCTGGCTTTGGCACCTCCATTATCATAATCATGCCATGGGTAAGACAACGGCGTGATGGACAGTGTCTATATCCTTCCTCAGAGGATAGTGTATGTGAGAGCATCGGGTGGAATGGGTGAGTATATCTAACATGTAATGGTATAATGGAGATATATTGGGGTATAAGATGATGGGAGGAATCCGTGAGACGAATAAGAGGGAGAGTTTCATATATGATATAAATATTTTATTCAATAAACTTAAGTTGCAAATGTGGTTGACGTTAATTTTTTTTTTAAGTGAGTATTTTCTTAAACGTGTTATGGTTAGGAAATTTATAAATCAGATAAAGAATAGTTGGAAATATAATACAAGCAGAAACTGTAAAGCAAATTTGGTTACTCTGTATTTGATTGATCTGCTTGTGATGAGGATTTTGATTGTAGCATGCATGTTGGTACACAATCAATCTTTATCGTAGGTGATTGTTTCAATTTAATGATTTCTGTCCAGTTGGGGATTGAGTCTTTGTGAGAAACTAAGGTCATGGGGGCATCAATCACCCTTAACAAAATATAACAAAACAGCGATTTATTGTTCCAACAAAATTGATAGAAAATATTCTAATCTTCACTTGCAATAAAGCCAAAATACAAATTTTGCCCAGAAAATCATTTTACAGTCAAAAACCTTCGTCAACAACAGAAAACTAACACCAACAAGGTAACCACAGCTGTGACGAACTTTATTATAAATGAAACTTCCCTGAACTTAAAGGTGAGTATTGACGAACTTTAGTATGTCGACTGTGTCAATAATATCAACAACGCATTTATTACATACAAAACCCAGGAGCAACCCCCTAACGTTTATCTCATCACCAAAGAAGAAAACCACGTTAGGAAGCAGTGTATGGAGTCGACAAACACTAAAACGACATCGAACACAATGAAAGACAATTTTGTTTTCCCCATACTCGTACTAGTTATTTATTCATAAGTATAAATTATGGCCCATAATCCCTCATGTCTCCTAACTTCACGCCACTGACCTCACCACCACCTAACCTCACTGCTAGCTAGTTTTATTCTCTTCATGAGCACTAGTCGTGTGTATGTTGGATATATTATAGAAAGCCCCTACTGTTTTCCTCCACTGGTAGACTATGTCGGGCTCTTTAACATAGGAAGGTCAAGTACAAGTGAAAAATTGCATTAGTTATTAGATAAAACATCTTCAGTGTCAAATTGGAGAAGTAAGTAAAAACTATTATAATTCAACACAAGTATTTTTAATTATATGGAAATGGGAACAGGTGCCAGGAGACCAGAAAGACGAGATTCATTGAAGGGAAACTACCTCCCTGTAACTACTAAAACAAATACATGGTAGTGGATATAACTTAAAACCTAGCTACGAAGGCACATATAAACAGAATAATATCAACTGCATACTCTAAAATAGGAACATATACAATAGCTTTCTGTAACAATAATAAAGAGGCATTTAAATCACTCTATACCACCGACGTGAGACCAGTCTTAGAGTATGCAGTCCCATTGTTAGGCCCCTATCATAAGAAATATATTAGAAAACTATTATGCAAGGCTCAAGTTGCCTAAGAAGCAGAATTTTTCTGAAATAAAAAAAAATCTGATTTTGTTCTTATGGAATGATAAAGCTTTCCATTATATTATATGATTATTTTTTTTGAGTTAAAATTAACGTACAAAAATGACCAAACCAAACCTAAACTAAGCCAGCAATTCATCTTTTTAATATAATAAAATAATATTAATTTATTGAACGAATTTATAGTTTTTTAACTAACGAAAATCACTCTGCCTGTTATGCAAATCGTTCCTTGCTTACTAGGCCAAATAGTGCGTTGCATTCTGAATATTCGGTACGATATTATTATATATATATATATATATATATATATATATATATATATATATATATATATATATATATATATATATATATATATATATATATATATATATAAATATATATATAATATGCTCTGCATTGCAGACAACGTTGAACTTTTTTTTTTAACATGTGTGCGTATATTTTAATGCGCAGTCTTACGCATGCGTGTCTGTGCATAGCCTGCTGTCGGTACGCGCGTCAGAGCTTTAAATCAATGAATATAGCTGTTTCGTTTTATATATATATATATATATATATATATATATATATATATATATATATATATATATATATATATATATATATATAATTTCACTGTCCCATAACAAAATAGTGTCCTTCTGCAGGCAGCATCAGCAGTCGTAGCCAGAGCGGGTGTGGGGTCAAAAACAGCGGATGCAACAGACGACGCTCTTTATGTTGTGCTGTTTGAATTCATCTCCATAATTTTGTTCATGACAACCCAACGCATGCCGGTGGGAGTGTGTGATCCTTCCCTCCAGAGCCCAGCCTACCTGTGATGGTATAGGGTGACCCCTTTGGAGCCAGACTTCCTAAGGTGGAAGGAGGACCCCGTCGGAGCCAGACTTCCTGTGGTATAGGGTGACCCAGTTGGAGCCAGACTTCCTGAGGTGGTAGGAGGACTCCGTCGGAGCCAGCCTTCCTGAGGTGGTATAGGGGTGACCCAGTTGGAGCCAGACTTCCTGAGGTGGTAGGAGGACTCCGTCGGAGCCAGCCTTCCTGAGGTGGTATAGGGTGACCCAGTTGGAGCCAGACTTCCTGAGGTGGTATAGGGTGACCCTGTTGGAGCCAGACTTCCTGAGGTGGAAGGGTGACCCCGTCGGAGCCAGCCTATACCTGTGGTGGTAACCTCTGGGTTCAGCCTTCCTGTGGCTATATGGCAATCGTCCTTGATGATTTCCTAGAATCTATTAATTAGAGAAGGTAATATCTATCGCCTGATAATGATTAAATGATATGCACTTGCTCTGCATGGTCAGGAGAAATATGTTAATTACACTCGAAAGGATTTAAAGTTTCTCACCACTTGCCAGTCGCGTTTCCCACTGATACGTCTCATCACGGTTTCAAGTGTTAGATGAATACCTGGATTACCACCTACATGATTCTGTAATTTACCAGTGCAGTGGGTGTAAGTGCTTATGGACGAGATTTTGATGGTTGTGCAGGTGGGTGTATAAATACAGGATATACTGGAACTGATAGTGTTGATCTAGTACGTAGTGACGGTGGTGGTTGTGTTGTGGTGGTGCAGGTGGTGGTAGTTGTGTTGTGGCGGTGAAGGTGGTGGTAATTGTGTTGTGGTGGTGCAGGTGGTGGTTGGTGTGTTGTGGTGAAGATGGTGGTAGTTGTGTTGTAGTGGTGCAGGTGATGGTAGTTGTGTTGTGGTGGTGAAGGTAGTGGTAGTTGTGTTGTGGTGGATGTTGCACAAAGGCTTTAATGATTGATTATATTGAGACGAATTTAAATTTAATTAAAAAAAAAATTACGCAAAAGAGTAAGAAATATTTAAAGTCATCCCTGTTAAAAGCTCAAAGTAAAATCAATAGAAAAAAGAAGCCCATCGATAATTGAATTTGTGTGACATATAATTATTTTTGATAAAATTGGCAGTTTATTACCTCAGCTCGAGGTAGTAGATCAAGTTAAAAAATAATATCAAAAACGAAAAAACAACAATATGGAGCATGTATTTTGTCGAGATCAATAGAGTTACCCAAATGTATAATTTGATATAAGAGTCCGATATCAGTCAACAATTTATGAACACCGTTTATCAGAATAATCGAGCAGACGGTTTATCTGTATCATCATTAAAGACATCTAACTTTTAAATACTCAAATATTAAAGGTTAATTATCCAAATTTATCATATTATGTAGAAATATCCGCTGATATTAGCCAAATTGCCATCAGGTGAAGTGAGAGTTATGACAAGGCTGGAAATATTATCGGTAGGTGTCCGCAAGCGGCCACACACAAAGCTGCTCAACGGACACCCGCAGGCGGCCACACAAGACAGCCTACCGTCCTGCCGCAGGCGGCCACGTATAACTGTAACAAGACTTTCCATGTAGACTCCAGCCCTCCTGCCCTACAGTTAGCCGCAGGCGGCTAAATTTTCTGACTCCTCATCCGATACTCATCCACAGGGTGAGGCAATACTCATCCACAGGGTGAGGCAATACTCACCTCCAGGGTGAGGCAAGCATCGAGGGGAAATAAATGGGGACACCTATTTATTTTCCTCTCGTCATTCTTTCCACTTATTTCCTTCCCGGCTGTGGATTACAAATTGAGTTACTATTGAATAGGTTAGTCAGCTGGGCTTTCAACGTTAAGGTACATAGTGCATTTTTCAATGATAAATGTCCTAAAGTACTGTATTCTCTTTAATCTACACACACACCATATATATATTACACAGTATACATGTTATTAGGATGTGTAGAGAATAGAATAAACGCATGGAGCACCATGATAGTATAATCAACATTATTATTATTTACATCATTATTGGTAAAAATATAATTAGCTAATCGGAGTAATTCAGTTATGTCGTATAACAGCGAGGTGCTGCTCGTATTCGCTGCTGCACAGGACACAGGCCCATAAACAACACAATAGGTTTAAATTGTAGATTGAACAACATTATTCATGAGGTTATGCACTTCATCAGAAATTATGCATGATTTTATTTATACATTTGAGATGCAGGCAAGGACGGGTTCTTAAGAGATGCAGCTAAATAAGTAAAATAAATTGTTTTTTATTGCTTTATTCCCATAACATTTCTTAGCATTCCTTCTAAATTTTATTTACATTCTATAAAAAATAGGATAAATGTTTAGAATGTCTTCTAATATACCAGATTCAATGAAACAGTTATATATTTGGTCGTATAATAGGCCAAAGGGGTCTAAAAATGCTTATAGTTTCACATTCATTATTGTTTAATAACTTAGTTTACAAAATTGTTACAAAGCTGAATATTCTGTTAGTGACTCAGCCTCGCTAACCTGCAAGATGTGCCTATAGTCAAGGAGAATTCGGGCAATGACAACATCACATTGTTTGGCCCAGTTACTGTGCTGGGAGAAATGCAAAACTGTCTCATGATGTTTTGCAAATTGCAGAGTTAATCGATTCGTCTGAAATATCCCCCAACACGTACTCGCTTCACGGAATTGACACTGCTTCTCAGTCTAATTTGTTTTGCTTTTTTCATATATAAAAATGACATTATACATTACGCTTTCGGGAATTATACATCGTCAGTGTATTCGTATGCTGCTGCCTTCATATCTGTTGTATTTCGCCAACTGTACCGTGACCTGGATTTAATACGACTTTTCCCTTTACTCTCCCTGCTTTTTATTATAGACATATCTTTATGTCATCCAACCAGTGTGATACTGTCAACTTGCAATATTTAATTCCAGGGACTGTTGGATATTGGCATATATTCTTGTCAAAGGGATTCTTTTTGTGTATGTATATATGCACGAGTGTATGCTAGTGTTATGTATTTATGAACTCGCCTAATTTTATTCATCTAATTGTGCTTGCAGGAGATGGGGCTGGTCTGTTTGGTCCCACCTCTAAATTTTCAATCAACTGGTGTAGAGCTTCCTATAAACCTGTGCTCTGGCATACCCTTCATGTCTTCTCAGTGCACTCCTACACTGCATTAAATATTTTTTTGTGTGTTGTCTTTATCAAGTACGACCACATGCTCAACATATGGTCTGCCATTATCTGCCTTATCAATTACCCTGAGAATTTTGTACGTGGCAATCATATCTTGTTAAGAAAGTTATGATTTATTATACTTGGTATCCTTCTGGATATATATATAGCATCAGAGATTATATCGTTTATTTGTTCTTCCAATATTGCATTTAAAGCAGGCTTTGTTCCAATAACCATTTCATTTATTTCATCTGCTTTGTTATAATATCATCGTTTGTGTATACCATGAGACTCTTCTTGGTCACACTGTTCTCAGAATTCTCAGAGTATTCCTGTCTATTTACCTCTACTAGTGAAGGTAGTAAATGGATATGGTGCAAGCTGTGTATGTGTAAGTGTGTGTGTGTGTGTGTGTGTGTGTGTGTGTGTGTGTGTGTGTGTGTGTGTGTGTGTGTGTGTGTGTGTGTGTGTGTTTGTGTACTCACCTAGTTTGTACTCACTTAGTTGTGCTTGCGGGGGTTGAGCTTTGTCTCTTTGGTCCCGCCTCTCAACCGTCAATCAACTGGTGTAGAGATTCCTCACCCTACTGGGCTCTATCATACCTATATTTGAAACTGTGTATGGAGTCAGTCTCCACCACATCACTTCCTAGTGCGTTCCATTTATTAACTACTCTGACACTGAAAAAATTATTTCTAACGTCTCTGTGGCTCATCTCGGTACTAAGTTTCCACCTGTGTCCCTGTGTTCGTGTTCCACCCGTGTGTGTGTGTGTGTGTGTGTGTGTGTGTGTGTGTACTCACCTAGTTGTACTCACCTAGTTGTGTCTGCAGGATCGAGCATTGACTCTTGAATCCCGCCTTTCGAGCATCGGTTGTTTACAGCAATGACTCCTGTCCCATTTCCCTATCATACCTGGTTTTAAAATTATGAATAGTATTTGCTTCCACAACCTGTTCCTGAAGTGCATTCCATTTTCCCACTACTCGCACGCTAAAAGAAAACTTCCTAACATCTCTGTGACTCATCTGAGTTTCAAGCTTCCATCCATGTCCCCTCGTTCTGTTAGTATTCCGTGTGAACATTTCGTCTATGTCCACTCTGTCAATCCCTCTGAGTATCTTATACGTTCCTATCATGTCCCCCCTCTCCCTTCTTCTTTCTAGTGTCGTAAGGCACAGTTCCCTCAGGCGCTCCTCATACCCCATTATTAATTTCAATGTCCCTTCCATCACTAACGGAGAAGAACGAATGCTATAGTTGTGTGTGTGTGTGTGTGTGTGTGTGTGTGTGTGTGTGTGTGTGTGTGTGTGTGTGTGTGTGTGTCTATGTCTGTGTCTGTGTGCGTACGCCTGCACGCATGATTCAAGCTGCTACTATCCTTCCCCTCTCACAATTTAAAATTCTGTTGATTGCATTTTATTGCAGCTTTCCCCTCGTTTACAAAACTATAGCATTCGTTCTTCTCCGTTAGTGATGGAAGGGACATTGAGCTTAATATTACTATCTACGGTTCGCGCTCTGTGGAATTTTTTTTCATTCCTTAAAACTGAATTAATTTGCTGTTCCGAAGGGGTTCTGAGAGACGGTAAGTTATATATAACGATTGTGACTGTCCCTTGCTACAAAGCAGCATATTTTAGGAGTTTTATTTTTCCATAAATTCTTTCTAGTAGACGTGTGTTGCATGACCTTGTAATACCGATTCAAGGCAGTATTTATTGGTTATACTTTAAATATTTGTGAATTATCGGAGATAGCTGATGTATTGTTGAAGATGTGAAATCCCCACGTGAGTATATTTGAGACAGTCATATATGGAGTATAGCAAGTTAGAAGGAGTGATGTGGTGAGTGTAGCAAGTTAAAGGCAGTGATGTGCTGATTATAAGAAGATAGAGGTAGTAGTGCACTGAGAATAGCAAGTTAGATGCAGAGATTTTATAAGTATTGTAAGTATCGCGAGTATTACTGTGCTGGATGTAGCAAGTTAGAGACAGTAATGTTCTGGCTGTAGCAAGTTAGAGACAGTAATGTGCTGAGTATAGCATTAAGTTAGATTCAGACCTGACCACTGACAAATATCCTCCGATCCGACTACTGTGCTGACCACACACGCAGTATGGTCTGACTTAATAAGTTTGGCTTAAGTCTGTGCTGACTTATTTTTACAAAAGTATTTATTGCTTTTAATACTGTACTTTTCACGCCTTCGGGAATTTCTTAATTTTTCTAAATCTTGAGTAATATATTTTTTCTCGAAATCTTGAGTAATGTGTGTGGTTTTAATAATTGTGACTTTGGACTATCTAATGCAGTCTATATTGTTTTTTCTTGTAAACCTCATTGGTCAATCGAACTACAAAATCATTCTCTCCAACTACAACATGTGATGGACTCAATACTTAACATGTAATAATTTTTTTACATAATATTGAATATATGTGGCAAAAATCATATTACATTGAATATTACAAGTTACTTCAGTCATTAATTTTAATGGGCTATTTAAAGGTTGCAGACCATATTAAGAGCCACAAAGATACCTCTCCGCCCGCATTGAGTTTAAGATACCCAGTGGCTAGATAAATACCTAATAGCTTCATGGTGTGGCGTAATTACTTATTCGTTCATTCTCTGCCTCCTAGACAAAGTACTAAAAGACGGCCCGAATGCAAGCTGGAGGCTGAGACGGAGAGATGTTAGGGAAAGGTGACTGCATTGTCACCTTATGAATTGCAAATAAATCGATCGCGCAACAAGGGAAGATCTTTGAAGTAAATTGAATAAGCTGCTTCAATAGGAAGTACGACGAGAAAAAAGGAGAAATGAAATTCACTGTATTAACAGTGAAATAATATATTTATTAATAAATATATGTTGAATTATTGTAAAATGTGTACACAGTTAAACCCAGTACCATTCAGCATAATTTTTCCACCTCATATTCTACAGAAAATAATAGAAATGAAAAGAAACGATGATGTGAAAAATCCAAACACATAAAAGTCAGCTAAGAAAGAAAAACCACACGAGAAGAATCTGGCAACACTGAGATCGGCAACGAGTCCTTCTCTGCCACAACTCTCACACGATTTTGAGCCCACCGAACAAAGCCAAGAGAGACTGTTTTTGGTGCTCTCCTGGCAAGAGTGAGAGATAAAAAACGTGTTGGAGGATGAGGGAGAAGACCGTCTCAGAGAGAGAGAGAGAGAGAGAGAGAGAGAGAGAGAGAGAGAGAGAGAGAGAGAGAGAGGATTGTGAAACAAAGCATTTGGAAGGGAGAATGAGCGAGAGGAAGAAGATTGGGAAAGAGTAAAGAGATGGGCAATATGAGAAAAGAGAGGAATACAAGGTAAGAGAGAGAGGGGTGAGAGGATATTGTAGCACCTGGGTAAGTTAATATGACGAAATTCGCGTCAGGGAAGAATAGAGTAATAGCAGAATAAGTGTTAGGGAGCTGAAGTGGAGCAAGGAGTAATCGATGAATAATAAGGATATAGAAAGCGTTTTTACAGATGCAAGACAGCATTACATTATATATATATATATATATATGTCGTACCTAGTAGCCAGAACTCACTTCTCAGCCTACTATGCAAGGCCCGATTTGCCTAATAAGCCAAGTTTTCCTGAATTAATATATTTTCTCTAATTTTTTTCTTATGAAATGATAAAGCTACACATTTCATTATGTATGAGGTCAATTTTATTTTATATGAGTTAAAATTAACGTTGATATATGACCGAACCTAACCAACCCTACCTAACCTAACCTAACCTATCTTTATAGGTTAGGTTAGGTTAGGTAGCCGAAAAAGCTAGGTTAGGTTAGGTTAGGTAGGTTAGGTAGTCGAAAAAACATTAATTAATGAAAACTTGGCTTATTAGGCAAATCGGGCATTGCATAGTAGGCAGAGGAGTGCGTTCTGGCTACAAGGTACGACATATATATATATATATATATATATATATATATATATATATATATATATATATATATATATATATATATATATATATATATATATATATATATATATATATATAATGTATATATTAGCTGTACCCGGCCACGCATTGCTGTTGCTCAGCAACGCATGTGCGTTGCTGAGCCACGGCAATCTTTCCCTGTCTCCCAGTCCTCCCCACCATTCCCCCCCTCCCCCGTCCCCTCGTCCTCCCCACTATCCCCCACTCCCCTATCCCCTTGTCTTCCCAACCATTCCCAATTCCCTTCGTCCCCACCATCCCCAACTCCCCTGTCCCCTCGTCGTCCCCCACCATCCCCCACTCCCGTCCCCTCGTCCTCCCCACCATCCCCCACTCCCGTCCCCTCGTCCTCCCCACCATTCCCCACTCCCTCGTCTGATGATCAAATGATCTGATGTTCCCATCAGAAAATTGGGAACATCAAATGATCTGGGGCTAGATTCACGAAGAAGTTATGCAAACACTTATGAACCTGTGCATTTTTTCTCAAACATTGGCAGCTTTGTTTACAATTATTAAACAGTTAATGAGCTCCGAAGCACCAGGAAGCTGTTTATAACAATACCAACAGGTGATTGACAAGTTTTTTTGCTTGTAAACAGTTTAATAAATGTAACCAAAGACATCAAAGATTGAGAAACGAAGTACACGTTCGTAAGTACTTGCGTAACTGCTCCGTGAATCTGGCCCCAGATCTTCCCATCACTGAAATATAAGAAAACAGTTCAAAAAACGAAATGAAAAATAATGAAAAAATAAAAAAATAAACTATATTCACGAAATGAACGGTATGGTAAACAACACAGCTCAATTCTAAGGCAATGTCACACAAAATAATTAAATCAAAATTAAAATAACTCGAAATTTATAAAAAATCTATTTATCAATGAAATCGGAAACATTGAAATATCACATTCGTAACATATTTAGTATAGCATGTGTTGGTCTTATGTGTAACAGATGGCGCTGTTTTTATAAAAGGCATGTTTTTACTTGTCACAGGGGTGGCATCTATATAATAGGTATATATAAAGACGCGCCTATTCGAATGCAACGTTGTGTCAAAATTTCAAAGCAATCACACAACGAAGCGTCTTTACACAACGTAAAGAGGTTTCGAAGAGTTCCCTCACATGAAAAACACATGAAAAACACAGTTTTTGAGAAAAAAACATGTTTTTTTTACCGTCACAGACGTGACATCTATATAGAATGTATTTAAAAACCTGTTGGGATGCTATTGGAATGTTGTGTGAAAATTTCAAAGCAATCGGTGAAGAGCTTTCGGAGATTTGCGTTTATGCACAAACGAACATTTTCATTTATATATATATATATATATATATATAGAAATGTATGTATGTATGTAAATAATACACATGTCTTTAAACACAACAGCATTGTGACTATCATTAATTTTCTTATAGATATTTTCAGTTCTACATATACCATCTACCATGAGGGAAAACGCATTACATATTATGTTCATGAAAAATTTATATTGCAGTAGTGGGTAGCATGTTGAATTTTTCTCCACTGAAATCAGATATCTTTTTGTACTTTGGTAAATAATAACAATAATTTCTTCGGGGAATCATAAAAACCTTTATTTTGGAACAAAAAGTAGTGATAAAGCATATGTAGAGACAAATGCCAAGGACAAGAATCTAAAGAATCCAGACCATTTTCAAGCAAAGAAGGGAGAGGGCGATCGATAAGCGAACTATATTCTAAAAAAACAAATTGGAAAAAAGCTATTAAGATTATCACGCAACATCACGGTAATGGGGGCAAAGGTGAGTGTGGAAACCCGGTCATTATTCTTCAGGATGAGGGCTGCAAGGAGGCAGCCTTCGGAAACGACAATACTCGGAAGAATAATTGGAATTGGAAATGTAAGATAGTGGTGTGCTATTGGTGAGTTACTGGTTAGATAAATTGACCGTGTTTTTTGGGGAGATTTAAACTGTAAACACAAATTGTACCGTAGCCAAGCATAAGGCTTGCGACACTCACTAACTGCACAAATTACCATGTCGAGAGTCACTGTAACCGCGCGAAATATATCGGCTATACATTCTTATTCATAAGCAAAACATTGTCAACACACTGTAATATTGTCTATCACATCACATATGTTCCACACAAAAACAAAACAAAAATAATTTCGGACACAGTAATTAGTGAAGTGAGCAGAAGTAGTCACATCAATATTCAGTCAAACATACAAACGTACAATCTCTTTACACACACACACACACACACACACACACACACACACACACACACACACACACACACACACACACACACACACACACACACACACACACACATATGAATTGATAGGGTAGATAAAGAAGAGTTAGGGGGGACATGATCACCACATTCAAAATTCTGAAGGAAATTGATAGGGTAGATAAAGATAGGCTATTTAACACAAGGGGAACACGCACAAGGGGACACAGGTGGAAACTGAGTGCCCAAATGAGCCACAAAGATATTAGAAAGAACTTTTTTAGTGTCAGAGTGGTTGACAAATGGAATGCATTAGGAAGTGATGTGGTGGAGGCTGACTCCATACACAGTTTCAAGTGTAGATATGATAGAGCCCGATAGGCTCAGGAATCTGTACACCTGTTGATTGACGGTTGAGAGGCGGGACCAAAGAGCCAAAGCTCAACCGCCGCAAGCACAACTAGGTGAGTATACACACACACACACACACACACACACACACACACACACACACACACACACACACACACACACACACACACACACACACACACTAGAACTAGCGAAGGCACGATCACCCCATACAAGACTCAGAATAATTGATAGGATAGAAAAATAGTTTATTTAACATAGAGGGCACACGCACTAGGAGGCACAAGTAGAAATTAAGAATCCAAATGAGTCATGGAGACATTAGAAAGAATACTTTTAGTGTCAGAGGAGCCAACAAATGGAATGCATTAGGAATTGATGTGGTGGAGGCAGACTCCATACACAGTTTCAAATGCATGTATGATTGTGCCGAATAGGGTTAGGAATCTGTACATGGCTTGATTAACAGTTGAGAGACGGGACCAAAGAACCGAAGCTCAAGCACAACTAGGGGAACACACACTCGAACGATATTAATAATTTTGTTACAGGTAGAGAGGAACCAGGGAGACATGATCACCACATACCAATTAATCATAGAAACTTTTGGGCTAGAGTGGTACATGGTCTTAGTCTTTCATGTGGTAATAAATATTAAGTTTAACCAAGGCCTAACTGGCCGACCCCTCACAGTGTTCAAGAGAGAACTGGATAAGCACCTCCAAAGGATACCTGATCAACCAGGCTGTGACTCGTACGTCAGGCTGCGAGCAGCCGCGTCCAACAGCCTGGTTGATCAGTCCGGCAACCAGGAGGCCTGGTCGACGACCGGGCCGCGGGGACGCTAAGCCCCGGAAGCACCTCAAGGTAACCTCAAGGTAAGGAGATAATACAACTAAAATTTATAATAAAAATAATAAAATTTATTTATAATAAAAATAATAGTAATACAAATTGATTTGTGTAGGAAGTTTAGTAGCTAGCCAGGCTCTGTACACAGATATAAATGAAGACATGACAGATTCCCAAAGGGGTCAGAAACTTGCTCAACACAAAGGTGAATGCCGATAGGCGGAGCCCACGAGCTAATCTGCTTAAGCCTCAAACCACAGCTACATGTGTTCAACTAGCCAAGTTTCACACACACTGAAGCCTCAGGGCATTCCCGGTGGATACACACATTGTAATCAACACGACATTAGCACATAGCTATGGACCCTCCAAAATTTTTTAACTCGACAAAATATTTCGACGCAAAAATGTTTTGGCTTTACACCGTAATGGAACAATATTCTGCGTTTTCTTTTTCCTCGGCACAGATACATCTGGTGGCTTCATTTTTGGGATAAACTTGGGAAAATTTATGGCAGGTCATTTGTTGATCCGATGGTATAGATGGAAACATTGCGGTGGTCAGGCTGTGGTTTAGAGGGTTCACGAGGACACACTGTGGTTACTAGCTGGTATTCACTGTGTCTCATGACACATTGTAATAGCATTATTCACGTTGTTCACATTGATGATCTGAACGGTCAGCTGGTTGCTGATATGGATCTGAACACATCTCGTCTTTCATAGCGTTCAGATTAGGTTAGATTAGGTTAGGTTATTAACTATTAGTATTAGAAACTATTAGCTTAGATAACTGGCTATTCTGCAAGACGAACTGAATACATTTGGCTGCATATAGGTATAGTTTTGTTATAGTTTTGTTGCTTCTCGTTACGTATAAATGTCTGACATTTATAAGAGCATTGTTGGTCATCAATTTCATCAATCTCAATTGAATTACTGCTTGATAAAATTTTGTGAGAAAATTAGCGTCCCTTCTCTGCCGCAACCTATCTTACTTGTTAGTTAAAATTCATATGAATGCTTTCTCTGTTGAACTTCACATCCATTGATTAAAACAAAAGACTGGTGGTCTATTTGTTAATTAGCAATAAGAGCAGAAAAGCTCATTAAAGTATGTCTTCCTGCTCTCTCTCTCTCAATCTGTCGTGCCTCAAGATGAGTAATTTTGGCTAACTCTCAATACAATATATCCTAGAATGCTGAATAAGTTACTAAAAAGGCTAACATTTCTGGACCAGCATTAAATGAAGCTGAAGTTCGCTTTGAAAGCTGAAACAAATGCTGAACAATATGTGCACAACGAACGTCATTGTTAGAATCACTCCCATTCGACCTTGTAAGGTTTTACAAGTTTTCGTTTGCTTTGCAATGAAATGAAAAAACAATCTGTTTACGCCATGGTTATTTTATTTTCATATGCTCCTTGCAAATGCTCCATTTATTTTAAATACATATTAGCTCCTCGTTGGCATCATAGAATCTCGAATCCGAAATTGCAGAAGCAGAATTTTATTTCTTAGAAAGAGAATATCAACATGCAAACAGAGACTACGCTAATTTAACAGCTGTTTCACAACAGATGTAAAACACTTTGTCAAATTGCATCACAACGATTTGAATTCATATTATTTCGGCGGCCATTAAGCTTAATGACAATATTGCCAAAGGTGTGGACAATTTGGGTTGATCCTATACCCTAAATTGATCACCACGACAAGTGTTGCATTTACCCAATTTACACGCTTGTGCTCCAGAGTCAGCAAATGTATTTATATATATGACCTTTCACTGTTGTAAGTGGGAGAGAAGGAGAGGATAATGGATGGAGTGAGAGGGGGAGGGAGTGAAGCAGTCAGGGAGGAAAGAGTAAAAAGAGAGAGAAGAATGACGGGAGAAGAGTGAGAGAGAACCGGGTGAGAGTGTGGATTAGGCCAAGGGTTGGGAGCAGATAGAGTATTGACAACAGAGAAACTCACTACACCATCGATTGGGATATTTGGAGATAGCGGAAAGAAAGACAGGAACGGTGTCGAAGTGGAAGGTTCTAGGAAGGAATTGGGAAGTTCCAAGTAAGGTTAGAAGGTTCCAGGGAAGGTTCCAGAGAAGGATAGAAGGCTAAAAGAATGCACGTGACAATGGTCCCTGCGGAAGAACGGAGAAAGGAATGTTAAGTTACACACACAGGGAGAGGTCTTTTCTAGATGAAGAATAGGAAGGAAGAGATAAAAATGAAGGGTGTGAACACGAGCCTTAAACATGTGTTGGCTGGATAAGGGACTGAGAGAAGGAGGGAGAGAGACAGACGGAGAGAGAGAGAGAGAGAGAGAGAGAGAGAGAGAGAGAGAGAGAGAGAGAGAGAGAGAGAGAGAGAGAGAGAGAGAGACAGAGACAGAGACAGAGAGAGACAGACGGAGAGAGAGAGACAGACGGAAAACGAGACAAACATAGGGAGAAAATCTGGAAGGAATGAGAGACGGGACATTATTTTCAAATTGAGTGATGGAACAGTGGATAAATTTGGACTAAGAATTCGACATTTTAATGTCTAATTACGGTTGATCATTCGAGGGTGAAGTAGCCTCGGGTTGGGACGCAAATATAAAACCAGAGATTTAGTCGCAATAAACCGGGAGTATATATAGGATGTAATCCAATAAACCAGAGGCACAATATCTCCAGGAAAGCAACCTGGACAACGTTCAATAAACCGAAAGTAAAGCAATAAACCGTATAGTAGAACTTAATAGGAAGAGAAAGCTAAACAAACCGCAAATAAAACTTAAAAAAAAAAAGCAGATAACAAAAAGAGTTAGAATAACAATCAATTGAGGATAAAACTCAATTAAACAGCGAAAAACACAATAAACCGGAATTAAATACAATAAATCGAGGATGAAACACAACTTGTGAATAACAATATAAAAATATTAAGAAGTGTTGCACAGTGTTTCCCCAGACGGAGTGATGGCTGTGAGAGGGTTATCTTGAGGTTATCTTGAGATGATTTCTGGGCTTAGCGTCCCCGCGGCCCGGTCCTCGACCAGGCCTCCTTTTTGTTACACATCCCCAGGAAGCAGCCCGTAGCAGCTATATAACTCCGAGGTACCTATTTACTGCTAGATAACAGGGGCATCAGGGTACAAGAAACATTTTACCAATTTGTCTCTGCCTCCCCGAGGATCGTACCCGGAACCTCAGGACTACGAATCCGAAGCGCTGTCCACTCAGCTGTCAGGCTCGAGAGACTCCTGACTTCATCTTGAGAGACTACAGCCAGGTGACGAATGAGCAAATGATGCTGGATGCTGGGAAATGGGATGAACAGAGTTTACTTAGGCAGAGGGGTTAAGCCCATGCACAATCTGTTTAACTAAATATACTCCACTCCTCAATCGACTCATCTCCAGTTTCTTCTCCCAAACTTGCCAACAAGCTATTGATCTGGGTTTTATAGATGGGTTCATAGGGTACGGAGGCCTTTGTACTTCAGAGTAGACGACGAGGGAAGAGCTCAAGAGTCTGGGAGGCTCAGAACTTTGGAAAAGGACGAGGGGGGAAGAGGTAGTGAAGTTGATGTAGAGGGAAGTATGTTCTCTTGTTGATGTTTTCGATAGTTCGATCCGGTCTAATCGCAGCCTGATGTGGGGCTAGACTTCACTGGTGACGGCTTCGGCTATAAGACTCTTTGTCTTCGTAGTCTTTAAGCCCAGGTGGTCAGTCCGGTAATCGTCGGCACAAATCTTGTCAATTTATGTCTTGAGAGCTTTCTTTGCTGTTTCACCCACGTTTCTGATATTTATTGGCAGGAGACTAAAGACTCGTGGGCCTCTGATATTGATATCGTCTTCTCTACTGGTTCTTTTATGACCTCTACTTTTTATTTGACATATATTTTCCTTCCTTCCATACTTCAACTTCCAATAAGTTGTAATTTCACTGTGCAGATTTGGTTCCTGACCTTTCCGTAGTTTCCATGTGTGCGTTATCATATATATCTTTCGCCTCCATTTCAACGAGTAAAATATTAGTAAATTCAAGTGGTTCCGAGTGCTTCATTCAATCATTGCAAACAGTAAAGGTTCTTTGTATATTATCTGGACATGCAATGTCGCGTCCCTTGAAAAGGGAGGAATGTGAGGTCAGAGCAATATTTCCATCAAGATATCACCTGTACTGTATATTGTCCCTCTCTTCCTAATAAAATAGAATGAGATGAAGCGATTTGTAATACTCGCATAACCAGACAATACTGTCACTGCCGACTTTATTTTTTTATTTTTTATTTATTGTTGAATACTTACATAAAGTAGCAAATCCTCTTGCTTTATTTAAAACGCTCTATTTAAACTTATACAAATGGAACGTTAAAACCCAAAAATAATTTTTTTTATATTGTTGAGTTAGCCCAAATAGGGCACTGAACAAATGAAAAAGTAACTAAAGATCTTGACCTGACCTGACCTTACCTAACCTGACCTGAATTAACTTGATCTGACCCACCAATCCAGGTCCTAACATGACACAAGTACGTGATATTCTTGGCCTAGGTATATTTAAGTTTGGTTTCTGACTTTTTTTCCACTTGCTTTCTTCTAAATTAATAGTTCAAAACATGAACAATGTTCGCTGCAACACTCTACTTTTGATAGCTCGACCAAATTGTTGCTGTAGATAGTATTATAGTAGGACAATTCATTGACATAAAGAGGTTGAGGGATTTAATTTAGTCCACTTTGTTAAAGTTTGATATATTAAACTGCTACAAATTTAAATTTGTAAATGCATTTTCGCTCTGGTTCCTGGGCTGTTATTAATTTTCAGTCCGAATACAAAGTTACGGTAAATGATTCTGTAAGTATATTTGCAATAACTCAGTGTCCCTCGGGTCTGAATGTAAACAGATATCTACACCCATGGATGCATATCGTACGCCGGATATCGGCAATTGGTCATATATTTGACACTGAATTCCAGTCAGTAGTGGAGTATTGTACGCTGGATACCAGTGCATATTCGGCTATTATATGCTGCATGCGGCCAATGGGAAGGTATCTTATCCTGGATAACGGCCCATGAAAGATTAACTGTCACCACAACACTTTATCTATGACGTTCTCTATGAATATTTGTCTTAAATTATACATCCAATGTATCGCAATTTTTGTGCCTAGGTAGTAAGTGTTGTTTCGTAATTGCTTATGTCAAAGAAATATATAAAATGGTTATTATCCCCCGGCAAGCCTTGCTTATGCGGCCAGCAGGACACTCGTATTTAGAAATTTAATAATTCCACTGAGAAAACGGTCGGGTTCATGTCCATTTATGCACATAAAGTCAGAAAGAACAATAAATCAATACCAAATGTTAAGTACTTATATTAAAATAATTTAAAAATGATGCCAAATGACTCAGAAGTGAGCATTTTTTTTTAAGATTGACAATTATATATTGTAAATCATTTTCACGAATAAGTTCCCAAATAAAGTTTCTGGTCATGTTTTAGTGCTTAGCATCGGTGTTCGAATTCTATATAACCTGATGTAAGGACTCGCCTTGCTGCACCGAATACGCTCCCAAGTTACACACAGAAATCCTGATAACGTGATGCATCAAATGAACAAATAGCTCAGTCGATTAAGGCAGCGTCTGGGATGCTCTTGGACGCAGGTTCGAATCCTCGTCAGGACCCTTATGGATTTGTTCACACTCCCACGCTCTTCTTGAACTGATCAAGATGAGCATGAAGAATATGGACTTTGAGGGACATCAGGCAGGCCCATGTGCCGTAGTTCTTTACGAGTCTCAAGTAACTTCACATACCATTTGGCCTTGTGATTGCTCAGAAAGCCCCAAACCACTGCGACAATGTTGTTTCAAGTTTTACTTCCTAATGAGGTTCTTGGGGAATGCCTCGCACTCCAGGATCTTCTTTATCTTTGGTCCAACAAAGACACCAACTCTGACATCTGTTTCAGGAAGCTTGGAGGAAGAAGTTTTGAAGGTGCTTGAGGGCTGTCGTCTCCTTATGCATCTGAGCTATGACAAGTTGTTTCATAAGGAGCCACTTGATGTAAAAGAATGGTTATCACCTTCTGGGGTTCCACCAGGGGCTCCCACTTGATGTTCCTCCTCTCAAAAGAAAGCTCGGTCCGATGTGGCCAATCTGGTCTGTGGTAGTCTCGAATGGTCTCCCTGTGGTCCTAAAGGCAAAACTAGTAGGTAAATTTGGGTTAAATCTCCTTCGAGATCCATTAGAGATGCTACCATTTTGAAGTCTATGCAACCCGTTATCGCACTTTCTAACAGTCAATATTGACTTATTAAATAAGTGCATATGTGACATACTAATTATTGTGAGTACTTTAGTTTACTTGAAAAGCTTCATAGAAAACACCGACCTTACCTAACCTTTTTAGTATGTTAAGATAAGCATCTATTACTTCGTATTTACAATTATTACTTAACCTATACCTATAATAGGTTAAGTAATAATTATTACTTAACCTATACCTATAATAGGTTAAGTAATAATTGTAATTCCGAAGCAATAAGATGCTTATCTTAACATACTAAGAAGGTTAGTAATGTCGGTGTTTTCTATGAAGCTTTTCAAGGTAAATTAAAATATTCCCAATAATTAGTAGTCATATATGCACGTATTTAATAAGTCAATATTGATTATACGAAAGTGCGAGAACGGGTTGGTCTATGATGAGCTCTTAATGACGTTCTCTTAGGCAGCTGGAACTAAGCTGAACAGGAGGGCTTCGCGGCCTTTTGTATATATAGTATTTTTCTATTGCTGGAAAGTTCAAGAGGTTAATCCAAGTTTATTCAGCACTGATTCTCTCTACAGTGTTCTGGGAAATGGGTACAAATAAAATAAGCCTGCCCTTGCTTTAATAGCAATGTTTTTAGAAATAACAGCAATTCTCTACACTACGGATACATAAGTATTTGTGAAATAACACTTCCAACTAACAATATGAACTTGTTAGTTGCTTCCACTAATCTCTCTCTCTCTCTCTCTCTCTCTCTCTCTCTCTCTCTCTTCTCTCTCTCTCTCTCTCTCTATCTCTCTCTCTCTCTCTCTCTCTCTCTCTCATATAATATATATATATATATATATATATATATATATATATATATAATATCAAGACTAAAAGAATAAATATATGTAAATAACCAGTTATCTTAAACAATACAACAAGTCAGATCTCAAAAACTGCCAGAAGGATTTTACCCTTTAACAGAGAGAACTATCTTTAAGCAATAGGTCACAATGGAATATAATTCTGGCCAATAGGCACGAACCTTTGATATGTAAACAAATGTAGGATGCTTTTTTTTTTAGCTGGAAATTGGGAAAAAAACAATTCTGTAGCCGAATAAATCCCGCATAAGCCTGCGTCTGCTGCAGGGACGATTTCAGCTCCAGTTTGAACCTGGTATACACTTTGTGATGAAGTTATGGCAAAACAAACACACACACACAACACACACACAACAACACAGGGGGCCTCGTTAGCCTGGGGATAGCGCGCAGATTCGTAATTCTGTGGCGCGGGTTCGAT
>NC_091167.1:31008624-31166124 GCF_040958095.1 Procambarus clarkii
TCCAGATGTGTCCCACTACCCTGTCTAATCTCCGACCATTTGGTCTAATCTCCCAACGCCTTGTCTAATCTCCTAGCACCCTGTCTAATATATAAGCACCTGGACTTATCTCCCAGCGCCCTGTCTAATCTTCCAGTCACAAGTACTATTATGCTTCGTATTCCAAGTTGGTGTATATTTTTGTCTCTGTTCTACCGCCTTCCAAATCACCTTGAACAAAACCAATATACTTTGTAAATGTCGCGAACATTCAGCATAATGTCTGTCGCGTTAAGGACAACAAATCTCTTTGCTAACTGTCCATAAATCAACGTCATCAATAACATTAACCGCCATTTTTGTTTGCTGGGAAAACGGGTGTGAATCAGCTGATAAAACGTAAACAAACAGTATTCCTAAATCCTTATGGGATGAATAGCACGATTTCTGCGAACCAGACGAGTGGGGGTTTAGTATAAAAAAGGGTGAGAACGCACTTAGAAACATGCCAGATATTTATTTTTCCTCGTAGATTTATGATCAGTCAGCCTGTGTTTTCTTGCCGGTTGCCGTTCATCATAGTAAAGTGCTCTTACACATTCATGAGCGCCATCGAGTTATGTTGAGAGCAACACACAAGCAACAGTGAGGATGAGAATTTACGATGTGTTCCGGGGGCCTCGTGTGGGAGCTACGAGTGTGACGAGCTCGTGTAAGAGCTACGAGTGTGTAAGAGCCATGATGTAGTGTGGAGGTCTGGTGTAAGAGCCATGATGTAGTGTGGAAGTCTGGTGTAAGAGCCGTGATGTAGTGTGGAGGTCTGGTGATGTAGTTTGGAGGTCTAGTGAAAGGCCCCTAATTCAGTACCGAAGTTCTCCGTAAGAGCAGTGACTTAGTATTCAAGTCTCGCATAAGCACCATGTAAGGACCCTCTAAGCCGCCAAGATACATCTTAAGAACTATACGGTAATCTGAAGTCTTCATTTAAGAACTTTAAAATCATCTCAACATGATTAACAAAGAATGATGATCTTGTTCGAAATCATCCTCAGAAATCGAAACTGGAACGGAGCAATTTCCACTAACAGTAAATTATATAATAGTCAAAGTGTCGTTTTTGTACTTTTCTAAAATGCAACTATGGTAAATTATTATATGCTAACTATGGTAAATTATTATATGCTAACAAAAATTTTTACAATTTATTTTTTGGTGTTTAACTTCGAATACTTTGGACTACCCACGCATTAAGTCTAATTGACTGTTATTATTGGTAGTTTAATAGTTAATATGTTAATTATAATTTAAATTTTTAGAAACAAATTTTGAGCATGAATTCAAGTGATACATAGGCCTACTCTTAATTAAGGATGAACACCTTATTGTAGCAGTCAGTGGTTATGGAAGTATGCGGTAGAGGTCATGACTGCGTGTGGAAGAGGGCATGACAAACGTTTGGAAAAATCATAACAGTGTGATGGACAGATCAGGAAAATCTTATGGCATGACAGTGACAGACTGTTGGAAAGATGGTTACTATCTGATCGAAAATTCAAGAGAACTCTATTGGACAGACAGCATAACGGGCTATTTTAGACGTTTCGAACCTCATGATTGAGCGAAACGTTATCTCTATGAAGCCATAATCATGACCTGTTTAAAGACATTACCACTACAGCTTCCAGCATCAATAACACAAGTCATCAGACTTTCTTTTAAATAAAATATATTCATAGGCGAGTTCCCGGGCGAATGAGGTGAAAACCTTCATTTACCGTGTTCATTGAACCAATTTGTGCTAAAAACTGCTAAACGAGTTCTTAAAAACATTTTCTTGAGGCGTTTTTCCAACTGTGGGTGTACACTCCACTACAGTCTACCACTTGATACGGAAGCCGAGAGAGCCAATATTTGCTTAACTCTTACGTGATCGCCCATCACAAACCCGTCATTAACACGAGTGAAGCCAATGTTTGCCTCTGGTTAGTAAAAATAACCTGTGTACCCTCTGAAACAGTGTGCTTTGCACTAACTAGGAGAAAAGAAAACGGGCTTGAACGCTCGTCGTGGGCGTGAAGCTATGAAGAGCAGACAAGAAGAATTCCGAAGGAAAAAAAAATAAAAGGAAATTTTAACATTATTTTATTCAAGGCTAATCGGGCTTCATCCTCATTGGTATGTTGTAAAGGCTAGCGATCGCAGGTCTCTTTTAAAATTTATGAGAGGATTATATATTCAGCGTTCCATCATCATAGGCCAATGTGCCAGGTAGGTAATTATTAGGAGGAAATGCTAAGCCATTACGACTATATAGCACATGGGAAAGGATGTGTGAATATGAATTTTTGATAGGATGGAGGAATAAAGTAATGGTGCCCAACCACTTGGACGGTCGGGGAACAGACAAACTGCAGGTCTCTGAAACAAGTCAAGGTCAGTTGCAAGAATTTGATGTTGCAATCTCTCTCAGGATGTATCGTGGCTCACAGATGTGAATGATTGTTTGTAAATACTGTGAGGAGGACAAGCAACTGTGTAACGTTGTGCATTATACACCTGGTTGTGTATAATCTTCTGTGTGTTAACTAGTCCCTCAGTGTCATCAATAGGTATGTATAATCACGTGTCAGGTGTCAACATCAGTGTTAGAACTAGATACATAAACTCCGTTTGGTGTAAAGTAATTATTTGCCAATACCAGCTATGTATGCACTGTGCCTGGACCAATCCACTCATGTAGCGAATGTTTACACCTTCTCAAGTGTAAGTATCCTCCCTCTCGGTAAGTAATCTCCAACAAATAAACAATGTGTAAGTAGGAGCCAGCAGACATTTTGCAGTTGCAAATGCGGAATTATTCGCCGACAATTCAACCCGTCCTCCTAAGGTTTCCCAACATCAGGAAACTGCCGTACTAACGTGCACTTGTCCTAACTTACCAGAGGACCCAAAACAGAAAATGGGACAGTATATCAATTTCGCAAGCCGCTGCCAATTTCTAGTACGTTAATTTTTGGTCATAGGTAATATACGTCACCACGACATCATGTCAGAAGGGAAGGTTCAACAATTCCCACAGTCTGACTCCAGTGTTATTATTTCAAGGAAAAACTCACAGGAGGGTTCAAGGTTGTCCGGAAAAAAATAATGAACTTGCTGTCCCTTAATCACAGAGCGTCATCAAAGCAGAGAGTCGTCGGGTTTACATAGTAAATGTCAAATACCGACTGATTAAAATCTACTTATGTCAGTATTAGACCTATACTCCTCTTGACAATGTTCGAAGCAATGCCTCGAAACGTGCTTCGTTCACTTGCAGCTTCTATTGCAAACACTCCCTACATCAACCCTACCAAGACATATAGCCTTTGATATCTGTAACTAGAGTCCCAACACTGAAGACTGAGGCGGTTAGTGTCGTAGGGAAGGCGCGTACATCGTAAGAGATGGACAACACTAATTGGTCGAAACAGGCAGGTGGTAAATAATTCCCGGAAGTTCAATTAGAAACCAATCCTTTCCAGGAAATCCAGAATAAAGGGTTATAAACGTGTGGTGTGTGTGTGACTTTCTGCTGAATGAAGGCTTAGTCTTACAATGTATGCTCCTGCTATGTCTTAACTAGCTTCGTGAGTTAGAGTAATTTAGTAAAGTTGGAGAACACCTTTGGCAGTTTCTCCATCTGTGAAGTATCCCAAATCCTTATCCTGATCCCATCCAAGTGCTATATAGTCGTAATGGCTTGGCGTTTTCCCTTGATAATTCCCTCCTTCCCTCCCTCCCAATTAATAATTTATTAAGAGTAGAGACGATAGCTTTACATATTAGGACTATAAGCAATTCAATTGTCCAATTACCTGATGATTGCTTTTAGAAATAGCTGATGGAAACACACACCCCCCCCCCCCCCTCCTCTACCAAAAAATAAATAAAAAATGCCAAGCTATTTCCAGTTAACTATTTCCAGTTAATATCATTTGTGACCATAAGCAGGCTGTCCAGATTGTGTGGTCTCTGAATATTGTCTTCCATGATAAAAGAAAGTCCCTTGCAGGTGGGAGAGAGTGGGTGGGTGTCTATGTTGGCATTAAATGCAGGTGACACCTACAGCAGACAGAGAAGTGTATTGGTAATACATGAGACAAGGGAAAGTGTCAATGCTACGTGTCATCGCCAGTGTCAGTGACACTAAAGAAGATTACATCAGTACATTAGTGTAAATGCCAATTTAAAAGCACTTTTACCTTCATCAACGATGCTGCAATCTCCATATTAATTTTGATTAAATATAATGAACAATCAATTGAAAAGCAAGAGAATATGATTGATATTTCCCCCCCCCCCCCACCATCACCTTCCATCCCATCAGGTAAATAACACGCCAACAAATCTGTGAAACTTCGTCTAGATCACAAAGTAAAGGTTGCTCTTCAAAAGGAAATATTAATAAGTTCTACGAGGTGGGGCAAGAATCGGAACTTATGTAATATTTGTGTCCATAAAGGCTGGGTGCACTCAGTCATGCAGCCGGAGATGATCAATTCCACTGTCGCTTGTGTCCAGACTTAGAGACAACGAAGAACCAGTGGTACGGGATCACTGCCTGGCAACAGTGATCAACAGTGTCAGAAGTACGTGTTGCCATTCCGTGAGGCGAGAGACAACAAAGACCAACAGTGGGAACGAGTTACGTCACAGACAATTTATTGTTCATAAGATAATTTTTCAATCTCACGGTAAGATACACACACACACACACACACACACACACACACACACACACACACACACACACACACACACACACACACAGGGGGCCTGGGTAGCCTGGTGGATAGCGCGCAGGACTCGTAATTCTGTGGCGCGGGTTCGATTCCCGCACCAGGCAGAAACAAATGGGCAAAGTTTCTTTAGCCCTGAAAGCCCCTGTTACCTAGCAGTAAATAGGTACATGGGAGTTAGTCAGCTGTCACGGGCTGCATCCTGGGGTGTGTGTGGTGTGGTAAAAAAATGTAGTTAGTAAACAATTAATTGACAGTTGAGAGGCGGCCCGAAAGAGCAAAGCTCAACCCCCGCAAACACAACTAGGTGAATACAACTAGGTGAATACACACACACAAACGCGCGCGCTCGCACGCATTACGGCCAATATATATAAATAATCCAATTCTTAATTTGTTCCCTTCAGCCAAATTCGCGAATAGCATATTTTTTTGTTGTAATTTGATGTAACAAATCATACGCTTCTGAGTAGTATACTTCAGATTCTTCAATTCATTTTATTACATAAACGGAAGATTTATGTGTTCTCCATTTCGACCGGAAGCTCTTGGTCGTTGGCCTTAGATATAATTATTTTGGTTCACCATAGTGGCTGTGGTCAAGGGTCCTAAAGCAAAATGATTCGTTTAGTTCCTCTGTTCGAAACGCACCTTTGATATTAATTGAACCTTGTACTGTATATTAAAATATTTAGCTTTGCATCTCAATTTGACCAATGGAAGGTCCTAGGTTCTAAGGCATTCCGGCTCCTGGACTTCTATATGCTACATAAAAAAAGTTTACGAATTGTAGTGATATCCAATGATACAATCATCATCCTCTACCTTCTACAAACAATCAAAATGGGACAAATATTTACAGTGATGGTCCTGGGCTCGTCGGCGGGACTCATAACCTACAAAATTCTTGATCTGGAGAGGAGGATCTAAGTGAGCAAGAGAGTCTGTTTTGTTGACCAGACCACACACTTGAAGGTGAAGGGACGACGACGTTTCGGTCCGTCCTGGACCGAAACTATGGTCCAGGACGGACCGAAACGTCGTCGTCCCTTCACCTTCTAGTGTGTGGTCTGGTCAACATAATTTAGCCACGTTATTGTGACTCATCGCCTGCAGAGTTCGTTTTAGTATACAAGATCTTACGATGATTGAGAGTGTGGGGTGTAGGGACAAGATACACAGAATGACATCTTACTGGAGGAGTTGTACTTTGTTCGTGTTCGTGTACTCTGTTCGTGCAATACACGAAATTCTTTTACTCGTTTAAACCTCTGGGTGACAAGACGCTCGGCCATAGCATTGATGATGATAGTGAACAAGACGGCCGTGTGGTCAAAATAGTAGAGTGACAAACATGGCGTGCAGTGAGAATGTTAGTGTGATAAAGATCCCCGTGTATTGAAGATGTTAGAGGGATTAACTTCGTGTGAATAGAAGATGCAGCGGCAGCTTGTTAACCCGGACAAGGTCGGCTACATCAGTTAGTACACTGTAGCTCTCATCAGCCTTGTGACGTTTGAAAGTAGATCCGGTCAAAGACATTGACCAGCCTTTGCAACCAAAGTTCCTCCACCTTCTGGAGGAAGATAGGGTGGTGATGGGGAGGGGGGGGGGGGTCGGAGGGGTGTTATGGTGGTTTTAGGTTTAAATCTGATAACGATGTGTTCGACAATTTCGCAAAATTTCTAAAACTTTTTCCATTTACATGAAAAGTACTTAAAACTTTTATGCCGTTGCTGATTACCCGATTAGCAATTTACGTAATAAAATACCTATCTGGGCCAATGTTTGTATCTGGGCGGTTGTAGATGTTATGAAACTAAGTTTCCTAATTACATATTTCTAATTATAAGTGCTAATGACACCACTCTATGATCAAATAAATGATACAGTGAACACCTACATTTTGCCTCGCGCTTACGAATTTCGTTATTTGGATTGCTATGTTGAATGCAATAATTGGCTCCTTTTGGAAATAATTTTGCCTTCCACTAAAACAAAATTGTGAGCTTCTTATGGCAGATTTTGTCTACCAGGCTCGTCAGCACCTGAAGCTTTATATTTATCTGAGGGTTAGATTCTGTTTATCCTTAAGAATGGCCAATGGAATTAGACTTTTTTTTTGTCTTTAAGACTTTTTATATTCTTTTCGCATAAGACTTGAATTGAGGCAATAATATTAATAGGAATGAACTACTGGAATTAAACTTCACGTCACTAGAAGACAAGAGTTAGGGGATACATGATTCTCAACGCAAAATGCTCCGAGGAATTGGCAGGGTAGATAACGACAAACTATATGGCACGGGTGGTACTCAAACAAGGTGACACAAGAGGAAACCCCGTACCCAAATGAGCCACAGAGACATTAGAATATTTTTTCAGTGTCAGGGCAGTTAAGAGATAAAATGCACTAGGCAGTGATTTGGTGATGACCCCATACACAGTTTTAAATAAAGATATGGAAAAGCCCAATAGGCTCCGGATCCTGTATATCTGTTGACAGTGGTAGAGCCAAGCACAACGTGACCCTCCCCCTCCCCCCTAACAGAACAAGGTGAATATCGCATGGTTAGTACACACACACACACACACACACACACACACACACACACACACACACACACACACACACACACACACACACACAAACACACACACACACACACACACACACACACACACACACACACACACACACACACACACACACACACAACCCACGCAACGCACACACACACTCAAATATATAATTAAGATACATATTGCTAAGTAACCTAACCAGTGCCAGTCCTGGAACCCACTCTTGACGCAAGTTTGACTCACAAGAACTACATAAATTGTCTTCCTTAATATCTAGCAAACTATCTTCTTACGGTATTTAAATTTATCCGTTCATTTATAAGTAATAAAAATTGCCAAATTAATAAAACTATTTAAAAAAAATACAGACGCGTTTAATATCAATATAATTTTCACCAAAGAAAAGCCACGCTAGTTCAGTTTGGGATTACATAGAGGGCTCTGGTTTAATTATCTGAAGGAGCTTAGAAGCAATTACTGAGCCTGACGGTAGCCCAGATGGGTGGAACATGAGTATTGGCATGGCTGACATTTTAGCGAGTAATATTTTTGTATTTTTGGCTACGATTATTACCAGTCCACATGTATGCTAATGCTCTATATCCGGAGAGGGAACCTGCGGCCATTTACGGTACTATGTACTGTCTTCGGAAGCAAGTTAATGAAATACTTCATCCGTATTAATGTCTTTTTTAAATATATTTTAATGCTTACAGAGGATAATGCAGTGTGTGACTTACGAAATCTTTGTTAATTAATATGTAGTCTTAGTATGGCGAAAAGTTCCCCACCCTGGTATATACAGGACCAGACGTATGTTAAGCATGAATGGCTTCTTTTTTAAGCTTGGGGACAACAGCATACTGATCCGAAATTGGAAAGTATGAATCATGAATGCAAATATATATATATATTGTTTTACAACCACTCGTAATTAATAAAATATGTTGAGCCTTGTGTAAAATAAGTATAAAGTTTTATGGGGAAAGATTTTGCTGCAATGGTTGGATTACATTGGTGATATTTTGCAGAGATGAAACTGGTCGTATTTAACAATAAAAAAATACATGTTTTGTATGTCTCAAAGTCCTAATTGCTGTGAGACATTAGGTACGATAATGGCAAAAATAAACATGATCACCAGTTCCAAGGATTCTCAGAGAAATTTAAAAGATTAAAACTACATTTTATTTAACTCAAAAGGATTCAAACTAGGGGTCGCTTATCTAAACTAAGTGCTCAAACGAATGACCATAACCAGACTATTTACATATGTTTACATAAACTGCTAGGACGATAAATTACTCAAGAAGCTTGTAAGATAATGTAAATGAACCTAATGAATGAACAGGCTGCAGATTTAATCACATCAATATTAACTAGAGTTCAGTTCCAAGAAATATAATGCAATAAAGTTTGGGAATGTGGATAACAGGGAAGAAGGAGCACGTTAGGATAACAGGAAGGATATTGGAAACTGTATAAAATGAGAAGGATTTGAGAGTGTACACGCGACCAGCACTGACACACGAGGAACATATCAGTATAATAACATTGTCAACGAATGCAAAACTTACAAACATATGAATAACATTTAGAAATTTAGGCGAGGCATAATGGAAAACAATATACACTGTCAGTGCAGCTGGACTACCAACCAGCCTTGCGACACACAGAGTAAATTTAGAATATTTTGTGATATGCTGCGAAACTTTTCAAAGACAAGAAAGTTGTGTAATCTGGAAAGATTTTGAACAGTTCAGCGTAATCACACTAAAATAAAGAAGGATCGGGAGGGATATGCTCACAATGTATAAGATACTGAGAGGAGATAAGGGCAGGCATGATGAGGAGAACACATTTGGAAACTGGAACAATAAATCAGTCGTAAAGAGGTGAGAAAATACTCATATTCACTATGGTTGAATGTCATATGGAAAGCGCTTGTAACAGAATTTACGGAAATAAAACAAATATTAAAGAGCAACAGAGCGTCAAATAGCGAGCAAAGAACTAGACATAATAGCTGATTGACACGGCTCTACTAGTTTTTATACTAGGAGTAGAGGTTAGGAGACTAGATATACATCGACGTTACACTAGAGAGCAGTTTATATGACTCAGGGCGTGGATCACCTAATTCTTCTGTGCTCGAGTGGTAATCCGGGATCTTTCCCTTTTAAGGCTATCTAAGAAGCGCAATTGTTTGAGGGACTGTTTTACGTGCCGGAGGTCGGGAGTTCCTTACTCCTAGATCCCAAGGCGAATGAGATATATATATATTTTATATATATATATGTCGTACCTAGTAGCCAGAACGCACTTCTCAGCCTACTATGCAAGGCCCGATTAGCCTAATAAGCCAAGTTTTCCTGAATTATTATATTTTCTCAAATTGTTTTCTTATGAAATGATAAAGCTACCCATTTCATTATGTATGAGGTCAATTTTTTTTTATTAGAGTTAAAATTAACGTAGATATATGACCGAACCTAACCAACCCTACCTAACCTAACCTAACCTATCTTTATAGGTTAGGTTAGGTTAGGTAGCCGAAAAAGTTAGGTTAGGTTAGGTTAGGTAGCCGAAAAACAATTAATTCATGAAAACTTGGCTTATTAGGCAAATCGGGCCTTGCATAGTAGGATGAGAAGTGCGTTCTGGCTACTAGGTACGACATATATATATATATATATATATATATATATATATATATATATATATATATATATATATATATATATATATATATATATATATATATATATATATAACTAGGTTGTGGACAGCAGTAATTGCAGTATTTATGTACAGTTATCAATAGCGGTGCAGATTTTGTTTTTACGTGCATGTTTATTTTCATAAAGCAAATTGTTTATAAGCTGTTTGAATAGTCGAAATGACCGTGTTTGTGCCACCAACCTGTTGCCAAAACGAGTCTAATAATTTGGTTTATTTAGAATGTTACGAGCGTCAAAATTGCTGTGTTCGTGCAAATGAAACATATATCTGGCATTCACATTCGGCCCCACCAGTTGGCTGGGTTATTCGTGAAGGCAAGAGGAAGAGAAGCTACGTGTTTTGTTTTGAGTTTTGTGAGCCTTTTGTAGGATTCGCACACACCAAACTACACCTCATTTATATATTTGAGAGTGTGGATAGACGTCATTCAGAAGAATATACATTATGTTGGCTACTCACACATACATGCAGTCACACTCACATACATATGTAGAGCTCTGTTTACGATTTGATCATTTATTTATTATATAAAAACCATCTACATGACTCTAAAATAAGAGGTGATTCCCAATGATCGATCTCTCTACAGACACGCAACCTTCACTGTCCATTACAGATGATCGTATACATAACATTCCCAACATGAATGTTAGTATTGGCGTTAGTGATTTAGTTTTAGCCTTTCAAGGCACTTCCTTCGTTTCTTTCTCTTATGTTTTTATCTCTGTATCACTTTTACCTTATTCTCTTCGCCTTTTGGCACTCTGAGGTTTAATTTATTTATCTACTTTATCCGTATATCTTTACCTGTACATATTTTTCCTTTACTTATATTTTCCTTTTCTTTCCTTTTGTCTTTTATTTCTGTCTTATTGCCATATTTCTTCCTTATTCCATGTTTCAAACTTATTCCCATACTTACATTTCTACCGTACTTCAACCCTTTTCCTATACTTCACACATCAATTTCTACACTTAACTTAATTCCCATAAAACAATCCTTTTCATGTTCCCATTCCTTTCCTTCGTACCTTTCTTCTTTTCTTTACGATATTCGCCTTTCATCTCACTCTTTTACTTTATAAATTTCTCCTAATAAAGAAGAGTTTCTTCTAAATTCCTTATAAATCCCTCCCTCTTTTTTCCTCCAGCTCTCTTTCCATTACCCGATTTGAAAATGATCCAGGACGGACCGAAACGTCATCAATTCTTTTATTTTCAGATTTGTGGGTTGGTTGTCTAATCTTCAGCCACGTTATTGTGACTTACTCTCCGCATAACTCCAACGACCTTCACAAATCAAGTTAACGACACAGATTCAGATTCAGACAAATAGGAAACGGGGAAAATTTCGAACTTCCATGCAAGTGCCCCCATTAAAATCTTTTTATAGAGCAAACTTTTTTTTTTCCAGCGTCATCACCATGCTAACACACTTTGAACGTGCTTATTAATTTGATTGACAAGCTCTATCATGCCTACGCTAAAGCACGAATATAATCAACAGCAAAAGCACAGGTCTCGGAGGTTATATCCTCATGTTGATGTGGTTAAACACTTAACAGGAGTGGTCCAGTATATTCTACTTCGGGGTACTCAATCCGTTATTTCAATGATCACTGGAGGAATAATTCTAGATGCAATCTGGATTGATTGGTTACTGAATTTGTTTCCAAGAGGCTTCGGTGAATACACACGTAAGACACATACAACGCTAGCAACACACGAAACACACAACATACGTAACACAATCATCACACGCAACGTATTGTACACACAATTAGTTGAGTGTACAAAGCGCACGCAACAAATGCGACACACACATGAGAAAATAATACACATGGCTTTTTTCCATTAAATAATTATCTGTAGTTGCAAATCTAACACCACTTACTCGTCTCTAAAACCCAATTGTTTGATAGTAAATAATTTCTATCAAAACACATTTCTGTTCTGTTAACTTAATATAGATGGTCGCGAGACGCTGAAAGGAGGAAAGTGCAGCAACACTCCAACGAGTTAACACTTCTGTCACATAAATACAAAAGTTAGAGAATGTTTTTAACTCCTTGAGGAAACATATGACTGGGTTCTTAATCATTTGTTTGAAAACTTGAATCTCATGAATTGTAAATGAAAGAGAAAGAAGTAATTTTAGAAAAGTCCACCTGTTTCTTTAAGTGAATTTTTTTTTATTTAGGGGGGTGAAGTTAGCTTTTAAAGGAATACCTTGTAAATTGTAATTTATTATTTGAAATAAACTCGCTTTTGCAGCAATATTTCTCTGTGACATTATTTTGTACATTTTCGGGAGCATAAAGCAATTAGAAATAGAACGAATGAAACTGATCTGCGTTTGTAATTAATAATAATTGCTCCAGGTATCGTCCGATGCAAAAAAAAAAATAAAAAATTCCATCCAAACCACTGTGCTTTTTCATTTTGTTAAAAAATTTTAATTTCCCATAATTGAGTGATTTGCAAACAACTATGCGACATGAAGTGAAACATTGTAGATGAATATTACAGTGAATGTGTATTTTCAATTATCATCATTTGCATCACATCCTCAAAGGTTACGGTTTACATATGTTTACTGCATTAAAATTATTTATTGGCTTCACAGATTGAAAAATCCCCCTTTGTATGCTATCTATTCATGCCTTGCTCTCTCTATATACACAGCAAACACCCAGATCAGCCTCCTGATTAATCGCCATGTTTGGTGCTCTATGAAAGTTTCTTTGAAATAAGGAGGGGAGGGAGGGAATTCCTATGGGAGTGAGGCCACGGTCACTACCCCTCCAGGCAAAGTGTAGCACAAGACGTTCTCTCTATAATACGGCTTTCATGGTATTATAGCATTCTCTTTGCGCACTGATAGCAACATATTCTTCTGTGACACTGGTAGCAACACTCTCTACGGTTATGTTAATTCGAAATATTAAATTACCAGAGGCAAATCCTTTGCTGTTTTGTAATATCCGGCACTGAGGTTTGCTTCCCAAAGACCAGTGTGACCAATGGTGACCAAACCACAGATCTGAAAGTGAACAAAAAAACGACGACGTTTCGGTCCGTGGTGGACCATTATCAAGCCGCGGTCCTTACAGGATGGACCGAAATGTCGTCTTTTCTTAACTTTCTGATATGAGGTTTGTTCATCATATTATATATATATATATATATATATATATATATATATATATATATATATATATATATATATATATGAATTTGAAAGTTCTATACCGTATAGTCATACCTACATAGCGCTCTCAAGGCCTCTCTTGATAATTACCTGAGCTGTGATAGCAAACTCCACATAGACTGTCCTGAACCTCTCAACCCCTACAAAACAAGAGAAGAGAAAATTACAAGTGTCATCATCCAAACTAAAATGGCATTACTTTCTTACTGTCAAGACTTTAGTTTAGTGAACGTTCATCAGCTAAGATTTCTAATATAACAAATGGTGTAAATCACTTAAATATATTACTATCATTACATGTATTCTTGTTAGTATATAGTCATAGATTAGTTTAGGTTTCAATTTCACTGTTTTAATTAAATGTGTTTTAACTTATCTTTAAGCCACGGTCTTGATATTCAATAGCAGTTCTCAGAGGCTTAAATATACATATTGATAAAAAATTTAAATAAAATTATGCCAGCATAATTAAGTGGACAAGTGCAAACTTTATCGCGAATTTGTCTTCTTAAGGAAGTCATATGTGAACTATATCATCTTCGAGTATCTCTTCATGAAGTAGACAATTGTAAACTATATTTGCTTCGAATAAATCTTCATGAAGAACACGAGTACAAACATCAGCTGCGAATATCACTTCAAGAAGCCAAGTAAAAGAGATGAGCATCGACTATCTTAAGATTATTAAGAGCGTCCAGACATGTTCAGAGTTTATCTACTTGGTGTTGTAGCCTAGTTGTATGTATTATTTTTTATACATTTGTGTATTTTCTATACATTTCCCTTTAGTACTCTTCAGTTATTATTCCAGACAACGTTCAGTTCGGAAATAAAAAAAAAAATTTAATTAATTCTTGCGACATTAGAAATATAAGGACAATGTTTAATTCTGTTTCATCTTTTCATAACTTTCGATGAATAGAAACAGTTATTCATGAATAAGAAAAGTTTCATCATATTTTCACAAAAAATGTATTGTTAGAGCATAGTTTTTTGTGTGTACTCATTATTTGTACTCACCTAGTTGTGCTTGCGGGGGTTGAGTTTTGGCTCTTTGGTCAATCAACTGGAGTACAGATTCCTGAGCCTACTGGGCTCCATCACATCTTCATTTGAAACTGTGTATGGAGTCTGCCTCCACCACATCACTTCCTAGTGCATTCCATCTGTTAACTACTCTGAGTGTGTTAACTACATGACGCAATACGCATCAATGACTATATTGTAAAATATTACCTCCCGCCTCGATGGAGATCAAGAGTATATGTTGTCTTATTTTGCCCCGAGCTTATATGGTGTCCAGGAAACTCAATTTAACTTTCCTTTATGTTCATGTAAAAATTACCCCCTTCCCCTGCTTGCAAGAATTCCAGTCAAGTTTAATGGAGTTTTTTCTTTGTGGTATTTTTGGGAGTTTATTAAAAATACTCGTACTAGCAGACGTGTACCCTTAGGTGACATCTTATGTACGGCGTTGGAAAATAAAAATTATGTAGGGGATACTGAAAGATACATAATATTTACTGGGCATGAACAGTCATCATTAATTTGTATATCACTAGCCATAAATCATTCCGCTGAAATGTTTTGTTCATCTCGTCTGGATATGTCATGATCTTTTAAACGTGTTCATAGACATAACGTACATTTAAAACGGAGATAGAAAGCATTTTATATCCTAAAACAATCATATTGTCTAACTTTAGCAGATTCTCAAAGATCTGCGAACAATCAAACACGCATTTACATGTGCACAGGAAGATTTATCATCCTATATTATATACTTGGAAAATTATAACATGAAACACCGAACTTTATCGGTGTTTGATTATCGTCATTATTAATTTCTTAAATCTATTTTTATTTTAAGTTAAGATATTATTCATTGCTCACTGAAATAAATTTATATTAATATTGCAACGGATGTGATAGTGTCACACTATCTTATAAGTATCATCACATCATGTCTTTTTATATAAATATTCCATTAGCAAAAGTGAAAAATATATTCTATATCATGCATTTATAAAACGATAATATATATATATATATATATATATATATATATATATATATATATATATATATATATATATATATATATATAATTATTCTTCATCTGTTCTAGATACAACTAAGCATAATTTAATAATAACCGAGCTTTCTTTAGGACCAATTATGTAATCCCCGATTGTATCTATGGTTTGATAACTCCACCCAAGCATCAGATGGAAAAAAAACACCTAAACTCCTTAATTTACTTTGGTCTTGCATCAGAATACACATAAGAATGTTGCTTTATAACACAAGCACTTTGCTACAACCTGGAGTATACAGATATGTAGCGTATTCAAACAGAAAGCAAAACTGGCCAACTTTGATAACTATTATTAACACAAAAAAGTGGTTTTGTGCCATGTGTCATATTATTAAGCTGCGGTCATGTGTGACAAGTGACAAATTGTATAAATACTCTACATTTTGATGCAACGAGAGAATGCAGTTAAAGGTTATGGTCCTCTTGACAGCTGCTGTTGTTGTTAATTACTCAACAATTAATGTCATTTGAAATGTTATGCATAAAAACACCGTTTTCCTAACAACAAAAATATTCTTGCACATTCGCAAATAATTATATTTCATTACCTGCATCAAGATATGATGTAAACCCATGCTCAATGAAGAATTTTATACACATACAAATGATATAATGATAAATTTTATATATATATATATATATTATATATATATATTATATATATATTATATATATATATATATATATATATATATATTATATATATATTATATATATATATATTAATATACATATATATATAATAATATATGTTGAACCTGATAGCCAGAACGCACTAGTGATCCACGCCCCCGTCATATAAATTATCAACCACACTACAGTGGAAATAAATATTTAATTTACCTTGGCACAAGGAGACTCGAACCACCAACCCCAGGAGAGGAAAAGCTCTAAGAACCTCATCTTCATACATCTTGGGATTAGTCTATTAAACAGATGTTTTTATTCATCATGTATCTTGTAAAGGTGATGTCAGGAGCATCTCTCACGTGATGTTCAAGATATATTATAGATAACAGGTCACTAAACACCTTGTGAGTTTGGTCAATGAAGGACGTAACCATTAATCTAAGTAAACAGGTATGACATCGACCAAGCTCACATGGTATTTAACCTGTCATCTTCAATCCGGTGCTTCACCCAAGTACTACAAATACAAATAATTGCAAACCTAAACACACCTATCCAAAATCTATCAAACATATATTGATATATAATAATTTTAACGTGAATTTGATAAGATATATCTCCAGTCGGACCATTCTTTCCTTAGTGTGACTGAATTCGTTGTCTATCCCAGTACTTTCTCAGCTACTCCAATTGTCCCCTTAAGGTTGCATTATAGTAATCTATTACAGGGTCAAATGTCTTCTGATATTCTAGAAGACATAATTTGCTAGTTATCTCTTTACCTGTTTTTAAGTTAACATCTCTGAGTGATTGTGGAAGGTTCGTTAGCCGTGAGTTTCATTCGCATAAAGTCCTGATTGTATCAGATATTTATTGAGCCTTTTGATCAATCAAGCCTTTTACACCAATCTGTAATTCAAAGATGTTATTGGTAATACTAATTCATCTTTATATACATCTAACGTTGTATGTTTTAAAGTGATGAACTGATAATTGCAGCCAGAGGTACACCCATGGCTTTAGCCACCCTCTTTAGGATACCCGGCGATATCCCACGAGAAGCCCCACCAGCCATAGACGTATTTAGCTCCGACACTTGTACAGCTCCTCGTGGACAAAGAACTTCGTCACTGAGGGCTCGTGGTGGGGGGAAACACATGACACTAATGAGAACAAGTTGTCCTCAAGTTTCTCCACGGGCGTTGTGATCATCGTCTGCTGGCCGAGGATTTATGAGGGCTCGCTGCGGCTCGGAAATGATAAAGATGACAGGGAGAAGAAGGGTACAGGGTTAAGGGGGCGTTAGAGGAAGGATGAAGGTGATGAAGGCGGAGTTAGAGGAAGGATGAAGGTGCTGAAGGTGAAGATAGAGGAAGGATGAAGGTGATGAAGGTGAAGATAGAGGAAGGATGAAGGTGATGAAGACACAGTTAGAGGATGGGAGGAAGCTAGAGGGCGCTGAATGGGAATACCCACCAGTAATGGTGTTAATTTGTCGTCAGGTTTCTCTAATAATATTATCTAATAGTGGCGTTGGTTGCCGGTCAGGTGGAGGAGGCGCGGTATGTAAAGGAGAGTGGAAGAGAGTGTGTAGAGGAGAGGGAGAGTGGAAGAGAGTGTGTAGAGGAGAGGGAGAGTGGAAGAGAGTGTGTAGAGGAGAGGGAGAGTGGAAGAGAGTGTGTAGAGGAGAGGGAGAGTGGAAGAGAGTGTGTAGAGGAGAGGGAGAGTGGAAGAGAGTGTGTAGAGGAGAGGGAGAGTGGAAGAGAGTGTGTAGAGGAGAGGGAGAGTGGAAGAGTGTGTACTTACCTAGTTGTACTTGACTAGTTGAGCTTGCGGGGGTTTAGCTCTAACTCTTTGGTCCCGCCTCGCAACTGTTAATCACCTAATGTACAGGTTCCTGAGACTACTGGATGCAATCATATCTACACTTGAAGCTGTGTATGGAGTCAGCCTCCACCACATCACTTCCTAATGCATTCCAGTTGAACAGACACTGAAAAATTCTTTCTAACGTCTATATGGCTCATTTGGGCACTCAATTTCCACCTGTGTCCCCTAGTGCGTGTGCCCCTTGTGTTAAATAGTCTGTCTTTATCTACCCTATCAATTCATCTGAGAATTGTATGTGGTGATCATGTCCCCTATAACTCTTCTGTCTCCCAGTGACGTGAGGTTTAATTCCTGTAGTCTCTCCTCATAGCTCATACCTCTCAGCTCAGGTACTAGTTTGGTGGCAAACCTTTGAGCCTTTTCAAGTTTAGTCTTATACTTGACTAGATATGGACTCCATGCTGGAGCCGCATACTCTAGGATTGGTCTGACATATGTTGTATACAAAGTTCTGAAAGAAACTTTACACAAGTTTCTAAAGGCCGTTCTTATGTTGGCCAACCTGCCATATGCCGCTGATGTAATCCTCTTGATATGGGCTTCAGGGGACAGGTGTGGCGTGATATCAACCCCCAGGTCTTCCTCTCTCTCTGACTCTTGAAGTATTTCATCTCCCAAATGATACTTTGTATCTGGTCTCCTGCTCCCTACGCCTATCTTCATTAATTACATTTGCTTGGGTTAAACTCTAACAACCATTTCTTCGACCCTTCCTGCAGAGTGTGTGTGTAGATGAGGATAGTGGAAGAGTGTGTGTAGAGGTGGGGAAGAGTAGAAGACAGATGGTGAAACGATAAGAGCGAAACGCAAGGAAAAGCTGATAAATAAAATAAATTCGAGAAAGATAGACAGTGGATGAAAGTAGATATAAATTGAAAAAATGTAAGAAAAGTGGAGGAACCTGAGAAGACTTGTGGAAGTTAGGATAAGTGAAGCACTGGCTGATAGGTAATAAGGAACAGAAAGATGAAGTGTGAGATTGGAGGCTAATGGAGGAAAGAGAGTGAGGATAGAGGAAGAATATTGGGAGGAGAAGTGGGACATGGCTTCCTAGCCCCTAGCCACACACCGAGGCCTCATGAGATATCATATTACCCATTCCTCGGTATGATATTACTTGTGCACAGCCGAGCGACGCACACACGATAACACCAATTTGATAGAACCACGGTTCTATCAACCTGGTTCTTCACCATAGCTTGGACTAACTTTAACACGAATGTTGTTCCTAAGGTAATATAGTGACTTAGTGACTTAGGAACAGTCAGTCTTCACACCCAGTCAGTTTGTGTATGATTTATTAAGGCCAAAACACTAGCTTACTGACCAGCTGCAATGTATGTTTTTAACCCATTACATAATTCAGGACTAAAGTAAGCTTTTGGTGTATACAAACCGAGAAACGGGGAGATATACACCTCTCTGTGTGTGTATGCACCAACTTCACAAGTGACGTATCATATAACCTGACTATACTAACATAACCGAGTACATGAAATATTTTTTGCTTTCGTCCTGGTTTCTCTCAACTGAAGAATTAGCGGAATACAAGTGTGCTTTCTGGCTTCATCGCTGAAAATCATTGTATACAAAAATACTCATATGTTATCTTTGTCGGTACCCCGCCTGTCTTTGTGTCTCTCTCAACCACTTGGGATGGACGGTAAAGCGACGGATGCTCTACCGCCGATTAATGCAGGTCGGCGTTCAATCCCCGACCGTCTAAGTGGTTGGGCACCATTCCTCCCTCCCTCTGTACCATCTCAAATCCTTATCCTGACTCCTTCCACGTGCTATATAGTCGTAATCGCTTGGTTTTTTATCCTGATGGGTTACTGTCGTTCAACCATCGTCTCTTCTCCAGTCCCAGAGTGGACTTTTCCACTGTCGTCCCTTCATCTGCCGCTGTGCTCCGGCGAGATGCAGTGTATACACGCTCTGGAATAGCTATTAGGTCGGCAATTGAATTTTAGTCGTTGATAGATTCAATTTTGGCGTTTGGACGGTGTACGGATCAAGATGGGAGGAAGGAAGAAGAGAAGAAAGGAAGAAGAGGAGGAAGGAAGAAGAGAAGGAAGGAAGGAAGGAACGAACGAACGAAGGAACGAACGAACGAACGAAGAAAGGAGGAAAGAAATACCGAAAAAAGGCTGAAAGGTTGCAAGAAAAGGAATGAAGCAATGTAGAAAGAAAAAATAAATGCAGCTTGGATTCCCAGGTTGCAATGCTTTTGACCATGTCGTGGCGTAGTGGTCTAGGGCGTGTCCTTGGGAGCACCAAGTGAGTGGGCTCAAATCCTCATAGTCGTGGCTCCTGCTGATTTCCACACTGATACTTCACGTTAATAGGATCTCATTGTGCAAGAGAGAATGAACTTTATTTAATAAATTATGTAAAGCAGTTCGAACGACCTCCGACTTTGAACGACCAAAACATAGAAAACCAGAAGATATAATTCGATCAAATAAAGTCAGTTATGTCCATAAACTGAATCAACAGCTCCCATACAATATTTCGAACATTTATATATATCTTTGTCTCTCTCTCTCTCTCTCTCTCTCTCTCTCTCTCTCTCTCTCTCTCTCTCTCTCTCTCTCCCTCTCCCTCTCTCTTTCCCGCCTCTTCACATTAACGTCTATCTCCCCTTCTTCCTCCGCAAAATAAATAATGTGGGGTAGAAGGGTTTCTTACCGGAGGGAGAGAAAGAGGTGCAATATTATTCCTCACGATCCTGGAATCATTATATCAGTGTGTTGATCTCTCGCGGTGCGCCTTGAAGGGGGACGAGTGTATCAGGTAAGGAAGAGCTGCTGGGTAAGATAGAAGGCAAGAAGGAAGGGGGCGAGATAGGAAGGGAGGACAGGAAGGAAAGGAAGAAGAAGGGTTAGGAGTAAAGAAGAGATGGATGATGGTAGGAAGGAAATGAGAAAGGCATGAAGGGAGGAATGCAAGAAGGATAGGAGGGAGGAAGGGAAAAACAAGGATAAAGGAACAAGGGAAGGATATCAAGAAGAAAGGTTAGGGCATAAGGAGGAGGCGACACAGACTAGAATGAAGAAGAAGGCGGCACAGACGAGGATGGAACGGGTGACATATATAAAGATGGATGCCTGGTGCCATCCATCTTCAGCTGTCATGCCTCCCCCATTCCCTCTTTTCTGTGTCACCTCCACCATCCACGTCTATGCCATTTCTTCTATCCTCATCTATGTCACCCCCCCCCCCCTTCTTTATCCCCCACCGGCCAAAATATGATGAACTATAAATCAAAGCGGATGGCAAAACCGACGAGTAGTCACGTTTTCAATTCGTAGGTCCTCGGTTATGTTAGGTTAGGGTAATTTAGTACATTATTTTCGTGACGTTGAGGCAACTCGAGAGGTCGGGCTGCACGGTGATACAGATGAGGATGAAGGGAATATCATGGATGAAGATGGAGGGAGGGGAGACACAGATTAAGGTGTAAAAAGGGCGACACAGATGGTGAAAGAGAGGGAGCACACCGAGGGTGGAGATGAATGTGGAAAACAAGAACACACAGTAAGTGCGTTACAAAGAAAAGAAACTAAGAAAAAGAAGACAAGGCGACATAGAATACAAGCCACGAGAGGAAGTTCACAGAGTACAGTTCAGAGAACAGAACAGAGTACAATACAACGTACAGTACAGAGTTGGGAATCTTCAGGACCAACCAGACATGTCAAATTAGCTCTCACTTGGGGGGACCTCCCATGGGAAATTAATGTCTAGCTATTGATGGTGGCCGAAGTATTAAGCCCAATAGCATCTGGTTCCTAGTACAACTTTTAGTTGGAGGTTAAAGCCATGTTTGATGAGGCCGTTCTAAATGTCTCATTAGGTTATTGTTTCCAGAGTACATTATGGCTAATTTATTGTCATGATATAATTTTTTTGTGCTAGAATTGGTTTAAATTTTATGCCGCGATAATTTTAAAATATATTTTTAATAGTTATAAATAACCCCTCTTTCTACTTTGGAAAATAGTTAAAGTTTTAAATAAAAATGATTCCATTCTGTGTATATAATTAATGCCCCAAACGATGTGCATAATAAAACATTTAAATAACTATAAAATAATTGGCATAAGTCAAATTGAAAGTTATACATCAACCCATGTATTACTAAAACACATTTCACTTTTAAGGATTTGCAATCATTTTGCGTTCCAAGACGCTCTTAACAGTCATAACCACCTTAAACTGCCTCATTATAGAGTCAAGGAGTTCACTCCCTCCGATACACCCCATACACACTCAGTGACAGACGCCGGTATGCCTCTCTGAACGATCCTGTTTCTCCCACAGAGGCAATTAATATCAGAGAGGAGCCAATTAAATTTTTTAAAGACTGTTGCCCCTCTTTGTGTCTTATGAAAGTTTGTTCAAGCTTGATTAGCACTCATTGTCCTTCTTGCAGTTTTCATTCGGAGTGCTTCAGTGGGATGAGTTCCCAGCGGAACAAAACAAATGCTAGAGTAACTTTTACTCAATAGAAGATCAACATTATGACCGTTGAGTCATTGTATTATCGGTCATTTGTCTTGATGTCTCTGGGGAGCGTTTTTGGGGAAGTAGAGTGTGAAAAGCTCACAGCGCGACCGATCATTTAGACTATGTCGTGACTGTGAACTGCCAGCCCGTCCTCCAAACAAAGACCCAAAAGTGATTCCATGCACCCGCCAAACCCCCTGTTTGTAAATGAAAAAAGGTTTACACACGACTCACAACTGATGACGTCCGAACACTTCCGGAACAAGTGCTTCACTGACGAATTTCGCTCGAACCACAACGCTGTAAATGCTTCACCCACGTACTAAAAATGCAAATAATCGCCAACAGAACCTAAATACCTAACCTAACCTATGCCTATATTTATGCACAATATGCTAATATAATAATACTTTATATATGAGAAAATTCCTGTTTTGAATGAATAGCATGTTAAACTTTATGAATGCGTCTGTGGGGTCGACCACTGGAGTGAATGGACTTGAGTAGAGGACGGGTTGGAACTGCTGTGCGGCATTCTGTAAGAGGTATTATGTTTTGTTGTAGGGACTTGCCTGTAGTAGTAGTATAGATCCTCTTTTGAGCATATTGTTAAATGTGACTGAGTATAGGTGTGTACATTAGGTAAGTAACATATACGTAGTTGATGGTTATTTAATTAACATCCTTAAGTTTATTATGAGTATGATATATACATAAGTGTGAGCAATGATTCGTCACATGTATACCTGTATCAATGGGTACATAACATGAATACACTGGCTATATAACATTCGCACGTTGATTTTATATATGTATATATGTTTATATATGTATATTCCGAGGCTATGGGTACCTACACTTGCCCCAGAGGTGGTACCCCTTCTAGGTTAAAAAAAATAATATTATATATTATATATATATATATATATATATATATATATATATATATATATATATATATATATATATATATATATATATAAGGTACGAGTGTTTCCAACTGTTTGATATATTTCGTTTCAGAATAGATTTTTTCGATCAATCTTTGTTGGTGGAAATTGCTTTAAAATGTATCAACGTGAGATAAATTTGTCGTTGCATGCGGTTCCAGATCTCCATAATAGTTTGCATTGATGATAACAGAGACAAACATATTGTACAAGTTAAATTACTTCTACAATTATGAAAAAAACTATATACGAGTAAAATCCAGCAGTTTGAGTGTGTCGTATTGTTGGGTGTCGACAATACTCAAGATGAGGCTCCTCTTAAATATTGTTATGAAATTATTTATATTATGCCCATTAACCATAATCCTCTTTGAAAGCTTGCATTTAATTAATTATGACTTCTTAGTATAGTAATATATGGCCACGTGAATAAGGGAAGAGTTCTGTTATCTATTCTAATAACCATCTGATTCGTGCAGTCATCAAAGCCAAATAAGACAGAGGTTCGGGACGATGTCGAGGTTCCTGTATGTGTTCCCCAGCTTATCTGCTCACTTAATACTCACGTCTGAGCATGAGTTGTTGCTCATGATACAGCGTGTTGCTCGCTTCCTCACACCACGCAACATACAGTCTGAGGTTCAGCATGCACAAAATACAGTTTCATTAATCCTGTCACACTTTTTACTCACAAGCTTATCATATTAATAAAATCTATTATGAAAAGTTAACATTTATTTTGCATAAACATACAAAAAACACGTTATTTGTGGATTATATGCATGGGATATATGTTTCTTGAAAGTTACAAAGCTCAGCACTATTGGAATAACCAGTAATATATTTAAATATAGCTTATAGGTTGGATATCGCAACCGTTTGATATATATGTTGCAATTTGCACAATATGAAGCATTTTTGTTGCATGATAACAATGTGTCATTCATGTAAAGGACTCGCAAATCCTCCCTGATCTATAAATATAATTCCTGACAAACGTATATTTTTTCAGTGAACCATTTTATTTTGTATTTTTTTGTATGCATGAAGGTTAAATAGATCAGCTGTTGCCCATTATTTTAGGCGACGCCGTTTCTCTTGAGCATGTGAGCATGAGTTCACTTCTTTGCTTTCCAGGGTTATTGTGTAAAGATTTCAAGGTACCTTAACAATTAATTGTTTGACCCTTCCCTGTCCACCACATCCCAACTCATTACTTTCATCCTTGCTCATTACTCACACCCATCCCATCCATACAGACCACCCTTAGCCATTACCCGCATCTTACCCATTCAGCACACCTACAGGCTGTGCTGGATGGGTAGGGTGCGCACCCTCCATTACCTACAGGACTAAACTAATTCCCATTACCTGTGCTATTCCCATTCTCTACTTCCTTCCCAGCTCCTCACACCGCTTCCCATCCACCCCACCCCTCCCCCCTCCCATATTTTTTTTTTTAATTCTAATTCTACTACCAAGCCTCTACAGTCAAACCATTATCCACAACTCCCTAATCCTTCTCGTACTACCATTTCATCACATCATTCTCCATTCATCCACCTTATACCCATCTACCACACGCCTCCCTATTTCCAAACCCTTAAAATATCCTATGCAACCCATAATATATATATACCACTGCCTCCCTCAAATCCCTCCCTGCCCATCCCAAAACATTTACCAAACCCACTCCCATTCTCAAAACTCATTCCCCACGCCCCATCACCCTCTTCCCCATCACCCATCATCAGACTCACCCTCATCCTTACTCAGATGCCTCTCTGAGGGAGGGAGAGAGAGAGATGATGCTGCTCTCTCTCGTCCCGACTGGAAATCCATTAAGACAGCTTCACTTCTTGCTCGGCACTTACGACCTCTGGCACGATGTTGCGGCTCAGGTTTAGCACTCTGGAAATTTTCAATAGTTTTTACCCTGCTTTGTCTTGTTGTGTTGTGTTTGTCTGTATGCCCGGAGAAACTGACTGACTTTCTGTATGCCCGGAGAAACTGACTGACTTACTGTATGCCCGGAGAAACTGGTCTGTATGCCCGGAGAAACTGGTCTGTATGCCCGGAGAAACTGGTCTGTATGCCCGGAGAAACTGGTCTGTATGCCCGGAGAAACTGGTCTGTATGCCCGGAGAAACTGGTCTGTATGCCCGGAGAAACTGGTCTGTATGCCCGGAGAAACTGACTGACTTTCTGTATGCCCGGAGAAACTGACTGACTGTCTGTATGCCCGGAGAAACTGACTGACTTACTGTATGCCCGGAGAAACTGACTGACTTACTGTATGCCCGGAGAAACTGGTCTGTATGCCCGGAGAAACTGACTGACTTACTGTATGCCCGGAGAAACTGACTGACTGTCTGTATGCCCGGAGAAACTGACTGACTGTCTGTATGCCCGGAGAAACTGGTCTGTATGCCCGGAGAAACTGACTGACTTACTGTATGCCCGGAGAAACTGACTGACTTACTGAATGCCCGGAGAAACTGGTCTGTATGCCCGGAGAAACTGACTGACTTACTGTATGCCCGGAGAAACTGACTGACTGTCTGTATGCCCGGAGAAACTGACTGACTGTCTGTATGCCCGGAGAAACTGGTCTGTATGCCCGGAGAAACTGACTGACTTACTGTATGCCCGGAGAAACTGACTGACTTACTGTATGCCCGGAGAAACTGGTCTGTATGCCCGGAGAAACTGACTGACTTACTGTATGCCCGGAGAAACTGACTGACTGTCTGTATGCCCGGAGAAACTGACTGACTTACTGTATGCCCGGAGAAACTGGTCTGTATGCCCGGAGAAACTGACTGACTTACTGTATGCCCGGAGAAACTGACTGACTTACTGTATGCCCGGAGAAACTGGTCTGTATGCCCGGAGAAACTGACTGACTTACTGTATGCCCGGAGAAACTGACTGACTGTCTGTATGCCCGGAGAAACTGACTGACTTACTGTATGCCCGGAGAAACTGGTCTGTATGCCCGGAGAAACTGACTGACTTACTGTATGCCCGGAGAAACTGACTGACTTACTGTATGCCCGGAGAAACTGACTGACTGTCTGTATGCCCGGAGAAACTGACTGACTTACTGTATGCCCGGAGAAACTGACTGACTTTCTGTATGCCCGGAGAAACTGACTGACTGTCTGTATGCCCGGAGAAACTGACTGACTTTCTGTATGCCCGGAGAAACTGACTGACTTTCTGTATGCCCGGAGAAACTGACTGACTTACTGTATGCCCGGAGAAACTGACTGACTTTCTGTATGCCCGGAGAAACTGACTGACTTTCTGTATGCCCGGAGAAACTGACTGACTTACTGTTTCCCGAGGCGATTTGTCAGTATATTTAAAATTATTTATTTTAATTTTGGGGGGAAATTGATTGTATCCTATTCATAAACTCTTAGTTTAAAACATTTACATGAAGACGTAGTTTGTTCAGACTTAGAACTCAAAGAAATTTCATTTCAGAAAGAAAGAATTACCTTCATGTATATCAAAACTGGTTGCACTGTTATTTATCAATAATCTACAATAGCCAGGAAATGGATTAAACCAATAAATTCAGATAACTGTTTTTATATGAGAGTTGAGAAATACTAATAACTAAAATTTCTTCAGCCTTAATTTCTCATTCTCTCTCCCTCCATCTCTCTCCCCCTCTCCTTGTGAGTGTGTTTCAAGTTTTATACTGAAGGACGTGGCACTGTGACGAGCTCCTCGCCTTAAGATCTCCTCTCAGCTCCTGTGTGTCATCTAGCAAGCTTCTCCATTATACATATTTTATAGAACCCTTACATTTTGTATTAGGTTAGTATTGATTGTGTAATAAATCATGTGGTCTTTTATTTAAAGACAAATGTTTTACCAGGAAGGCAAACTGGAAGGGTTTCTGCTGGGATTCTAGAAGTTTTTTGTTTTGAATCACATGGTTGTTACAGCAAATGTAGGGGCAGATGACACGTGGCATTTTGGAATTGGTCGAAACAACAGGTACGGAGGGCCAGGCCAATCCAATCGAGGGTATAAGTTTTTCTCTGGTTCTCCCATTGATAGAAACAAGTCCCCCAAAGCTCAGTCTACACTCAGCTAGTAGGGTACAGTTAACTCATCCTGGTTGGGCTCCGGTTTGGGGCCACCAGAACTTCCCAGTGAATTCAGTAGAGCTCCAAGTGGCTCGACTTTTAGCCCATCGGGGGCCGAGTCAGTTAAGGCAGGTGTCTGGGAATCACAAGAACGCTAAGTCCAGTCACTCCATTGCCTCAAAAGGATTTTAATTTTTAATAATCACCATTGGTCACCATTAATTGTAGTATCACTAGGGAACGGCAGAGTAGCTACAACTCTGACCATCGACATGCAGAGAGGGAAGTAAACATTTACCAGGCAAAAAGTTTATTCTTCGCATCACACTACAAGCTATCGTCCGAGATATAGAAAGAGCGAAGCAGCCAAGTGATATTGTCAGCACTGTGGAATCTTACACCTTCAAACACCTTCAATAAGACACGAGTTAGCTACTCTAAAGAGACTGTTGCAATAGCATATCTTCGTCTATAGCAACGAAGGCATATTTTGACCTCGCAAAGAGAGGTTCCTTTAGTGTAATGGTAGTATGCTAAGCCTCCTCTCTATCAATTTACGTCTGGGTTCGAACCCTTGGCCGTAATTGACGCTTGAGCACCGATCATCAAATGATCGCTTTTGTTCACCTAACAGCAATTTGGACCTGCATGTTAACAAATTTTTGGTGGTTGAAATTTCATGGTAAAAGTAATAGGTTAAGGCTTAAGATGAGCTATGGGAAGAGGAAACACAAAACAAATATTATAAGGGAGTTGATCATATATTTTATATTGTGAGTAACGAGAGTAATATTTTGACAGTACAAAAAAATAATATATGTACACTAGGTTGAGTTCAGTGAACCCGTCTAAAGGCATCAAATTTTCAGCAAATCAAAAGGACAGCAAATTTCCATGTTGTGTTTGTGTGCGTTTTATGTAATTGAGTGACACTGTTGAAGTATTTATTTACTCAGTGCTCTGTTTCAAATGTGTTAGCAACGAGTGGTCAGCTGTGTCTCTTTTGATATATGATTTTTTTGTTAATATTGCAATAATTCATGCACACAGTGGTTAAAAGCCAGGATTTCCTGTTTGTGATTCAAACAGGATTCAGTGTCCTCTGACGCATTGCTGAGAGGCACACTTTAGTGCATAGTTACTCATATTTTTGTCCATTTTTATATATATCTGTATTCATAAATGAACCATTAAGAATGTAATGTCAACTTGGGACCTAATAAGTACTTGATAGGATGTGTTCATAAGTAGCATTCACTTTCTATTTGCGTCAGATGTGAGATATATTAACGTTGAAGTACGTTTATCAGGATTTACCGAATACAATAAGTATACATTAGTATGAACACATCCACAAGAGCCGTCCTGAGGCATCATTTGATGCATTACGCTATTGCGATTTCTGGGTATACATTGGTATGTTTTCTCTGGTGATGAGTGATCAGCCTTTTCTCTGCATCAACGTACAAAATACAATGTGCTAACCTAACCATAAACGTAAGTACCCAAACAACCCACCAAACCTAATTTACCGATGCATAGTGTGCGTGAATATTTGAAAGCCTCTACTTGTCACAGTAATTTGTTCGTTGGGGCATCTTAGCGTACAAAATTTAACGTATTATTTGGGAGGACGGGTTGTACTGACAGCCTGAATTATCGAGTTGTAAATAACGGACTGATAAACAAATTCCAACTACGTGTTGACAATGGGGAAAGTATTACACCAGCGGTCGCTGCAAGAAACTAACACATACAGGACTGAACGTCAGTAATTAGTGAAAGGTCTTATAAGGGACCTTTTCGCTGTTTTCCCTGTCAGTAGTCGACTGATTAGTATTAAATTTAGTAACATATGATATTGCAACCAATTATAAATATTTAAAAAAAGCAGGCTACAGTGAAGATCAATATTATAGCCCACACGAGTTTTATTACATGTCCTGGACAGTACCTAGATACAAGAGTTTCGATTAAATACTTCAAATCTTCTTATTCAGTTATTTTGAAGCGTTCCGCTGTTGTGGGGCGCCTAGCGGACCTTCCAGGTCTAGATTATATTCTAACAGGCTAGCCTAGTTTAATTACTGAACAACTGGAGAATATATGAGTAATAGTTTGACTCTGTATTCACTGCCACTCTCATATATAAAGATCACTCTGTAATCTATTGATGGATGAAATTTCAATATGAATATTATTTCAGGAAAATTATGTGTTATGTGAATTTTCGAACTCCACTCCCGTCCATATTCCCACAATACCACACCTTTCTCAACCACTCTCCAACCCGCTGGCGTCATTATCTCAGCTTGATCCGCGCCAACAAAAACAGCTTCGTAAATAATCCGCACGAGGCTCCGTCCAGCTTCAACAATGACATGATTCATGACTGCTGCTATTTTTTGTCCCTGCGTCTCTCTGGCGGACATATATTTGTATGTGCGAGTGTGTATTCACCTAGTTGTATTCACCTAGTTGTGCTTGGGGGGGGTTGAGCTCTGCTCTTTCGGCCCGCCTCTCAACTGTCAATCAATCAACTGTTATTAACTTTTTTTTTCCCCCACACACACCCAGGAAGATGCCCGTAGCAGCTGTCTTACTCATATGTACCTATTTACTGCTAGGTAACAGGGGCATCAGGGTGAAGGAAACTGCCCATTTGTTTTTTCGGCGGTGCCGGGGGATCAAACCCCGGTCTCTAGGTCCACGAGTCTAGAGTGCTGTCCACTCAGCCACCACACACCCAATGTGTACTCACCTATTTGTACTCGCCTATTTGTGCTTGCGGGGGTTGAGCTTCGGCTCTTTGGTCCCGCCTCTCATCTGTCAATTAACTGGTGTACAGATTCCTGAGTCTACTGGGCTCTATCATATCTACATTTAAAACTGTGTATGGAGTCAGCCTCCACCACATCACTGCCTAATGCATTCCATCCGTTAACTACTCTGATACTGAAAAAGTTCCTTCTAACGTCCCTGTTGCTAATGTGAGTACTCAGATTCCACCTGTGTCCCTTTGTTCGCGTCCCACCAGTGTTGAATAGTTTATCCTTGTTTACCCGGTCGATTCCCCTGAGGATTTTGTATATGTATGTGTCTGTGTGTGTGCGCGCGCGCTTACATATACATATATATGAGAGAGTGTATAAACATAAGGATGCTTATATGATCAAGCACCTGACTTTTGAACCATTATTAATTTATAAAAAAGACCCGATTCCACCGTCTTTCCTAACATATTCACCACTGAGTATTGAATTCACTTTAACCACCTCGTTTTCAAATCCTTTCAATTTATACACGACTTTTATCCTGATTGTTCTCTTTGTGACATCTGTGTGATTCATTTACATGTTTAGATTATATTTGATTCCCTTTGTTTTGTGTTTCTCACTTCCATGTTGTGTTGGGATACAGATATAGAGCTAGTTATAGGAAGCGGTAAGGTTATTCAGAGTCATTTGTATGTGTATAACATATACTTTAGTTTTTACGTATTTGTGTGTTGCTAACTTTAATAGTGTGACCCCATGGAGCATTACGAGTAGGTAATGGTAGTACTTCCTCTCTGTGTTTCGCTTTAAACATGGATTTGTTGTATCAATTTGTCTTAGTACATCGAATGTCGTTATCATGTCTCCCGTTTTTCTCTTTCTTCCAGAGCGCTGTTTGCCAGTTTGCATCTTTCTTCAAAAGTCAGTCACGTAGTTTATGAGAAGATTTGTTACATATATTTTAATTTTTTTTTTATTTTTTATGCCATATATGCATAAACAAGAACGTGTTTCACGTAGCGTGTATGTGACTTGTAAGGATCGATACCTAAGTTGATCAGATCACACACTAGAAGGTGGAGGAACGGCGACGTTTCGGTCCGTCTTGCACCATTCTCAAGTCCATTCTCACTTGAGAATGGTCCAGCACGGACCGAAACGTCGTCGTCCCTTCACCTTCTAGTGTGTGGTCTGGTCAACATACCTTAGCCGCGTTATTGTGACTCATCGCCTGCATCGATACCTAAACTCCTAAATAATGTGCAAGCACTAAACTTCATCAGTAGGTCATTAATCTGTTGATGACGTCCATCTATTAAACGTCATCAATAGATTATCGTGCTAACTTTGATCAAACTCTGATCACTCAGCTCATAAAACCGTAATCTGATTTTGACGGAATTAAAATTAGTTTCTCAACAAACCATCGCATTGTGACAATAATTCTTCTACTAAATCCAATATTTACCTGGGAAAATTTCTTCTTTTTGTTGACTTGTTGTTTATATCTTATAGGTCTGCTACACACAACATTCATTCTTTAAATGTTTGTTCATAAAATTATGCTTATATTTTTTATATGAGTATGCCTAAAAAAAAGAGCTTATTTGCTGGGATGATTTTGTTCAGAGTTAGGATTATTATTCTTTTGTGAATTATTTCTGCAAGTTTGAGTGTGGACTTCAGTGGAAGATATTGAATCCTTGTAAACACAACAACTAACTGTCCTTATTGTCACTTTGTTACAACTTGTAATAAAGTTGTTACAGCTTGGTATAACGTTTTTATTCCATATTAGAACGTTGTTACAACTTGCTGTACTGGTTGTTACAACTTGTTAGGAGGTGTTAATGAATGCAAATATGGAATCCGGTGTTGCATCTTCACCATTTTCTCCATACACAGAGAAATCAACATATCGTGATATATCAATAAGTATAGTATGATATATCAACTCTACAGGAGCCTTAAGAGGATTCGAACCTATGCGCTGGAATGTTCCCAGATGCACGCTCTAGTCGACTACGCCACGACATGGTAAAGGAATTTCAACCTGGAGTACAACCATCCATCTAGATGGATGGTAGTACTAGATGCCATCCCATCTCCCTCTCTCTTCATGTCCTTCTATCCTCCGACCTCATTCTCTCCTCCTGTTTTCTTATTCTCCCAGTTCCATCCTCCTGATATCTTTTCCTCCACTTCTGTTTTCCTCTGTTCCCGCCATCTGTCTAGTTTGCTCTCCACCTGCTTTTCCCCTCGTCTCACTCTCTTCTGCTTTCCTCTCTTCACACCCCTTCCTGCCTCTTTACTTATCCTTTCTCTCCCCCATCTGCCCCTTTTGGCTGGGGAGTACTTCTCCTCCCATGCATTTTTCCCTCCATTTGCATATCTGCATTTCCCCCTCACCTATCTCACTCCTCCACCAGAACCAGTCCCCTCCTCCCATTCTACCCTTATCCTCTTATCGTTCACTAACTCTTCCAGCCCTCTACGTGTCAAAAAGAAATTTCCAGCCTCTCAGAGGTGCCAAGAACGCAGTGAGCTGAACACCTCTGCTCGCAAATGCTGAAACCTGGAACGCAAAACTGACCGCTCTGTGGAACTTTGTTTTTCAATGAAATCTATTATACAGCACATCGGAGCGGAGTGTGTATTTTCCCGAAGATCAAGGCTTTACGACCCATTGCGAGGATTCCTCTTAAAATGGGTTAATCTGTATTTTCTTTAGATTCTCGTAAAAGGGTAAGCGCCCCAATACCCTCGGATACAATGTACAGAAGAAGGTGGAAAGAAAATGGTTAATTCCACACTATTTGTTGCTATATATCAAGAGTCATATGATCAATAATCTGAGAGCTTTTAGTGCTCATCGGTTTAGTAGAGTTGAAGGGCATATTCATCAGGAGAGAGAGAGAGAAAGAGAGAGAGAGAGAGAGAGAGAGAGAGAGAGAGAGAGAGAGAGAGAGAGAGAGAGAGAGAGAGAGAGAGAGGGTGCACGAGGGTGTTCGTGCACCCTGCTGCCTAATTATCCTGGAACACGAAGGTGTTCCAGGATGATTAGGCAGCAGGTAAATCAGAACGGCTTGTCTTTCGACGTTCGTGGATAGAATGATTGATATACTTCCAGAACTAACTACCGGTTTTGCTGGACGGAGAGATTGCTGGTGTTCCAGAACGGACTGACTGCTGGTATTTCAGACGAGGGTGAGTAATGGTGTTTCAAGGCGAAATAAAGCTTGACTCTCCCAACCATGTGAAATAACGCGTGAATTTTAAACCTGAAGCAGCCTATATGTTTCTTGTTGTGAGCGGCAAACCTTCATCGTGACCTGATCCAGTACCTCACCCGTCAACTGCCTCACAGTAGCCAGTTTTATACCACACCAACTACCACTACACCCACGGCCATCCATAGCATACAACAGACTCGTCCCAACAACTCCACTCATCTCTCCAGTGTCCTTGTGTGTGAGTGAAAGAATGAATATTTGCTGTCAAACAGTAAAAAAAAGGACTGGAATCGTCAATAAATCAAGTGTTATTGAATTTTCTAGACGTGAAAACGCCAGTATTTTAGTCACGAACCGCTGTCTCATTGTAACAGCTGCAACAGAGGTTACAAGACTGAAGGGGTGAGAAGCAGAGGACTAGATAAACTTTCTGGCCTTTGCACTTACGGAAAAGTTAGCATGTGGTCTTTAATTACACTAATCCTGGAAGTCTTATACTCATTCAACTAACGTTTCCATGTACGACTTTATCATATATACACGAATGATATCTTTTTAGAGAAACTGTGCTAAAAGTTTACTCACACATTATATTTTATAAATATACATTTTTTATAAATATACTGGTTGTTTGTAGGGACCCATAAGCCTTGAAGAAGACGATATGCAGCCCCCGGGAGAGTCTTGTTGGGCTCTCTCGTGCTCTCTTTATATATATATATATATATATATATATATATATATATATATATATATATATATATATATATATATATATATATATATATATATTATTAAATATGACCGAAAAAGTAAGATTAATAATTCTAACACGAATTTTCTCAATCTTTCGTACATTACGCTTCACTGTTGGAGGTAAATCAAAAATCACTTCTCCAAAATTCATTTTTATTTCTAGTCTGACGCGACACGGGCGCGTTTCGTAAAACTTATTACATTTTCAAAGACTTCACAAATACACAACTGATTAGAACGTATCTCTGATTTTATATCTACATTTGAGTGAGGTGGGAAGGGTGATGTGGCATTAACACAAGACAGAACAGGAGGGGATATTAATAGGGTATTAAAAGTATCAACACAAGACAGAACAGAAACAATGGGTATTGAATAGAAGTGTTTGTAGAAAGCCTATTGGTCCATATTTCTTGATGCTTCTATATTGGAGCCGAGTCTTGAGGTGGGTAGAATATAGTTGTGCAATAATTGGCTGTAATTAGCAGCCAATTATTGCACAACTATATTCTACCCACCTCAAGACTCCGCTCCAATATAGAAGCATCAAGAAATATGGACCAATAGGCTTTCTACAAACACTTCTATTCAATATCCATTGTTTCGTGTTCTGTCTTGTGTTGATGAAATTAATACCCTATTAATACTCTTGTTCTGTCTTGTGTTGATGAAATTAATACCCTATTAATACCACATCTTGTTCTGTCTTGTGTTAATGCCACATCACCCCTTCCACCTCACTCAAATGTAGATATAAAATCGGAGATGCGTAAGTTCTATTCAGTTGTGTATTTGTGAACTAAAGTCTTTGAAAATGTAATAAGTTTTACGAAACGCGCTCGTGTCGCGTCAGACTAGAAATAAAAATGAATTTTGGAGAATTGATTTTTGATTTACCTCCAACAGTGAAACGAAATGTACGAAAGATTGAGAAAATTCGTGTTAGAATTATTAATCTTACTTTTTCGGTCATATTTAATAATATATGTCTACAGGAAAGACTGCTACCAAAATATACTAATTCATATATATATATATATATATATATATATATATATATATATATATATATATTATATATATATATTATATATATATATATATATATATATATATATATATATATATATATATATATATATATATATATGGGGTGGTAGGAGAAAAGCACACAGAAACTGTATTGGAGGGGACCTACATTCCCTCCAATGCGTTATGTGTGGTTTCCTCCGAGGCTATGGGTCCCCCTTCTTCCAGCCAGAGGTGGTACTCCCTTCCCTATTTATAATATATATATATATATATATATATATTATAATATATAATATATATATATATATATATATATATATATATATATATATATATATATATATATATATAGGCTGCTACGAGGGTTGTCAGCCAGCAAGCGGCTGAATTGCTGAAACCAATCCAGCTAGGATTTGGAATCCCCCAAGGCTGTGAAGCGGCTGCCCATGCAGCACGAGCATACATCACAAACATTTCTGATGAAAAGGCCCTGCTCAAACTGGACTTTAAGAATGCCTTCAACATGGTCAGAAGAGATGCAGTACTTTGTGCCGTACATCGCCATTTCCGGCCCCTCTACCCGTTCATACTATCGTGCTACAGTGGCGAGTCAAAACTGCTCTTTGGTGAACATGAAATCAGATCATGTGAAGGTGTTCAGCAAGGTGATCCTCTTGCTCCCCTTCTTTTCTGCTTAGTCTTAAAAGAAATCACCGAAAGCTTGTCCAGCGAGTTCAACATCTGGTTTTTGGATGATGGCACTATAGCTGGCACCGTAGACCACCTCTTGTCAGATATCAGGAAAATAAGGGAGCAAGAAGTAAGCCTGGGTCTCGTCCTGAACCCTTCCAAGTGTGAAGTAGTCTCCTCCAACCCAGACATCGTAGCTAGAATAAGGTCTGCCTTGCCTGGAGCCCATGTCATTAGGGCCGAGAACAGCACCCTCCTTGGAGCTCCCCTCGGGTCTAACGCCATTGAGGAGATCCTCGACAAGAAAATCGCAGACCTTAGGAGGATGGAAGACAGAATAGGTGACATCGATGCCCACGATGCTTTTTATCTCCTCACCAAATGCCTATCCCTTCCGAGGCTAACCTACTTTCTGAGGTGCGCCCCATCTTACAACAACCCAAAGCTTGACGAGTATGACCTCCTACTGAAGACCATGCTGGAAAAAGTTGTTAACCTCTCTCTCAACGAATGCCAGTGGAAACAAGCCACTCTTCCTGTCAGGCTCGGTGGCTTGGGTGTCCGCACCGCCACCCAAATTGCAGTCCCAGCCTTCCTGTCTTCCTCCTCAGCATCAGATGACCTGGTTAAGGAAATTCTACCTGACACCCTGAGTGATGTAGCGGGGATACAGGACCCCCACTACACGGAATGTGACACGAAATGGGGTGCCATGACAGACCCAGCACTCAGACCAGCCATGCCGAAAGCCAAGAAACAATCCAGTTGGGACAGCCCCATTGTAGACAAAGAAGCCACAGCTTTGCTGGAGGCAGCAACAACCCCCAGTGATCGTGCACGCCTCACAGCTGTGCAGGCTCCCCATGCAGGGGACTTCCTTCTGGCAGTCCCTATGTCTGCGACAGGCACACGTCTTGATCCGCAGGAGCTCCGTATTGCAGTCGCTCTCCGCCTTGCTGCCCCTATCCACACTGTTCACAGGTGTATTTGCGGCGAGGCAGATGCTGACGAATATGGATTGCATGGCCTGCACTGTGGAAAATCGGGTGGTTGGCACACTAGACACGACGAAGTCAACGACATCATTAAAAGAAGCCTTGCCTCTGCTCAGTGTCCAGCGGAGAGAGAGCCCCGCAACCTACTGAACCGTGACTCTGTTAGCTTTGCCGGCCGACCAGACGGAATCACACTGCGTCCGTGGAAGGGTGGCAGGCAGTTAGCATGGGACTATACTTGCGTATCCACCCTGGCAACGACATACATCACCCTCTCTGCCGGCACGGCAGGAGCCGCAGCGACACACAGAGAAAAACAAAAGTCAGTCAAGTACAGGCAATTAGATCAAAGGTACAATTTCGTTCCAATAGGGTCTGAGACCCTAGGCCCATGGGGTGAGAGTGCAAGAAGGTTTCTTAAGGATCTTGGTTCCAAGCTCATTGACACCACAAGAGACCCTAGAGCAGCAAGTTTTCTCTTTCAGCGCCTCAGTGTCGCGATCCAGAGGGGAAATGCCCGCTGCATCCTCGGTTCCTGCCCGGCGTCGGAGGAGTTCGAGGAAATCTACAGCCTCTAGGAAGCGAACTTTTTCTTGTGTCCTCTTAATGTTCATTTTTTGTATAAAATCAGATATGTAACTGTATAACCTTGCATAATAAAGTGTACATCATAATAAAAAAAAAAAAGGGGGTGGTAGGAGAAGTGAACACTCTTTCGTATTCAGAGTTAAATGTCAAGTTTTTCCCTGAGTGCTCTGTGTTCCCTTCTCTGAGGCTGTGGGTCCCTATAATTACACCAGTGGTGGTACCCCCCTATATATATATATATATATATATATATATATATATATATATATATATATATATATATATATATATATATACATATCTACATTCTATATGAATGTCGGTCTGTCTGTCTAAAGTTGGAGGTCAGGTGCTTTGGTCAAGCTTTACCCAAATTTGTAGTGGGAATGGTCTGAGGTACGGAATGAACATAGGCTAATCGAAGCAGGCCTAAGTTAAATGCTTTAAGAAATATGAACATTTCCATGCCAAGAAGAGTGAATACAACTCTTTTTGGCATGGAAAAAAAGGATTAAAAACCATGTATAATACATATTTCTTCCCAAATAACTTTACAATATAAATCTCACAAATTTCACTCGTGTATACATCCCATCCTATAATGCTGAGAACCTGCAATTTAAAGTAAGAGTCCGCACGCCCCACATAAAGCACTTGTGTCTCGCCTCGCTGGATATTCATGAAATACCCAAGTGTCTCAAACCACGTGTGGCGGATCTCATCCCCGCCCCTGATGCGCTTACATTTGTGTCACAGGACTCGCTACTGCAACCTTTTTACTCAATGTGAAATATTATACTTTGTGTCCTACCTCCGACATGTGTGTTTTTGGACCGTATTTCTAGGCATTGTTGCACTTAGAATTGTTAATAATATTTTTTAGTTTATTATTATTTAAAATTTTTATATAAATTTTAATAGTAATTACAATAAAAAACAATTATTATAGGGATATTATGATATGGGCATCCTCTAGTTGCATGTTTCCGACTGTCCTCCAGGCATGTATTAAAAATATATATTTGGAGTCTGGAAATAAAATCTGGAAACTTTGCCACTCGTTAGAAAAAAAATATATGTTGTTAGTGTTCATAGGAAAACTAAAAGCAAAACAGGTGATGTTTTCAGTAGTTATAACAGGTGTCTGCAAAATAGAAGAAGACTGTTGTATGTGGAGAAAATACATGCGTAATAGCACTGGAACATCTTATGGAATACAACACAATGGTTTGGTATGGAAGCTAAAGTAATTTGTAGTTCGTGAAGATTTTTTTAATGATTTCATATATATTATTTGGAAACCCAAAACATTGCAGATTATCCAACACAATCCTTCCTGCGTCGGACATGTCTTAGAAGTGAACCCCAAACAAGTATGACCGGATCATATTTGTAAATAGTACTTGGTACTATTTACAAAGTACTAAGTACAACTATTATCAGAGTACTACTATTATCATGTCGAAGTACTAAGTACTTCGACATGATAATCCTGAAGTCATGAAGAAGAATGCCAATTACATTAAAACCTATTACCCAATAAAATCTCAAATGATAGTATATCAAAAAGGCACCAAATATACCACACAAGCACAAGTCTAGACACGAATTACCTGACATACAACCTAACGATTATTTATCGGGAGCATAAACTGTCGAAAAGCTTTAATTTACCAGATTTGTTATTGAAAGATGTTGCAGCTGCTAGGAAATTTGCATATCAACGAAGCCTCTCGCAGCTCCTTATCTTTTTCCCAGTAATTTTAATTTTAGCTTTAAAATTTGACGTACAAGAACTGTTGAAAAAAATATTAGTAAATTCAATGATCAATGAGCAAAGCCGAAGAGGCTCCTAAGCTTCTACTGTTGGTTTGGTGTTGGACTTTATCTACCTCTCGAAGGTTATATTCGCCACCACAATTACTTACTAACCAACCAGCCAGTATACCTTAGCACTGAACATTGTCCAGAACTACAATAAACTTTCAGTGTATTTACACCGAGAAGTGAGTTGGATCGCGAGGTGAATATTCTCTATGAATATTACTGCTAACTCATTCCTCAAAATTATTTTACGTTTATTCGTTTTACGATACTTTTCGCCTTCGTAAGGGAAATGATCTGGTGAAGGCTGGAAAACTGGTAAAGGATTTGGAAAAAGGCAGAAAATGGATATATAATTTTTTAGCGCATTTACTGTTCTGCACAGAAGCCTGCACCCTATGCTGCAAAAATATACACCCCCCCCCCCCCCTTAGTATGGAAACTTAGTTACATGTATTATCATATGAGAATCGCAAAGTTCTTTTTGAACCAAGAACTTTCGTGAGTTTCACTTGTGCGATACAAAAACCCCATTAAATCATTTATAACAAACCAGTTGGGTCTCCCTAAATGTTGGAGAAACACAGGTATTAGAGGAATGGTAGCAACTGATGTTCTTTAATATCGTGTGTAGATTAAGAATAGCGAGTTGTATTTTTGGCCAATAAAGGTGTGTTGGTGGGCATTAATAGTTTACGTTCGTGAATATTATATCTGAGATCGCTGAAGCTATATTTATGGGGATTAGCTTTATCTTGTTGCCGTCGAAGATGTTGAAATTATTCGCATTTTGCATATTTTATGAGATTTCGAGGCCTCGAAGTGAAGTATGTGATGATGTTGGCAGTATCGATAGAGTTGATTGCAAATGTGTTCCATGTACAACTGGTTAATTATTTGTTGATGTGTGTCTATTGAGCGCCAGTTCGTGGAAGAAGCGAGGGTATATGTGCGTTCTTCTTTGTTGAATGGTGGATGTGTACACCCATCAGTGTACAGGTAGGTCACGTATATCAGTGTACAGGTCATGAGCAGGTTGGCTGTTTTTTTGTTTTTGTAGTAAACTTATTTAGTAAACAAAAAAACAGCCAACCAACTCATGAAAAACTCCCCAGACACCAAGCATAACGCCTTAAAGAAGACCAACGTCGTCTATGCCTTCACATGCCCGCTTGGGGACTGTAAGCCCCAAAAAACTCAGTATATAGGCAAGACAACAACGTCTCTTTCTAGTCGATTAACTATGCATAAACAACAGGGCTCCATCAAGGAATATATAATCTCTTCTCACAACCAGATGATCACCAGAGAAATGTAAACAAGCAACACAGAAATCATCGATAAATACAGCAATAGCAGAAGGCTCGACATCAGCGAGGCACTACACATCAAAAAGGCAACACCAACAATCAACAGCCAATTAATGCCCAATTATATTCTACCCACTTCAAGACCCCGAACCAATACAGAAGCAGCAAGAGGAAGTATGGGCCAATAGGCCTTCTGCAGTTACTTCTATTCATATGTTCTCATACCCATTGTTTCGTGTTCTGTTTACTGTTTCACCTCACCCAAAACTTTTGTGCCATTTCAACTCACCCAAAACGAGTATAAGTATGAATGTATTTTGTGCATAAATTAAGTCTTTGAAAATGTAATAAGGAATTACGAAACGCGTTCAGGCGTCAGACTAGGAATAAAGAATGAATTTTGGAGAGTTACTTTATCAGTTACCCTCGACAGTGAAGAAGAACGTAAGAAATATTGAGAAGATTCGTGTTAGAATTATTAATCTTACCCTTTTGGTCATATTCAACAACATACATACATATACACACACATTATATATATATATATATATATATATATATATATATATATATATATATATATATATATATATATATAACTGAAAACTCACACCCCAGAAGTGACTCGAACCCATACTCCCACAACTGGTATATACAGGGACGCCTTAATCCGCTTGACCATCACGACCGGACAAAAGGAAGTGATAGCCGAGGCTATATGAACCACTTCCCCGCCGGCACTCGGATGGTAATCTTGGGCATAGCATTTTATCAAATCACCTCATTCTTTGGGGCACACGTGAGGAACACAAATGCAAACAAGCCTGAATGGTCCCCAGGACTATATACAACTGAAAACTCACACCCCAGAAGTGACTCGAACCCATACTCCCACAACTGGTATATACAGGGACGCCTTAATCCGCTTGACCATCACGACCGGACAAAAGTTCCTCACGTGTGCCCCAAAGAATGAGGTGATTTGATAAAATGCTATGCCCAAGATTACCATCCGAGTGCCGGCGGGGAAGTGGTTCATATAGCCTCGGCTATCACTTCCTTTTGTCCGGTCGTGATGGTCAAGCGGATTAAGGCGTCCCTGTATATACCAGTTGTGGGAGTATGGGTTCGAGTCACTTCTGGGGTGTGAGTTTTCAGTTGTATATAGTCCTGGGGACCATTCAGGCTTGTTTGCATTTGTGTTCCTCACGTGTGCCCCAAAGAATGAGGTGATTTGATAAAATGCTATGCCCAAGATTACCATCCGAGTGCCGGCGGGGAAGTGGTTCATATAGCCTCGGCTATCACTTCCTTTTGTCCGGTCGTGATGGTCAAGCGGATTAAGGCGTCCCTGTATATACCAGTTGTGGGAGTATGGGTTCGAGTCACTTCTGGGGTGTGAGTTTTCAGTTGTATATAGTCCTGGGGACCATTCAGGCTTGTTTGCATATATATATATATATATATATATATATATATATATATATATATATATATATATATATATATATATATATATATATATAAAGAAATGTTAGAAAATTTCGGAAAATCACTTCCAATTTGGTGTTGCAAACCAGGTCAAGTAGTGTGTCTCTGGCTAATAAGTATGACATTTGGTTTGCTGGAGGGTAAATGGATCATTTTCGATAGCAAACAATTTAGTGCTGTCTCTCCTTGTTTCCGTAGATTACTGTCATTCTGAAGTATATTTTCTAGACTGAAAAAAAACACCACAGATAGGAAAAGCGCAAGAGGGAAAAACACAATAAAGACATGAAAAACGGAGCAGGAAAACCAGCATGGAAGGTATGAGAGTGTGGTTGGAAACACACAAAGTGTATGAAAAAACCACGTCAGAAATAAATCACACCCAGGGGTTTGAAAAGCACCAAAAAATAAAAAAATAAATAAATTAAAAGTGTATACATGATGAACATCAAAAAGAACCTAAAATTTAAATCGTCAATTCACGTTCATGATAATGTTAAGCTTAAGCGAGATAACATTTATTAAACCCTTCACAGACTTTTTTCTTTCATCACTAACATGGGATATTTCTCAATTTACTACTTTATTTTATTTATATTTTCTCTGTATTTTTCTAAAATGGCAATATTTTCATCAAGATTTTTTTGCTCGAAAATGTTTCGTATTTTGATTACTTACTACAGGTTATAATCAGTTTTTTGTTCTATGAATTTATAATAATTTGTAATACAAATTTATAATACATCTATGTTTAAAAAAATAATTATATATACATTGTATCACAACAAATATATGCCGTCAAGAAACATTCACAAAATCCTAAATCTGTTTTAATCCTTCCTAAAAAAAATCCACCCAAAATAAAAATATCCCAAAGCTTACGCAACTGTTGAAGGAAACCAATAAAATTTGAATATAAATATTTGTTTGTAATAACTATAGCTTTTATCGTAATACATTCAACACACCATTAATAAGAACGGAAGCAAGAGCCGTGTACCTTGACTCATACACACAATTTCCAGTGTTCTGAGGGAGAGAGAGAGCCTATTAGGAGATCGCCTTATGCCTTCAAAAGATCATTTGCCATGATGCCACACACCTATTACCTATGTGACTTTATTTGTTATCTTTTAACACTGGTTGGTAATGGAGAAAACTGTTTAACTCTTGTTAAATTGATCTTTTCCTCATAGCTCGTCTTCAGCCATTTAACCAATGAGTTATCAGCTGCAAGGAAAGCTGCCAGAGTGTCCATTCGCTGCCCCGGTATTTTTTTTCCGAAAACGTTTCAGGTTGATAGTAACTGGCTCCAAAATATTTATATCGATTGTGTTATCATTATGCAGAGTGTGAAGACGACGACACTAAAATGTTGGGTAATTTTGTGTCGTGTCGTCTCGTCCTGACACAGCTTGTGATTTATGGGGAAAATTACAGTGGTTAAGCGATAATATTCGTGGTAATGAGCGATACTCTCGGCGAGTCTGCGTGTTCAGGGACCACAGAGTCACGTGTTTTATCTACTTGGTAATTATTTACGGTGGTAGTCATAGTCTTGAATGACCGTGAAGGCGGAGTGACTCATTCGACGGTGCGTATGTACGATGTACCACTGTGCCACTTTAGGAGGCTCTCCTGTACGGTGGTACACTTTTCTAAGGGTGCGATTGTGGCACGGTAGAGTCTGTATTGATCGAGTCCTTACTATTGTACGACACTGTATCCACACAACAGTAGCAGTGAACGATTGTGTGAATGTAAGACTGTGCATCTTGACATCTGTGTAAAGGGCTACGGTGCGAATTTACAACTGTGTGTGATGGTGTAACGTATGACGGGTGACTATTACGGTGCGACTGTATCAAGACCAAGTTCTACAACGGTGCGACTGTATCAAGACTAAGCTCTACAACGGTGCGACTGTAGGACGATTCAGCTCTACAACAATGTGAATGAACGACAGAGGGAAGACACGACTGTCTACAGTGAACACACAAAATATAAACCAATATTTTCAACGTAAACAAAGGCATCAAAACCACTGGATATTTGATGTAGGAAATGAGCGCAATTTATCATCTATAATTAAAGAAAGTCGGAACATGGAACCATAATTACAGCTACTGTCAGAAACTGCAGAAATGTTGCAGTAAGTAACGCTGATTTAGCATACACGAACTGGCAAAAAAGAAATAAGATATATTGTATTAAATTATATATATATATATATATATATATATATATATATATATATATATATATATATATATTATTTATATATATATATATATATATATATATATATATATATTATATATATTGTGACGGTAACGCGTTGGTGTTCGGCTGTTCAAAGCTAGGGGTATGGCCTTGTCACATAGAATAAAAAAAAATAGAAAATCTGGAACTTCGTCTGTGGTAAGGTAAGGAGAAGACACACAAAACACAAGTAAATTTTAACAATGGAATTTTAATTACGTTAAATAAACAAAACATGAATAAAATGGACATACAAATTCGTGCAATAAAATCAATCAATCAAAATAATAAGAATAATTAAAGGAAAAAATGAAAAGTTACGTTAAGACAAGTGAGCAATAACAAGCTGTGCAATATACAATAAAATGAGAGGTGCAGGAATATTGGCTTTAAGCTATCACCTCTCTTAGTACACGTAAGCCAAAGCTTAGTCTACCAGGAAGAAGTGTTAACCGTATGAAAGCACTGAATATTCTGAAGACTGAGGTCGTGGCGGCCCCAGACATCAAGTAGTATGGTGGGTGGAGTGCAGTTGCAGCCAGACCGGCGGCCAATCAGCGAGGAGCCGGCAACAAGACAGGTAGTTTGGCGGTTTGAGGTGAAGCAGGTGTTCCTGGCTGCATACGTTTTGCTCTCTGGCAAACCTTGGAGATGTTGTTGTCGTTGTTGGACATTTCTTCCATAGTAGTTTTATATAGATGTATCGACGTATTTTTGGAGGGAAGAGCAGGCTCAATCTCTTGAAGGAGATTATCGTCACAATATATTATATATATATATATATATATATATATATATATATATATATATATATATATATATATATATATATATATATATATATATATATATATATATATATGAGACTACACGTGTGCGGCAACGTTGGCTGATACCCATCTACCTCACAGTACTGTTGACCTAGAACGTTGTTACAGGTTCGTACCGATAGGCTCTGAGACTCTGGGCGCCTGGAGTAAATGTGCACTTAAGTTCGTAAAGGAAGTGGGGGAGAAACTCATTAGAAAAACTAAAGACTCAAGAGCGTCCAATTTCCTGTTGCAGCGCCTCAGTGTCGCGAACCAGAGAGGAAATGCGTGCTCTATCTTGGGCACACAGCCAACCACCGAAGAGCTGGATGAAGTCTTCGAATAACAATTGTTAAGTGTGTGGGTTTTATGTAAACTTCATCAATGTAATAATAACAATATTATATATATATATATATATATATATATATATATATATATATATATATTATATATGTCGTACCTAGTAGCCAGAACTCACTTCTCAGCCTACTATACATGGCCAGATTTGCCTAATAAGCCAAGTTTTCCTGAATTAATATATTTTCTCTATTTTTTTTCTTATGAAATGATAAAGCTATCCATTTCATTATGTATGAGGTCAATTTTTTTTTATTGGAGTTAAAATTAACGCAGATATATGACCGAACCTAACCAACCCTACCTAACCTAACCTAACCTATATTTATAGGTAAGGTTAGGTTAGGTAGCCAAAAAAGGCTAGGTTAGGTTAGGTTAGGTAGGTTAGGTAGACGAAAAAACATTAATTCATGAAAACTTGGCTTATTAGGCAAATCGGGCCTTGAATAGTAGGCTGAGAAGTGCGTTCTGGCTATTAGGTACGACATATATATATATATATATATATATATATATATGTCGTACCTAGTAGCCAGAACGCACTTCTCGGCCTACTATGCACGGCCCGATTTGCCTAATAAGCCAAGTTTTCCTGAATTAATATATTTTCTCTATTTTTTTTCTTATGAAATGATAAAGCTACCCATTTCATTATGTATGAGGTCAATTTTATGTTATTGGAGTTAAAATTACCGTAGATATATGACCGAACCTAACCAACCCTACCTAACCTAACCTAACCTATTTCTATAGGCTAGGTTAGGTTAGGTAGCCGAAAATGTTAGGTTAGGTTAGGTTAGGTAGGTTTGGTAGTCGAAAAACAATTAATTCATGAAAACTTGGCTTATTAGGCAAATCGGGCCTTGCATAGTAGGCTGAGAAGTGCGTTCTGGCTACTAGGTACGACATATATATATATATATATATATATATATATATATATATATATATATATATATATATATATATATATATATATATATTAGTATATTTTGGTAGCAGTCTTTCCTGTAGACATATATTATTAAATATGACCGAAAAAGTAAGATTAATAATCTTACAAAACGTAAAGTAAGACGTAAAAGTCTTAGTAACGTAAAGTAACTTAACAAAACGTAAAGTAAAGTAGCAAACGTAAGAAAGATCGAGAAAATTCGTGTTAGAATTATTAATCTTACTTTTTCGGTCATATTTAATAATATATATATATATATATATATATATATATATATATATATATATATATATATATATATATATATATATATATATGTCGTACCTAGTAGCCAGAACGCACTTCTCAACCTACTATGCAAGGCCCGATTTGCCTAATAAGCCAAGTTTTCATGAATTAATGTTTTTTCGACTACCTAACCTACCTAACCTAACCTAACTTTTTTGGCTACCTAACCTAACCTAACCTATAAAGATAGGTTAGGTTAGGTTAGGTAGGGTTGGTTAGGTTCGGTCATATATCTACGTTAATTTTAACTCCAATAAAAAAATATTGACCTAATACATAATGAAATGGGTAGCTTTATCATTTCATAAGAAAAAAATTAGATGAAATATATTATTTCAGGAAAACTTGGCTTATTAGGCAAATCGGGCCTTGCATAGTAGGCCGAATACGACGTTCTGGCTACTAGGTACAACATATATATATATATATATATATATATATATATATATATATATATATATATATATATATATATATATATATATACATATATATATACAATATATATGTAATATATACATATATATATATATATATACGTATTATATATTATTTTTAATCTGAGATTTTGTGTTTTTGGAATTAAGATTATACCTTCACTGACATATATATTTTGTATCTAATAGGCCAAGTTGTCTAATAAGCCGAATTTTGCCATTTACTATATTTTTCAATCAATTTTTCTTCTAGCAATGTAATATAGCCATTACATTTGATATTGTTTTATTTTTACTTTCAATCAAAACTAACAGAAATTTGATCAAACCTAACCTAAAGACAGAGAGAGAGAGAGAGAGAGAGAGAGAGAGAGAGAGAGAGAGAGAGAGAGAGAGAGAGAGAGAGAGAGAGAGAGAGAGAGAGAGAGAGAGGGAGAGAGAGAGAGAGAGAAAGACAGAGAGAGAGACAGAGAGACAGAAAGGGACAAAGAGACAGAGAGAGACAGAGAGAGACAGAGAGGGGGACCGAGAGATAGAGACCGAGAGAGAGAGAGAGAGAGAGAGAGAGAGAGAGAGAGAGAGAGAGAGAGAGAGAGAGAGAGAGAGAGAGAGAGATGAGAGACGGGAGGAGAAAAGGGCTAGAAAGCCAAATAAATTCCTGCATCACTGGGCGGGTGCCATGCGTTCCACTGTGTCTTTCTGATTGGTGAATTTACATGTAAACAGATCAGGGTGGACATGATCGACATTTTCCAGATGCCTTTGCCTCGTTCGACTGTATAAATTGCTACTTTGGTACACATGGCGTGGCAATGGAAGAAGAGGTAAGATCATAAGAGAAATAGGCCATATACTTAAGAAAAAATCATGTAATTTATTTGTACTCGTTGGGCCTAATGTCTGGTGTCATCCTAGGAGCTACTGGTGTCCAGAGCGGCATGAATAGCTGTCGAATACCATCCCTTATACACACTATAGTGCATATGGGTTTTATGGCTAATAATTTGTTTGATATGAATCGTTTTGTACTCATAAATAATTCACATTATGTACTATTGAAATAAAGATGGCCAAAACAAAAGCTGAAACAGCCTAACCTAACCTTTACTTGGCCTATGCAAGTAATTCTAGGTCTAATTTAGTACATATAAAGACTATAATAGGCCAATGAAGAATTTTATTTTTTTTGGGGTGGGGGTTGTTTACTTCTTTTTCATATCCAACACCAAATTAATTGTACACGTTGTGAATTTATATGGGGTTATAAACCGTTATATTAAGTTGTTTAATCGAGCGTTGCCACAGGTACTGGTATGCATTTAGTACAGGTCACTCATGCAGTTGCAGCAGCCGGTGTGAGGAAAGGAAAGGCACTATCAGTTGAAAGCGCGAAACCATTACGTAATGACAATAAGGGGTCTGGATAAGGATTTAGAACGGGACGGGGGAAAGGAATGGTGCCCAACCACTTGGACGGTCGGGGATTGAACGCCGATCTGCACGATGCGAGACCGTTGCTCTAACTCTCAGCCCAAGTGGTTGGGCAGGAGGCGGTGTGAAGCATCATGGATAATACCTATATTTAGAGGCTGTGTTGATGTTTGTGGCTCCTGCTTTTTCAACGTTTTAACTTTGTCTGTAATGGACCCAATACTCGAGGGGTTTGGTGGGTTGAAGATTTATGAGCTGGACCAATTTTTTTTTTTAGGTTAACTATTTTCATTTGGGTAAGTAAAGCACAGTTTGTGTCTACTTGACAACAATGCACACGATTCTGATAGTTGAAAGATTACATTCACACATTGTGGTTAAGGACTGTATTCCCTGCTTATAGTAGGCCAACTCTGGGTGCTCAACTTTTGAATTTGAGCAATATAAAATTTCCGATGAAATATTTTAATACTAAATAGAATTCAGAGAGTTTCTGCAGGAGTAAACTCCAATATATACGTATAATCGAATCTAAACGGAAGGTTTGTATCACACAGGAGTATGCTGATTTACTGGATAGAGCCTAAACATATGGCTATTTTTCCATGGTGGTATGATGATAGCTGGAACTGCTAGCAATCTCATTTTCACATTTATGATTCTTCTTAAAAAAAACTTGGCGTATAATTTGTTTACACGCTACATGTAGGGAATCCAACGTTATAACCGACTCCACTGAGAACACATTCTGGTTAACTCAACAGTTTTAAACTGCATTCGGATTCCTGCGTAATAACTAACAGTAGAAATTAATTCTATTTCAAGATGTCGTTTTTTGTTTCCCAACAATGTTTGGAGTGCTATTTATCATTTTTTGTAATATAGAAAAAGAGGAGCAGTAATGTGCTATGTGCTAATATTCTACAGTCAATAAAGTACCGCAGATGTTTCTCTTGATAAAGTCCGAGACACGGTTTCGCGTTAAACTTCAGTTTAATTAATCTTTTCTGAAGGATGTTAGCTGATGAGAAGAAGATTTGGAGGACTTTTGTGCAATAGTTAGAGTGGGGATGCCTTCTCGTTTTGATCTAATTATAGCATTACCTTCAATAACATACACACTGAAGCATGAAATTATGTACATTTGCAACATATTAAGTACCTTTGTAGTAAGAAGACATCCAAGGATGAGCCTCTGAACTTCGTTTCAGGTACTAGAACAAACAGATTTGCATTAAAGCCAACAAGAGGATTAATATCGTCGATTTACATAATTTAATTCAATCTGACATTTATACTACAGCTTGGTTGATGTCCTAGAGCATCTCTGTCTATTCTTGATCCATTATACAGTTGCTTGTCTCAAACAGCTCCTCCAAGTCTGCAGGGGCACCTGTTTATGCCTCAACTTTGCTGAGATAACCGAGCTTGGGTCTAATACTTAAATACGAATATTGCTAATAATGTAGATACGAGTAAAGATAATAATAAGATAAGAATATGGATAATATATGGATAAGAAGATTTAAAGGAATATATATAATGAAATTTTTATGAATATGGACAGGAATATGTTCGACTATCAGTGTTGCCAACGATTTGAAACATTATAAAGTCAGTAGTATTAATGGTGTTTTCGAAAAAAAATTAAATCGATAATTATTCACATGTAAAAATATTTTCATACAACTCAGTTTTGTATTATGTCATTAGAAAAATAAATAGTTAAGCGAGGATGGAGGAGATGAGAGATGGAGTGATAAATCAATATCACAGTTTTATCCAAGTTAGTCTTTGTTACATTTGTTTTCAATGCAACGTCAAAACCAATTAATAACATTCATAGAGAATTAATAGCAACTGTGTGCGATCTTGGTGCTTACAATCTGTGACCGTACAAGATATTTCCTGCAAGCAAATGGGTCTTTGCCTGCTTGTGGCCGGCAACAAAGAGTGTCTGCAGAGGGCAAGTTGCGGTAAGAGCTTCCGCAGCCCCTCGTTGCAAGTGCAATAACAGCTGACGACACTTTTTGTTGGGTTAAATTGTCTCCCTTTCAGGTAGCAAAGAATTTCACTGTTTTCACAGATGCTCCATTCTGGGAGTGGCTATGTTTATACCACAAACATAAAAGTCTCACTCTCTCTCTCTCTCTCTCTCTCTCTCTCTCTCTCTCTCTCTCTCTCTCTCTCTCTCTCTCTCTCTCTCTCTCTCTCTCTCTCTCCCATTCCTTTGGTCTCTCTAGCACGGTCTTGCTCGCTCTCTCGCTCTCTTTATCTCATCTTTATCTGTCACGCAGAGAGACAGAGGCAGAGACACCGACACGCTTATGGGCACCTGGAAGCTGGAGATTCCTAAAAAAAAAACACATCGTGAGGTATCGAAAGAATTCGAAATGTTCAAGAAATCGAGAAATACGAGAAAGACAATGAGAGAGAAAGAGAGATAACACGAGGCCCTCAACACCCACAAGAAAGACACCGTGGAAGAGTAATATTTTAACGGCATAGTTAGCTCACAGACCTGCCGCTGAGAGGCAGCGTTGTGGAAGTAACGCGGAAACAGTGGATTTTGAAGGAGGCGTCTAATGGACAAAACTCGCCATCTGCTGTCGATTAGTGCTGCCATCCACTTGGAACGGATGACAGACCTTGGACTGGCAAGGTCTTAGGCTGGTCGAAGGCCTCACCTCTTGCAAGATCGGCGGTCTATTACAGATGCTTCAAGTGGATGGGCATCACATCCCGGGCCCCTATCCAGCCCTCATATCCCTCACAAGTGGTATAATTTCATACTGGCCCATTGCTTTCCCCTCGTAATTACCATTCCTTAAAGGTCACGATTCCCTCGCACCTCCCCTTCCCCCACACACACTCATTCTGACCTTAAAGTCGCCCTAGAAACTACTGGAGGATTTACTTTGGTACTTTGGACAAATTCAATATCAGCTATTAGTGTTTTGATCAGTTAATCCTGAGGGAAAATTAGACTTCTTATACAAATATTCACACACAAAAGTTAAGTACACACACATACACACGCTTCAAGAATCTGTACACCAGTTGATTGACAGTTGAGAGGCGAGACCAAAGAGCCAGAGCTCAACCTCAGCAAGCACAACTAGGTGAGTACAACTAGGTGAGTACACACACACACACACACACACACACACACACACACACACACACACACACACATGCACAACACCATAACAAATGCAGTGTTTCCACAGGGCTACTATGTAGTGAGGAAAGAGAGAGAAGGGAGTGGAGGAGGTGGTGTAGCTTTGCTACTAAGAGAAGATTGGAGTTTCGAAGAGATGGTAATTCAGAACTGTGAAGGTTTCAGTGACTACATATCAGGCACCATAGCAACTGGAGGACAGAAAATTATAGTAGTAGTCATATATAACCCCCCACCGAATGTCAGAAGACCCAAACAGGAATATGATAGAAACAACTTGGCCACCATCAATATAATAGAGAGAGCAGCTTCTGTGGCTAGCAGGAACGGATCCAGGCTACTAATCATGGGAGACTTCAACCATGGAAAGATAGATTGCGGGAACAGAGACCCACATGGAGGCCCAGACACATGAAGAGCTAAGCTGCTGGATGTGGCAACAAGAAACTTTCTAAGTCAACACGTCAAGGGACCGACAAGAACGAGAGGAGGGGATGAACCAGCCTTGCTTGATCTGATATTTACCCTAAATGAGTCGGATATAAGGGAAGTTAAGTTGGAAGCCCCCTTGGGAATGGGTGATCATAGTGTATTGAGCTTTGAGTACCTGGTTGAGCTAGGAATTATCACCCCCAAAAAAGAACTGGGAAACAAAGGGCTGGCGTACCGAAAGGGAAACTATGAGGAGATGAATAAATTCCTATGGGATATACATTGGGACACAGAACTCGGAACCAAGTCCGTACAAGACATGATGGACTATGTCACCCAAAAATGTCAGGAGGCTGTAAGCAGGTTTGTCCCAGCCCAACAGGAAAAAACAGAAGCAAAGGAAGAATCCGTGGTTTAATAGGGAATGTAAGAAAGCAAAGGAGCTGAACAAAAGGGCATGGAGGAACTTCCGTAATAACAGAACACCAGAAAGTAGAGAGAGATACCAGAGAACCAGGAACGAGTATGTTAGTGTGAGAAGAGCAGCTGAGAAAAGGTATGAAAATGATATAGCTAATAAAGCCAAGACCGAACCAAAGCTACTACACAGTCACATCAGGAGGAAGACAACAGTGAAGGAACAGGTGATGAAACTTAGGGTGGGTGAGGACAGGTACACAGAGAATGACAAAGAGGTGTGTGAAGAACTCAACAAAAGGTTCCAGGAGGTCTTTACAATAGAACAGGGAGAAGTCACGGCGCTAGGAGAGGTGGCAGCAAACCAGGTGACCTTGGAAAGGTTCGAAATTACAAGAGATGAGGTCAAGAAGCACCTATTGGAGCTGGATGTGAGAAAAGCTGTTGGGCCGGATGGAATCTCACCATGGGTATTGAAAAAGTGTGCAGGAGCACTTTGCTTGCCACTCTCCATAGTGTATAGTAGGTCACTGGAAACGGGAGACCTACCAGAAGTATGGAAGACTGCTAATGTAGTACCAATATTTAAAAAGGGTGACAGACAAGAGGCACTGAACTACAGGCCAGTGTCCTAAACTTGTATACCATGCAAGGTGATGGAGAAGATTGTGAGAAAAAACCTGGTAACACATCTGGAGAGAAGAGACTTCGTGACAACCCATCAACATGGGTTCAGGGAGGGTAAATCTTGCCTTACAGGCTTGATAGAATTCTATGATCAGGTGACAAAGATTAAGCAAGAAAGAGAAGGATGGGCGGACTGCATTTTTTTGGACTGTCGGAAAGCCTTTGACAAAGTACCCCATAAAAGGTTGATGCATAAGCTGGAGAAACAGGCAGGAGTAACTGGTAGGGCGCTCCAGTGGATAAGGGAGTACATAAGCAATAGGAAGCAGAGAGTTATAGTGAGGGGTGAGACCTCAGAATGGCGTGAAGTCACCAGTGGAGTCCCACAGGGCTCTGTGATTGGACCTATCCTGTTTCTGATATACGTAAATGATCTCCCAGAGGGTATAGACTCATTCCTCTCAATGTTTGCTGACGACGCCAAAATTATGAGAAGGATTAAGACAGAGGAGGACAGCTTGAGGCTTCAAGAAGACCTGGACATGCTGCAGGAATGGTAGAACAAATGGATGTTAGAGTTTAACCCAAGCAAATGTAATGTAATGAAGATAGGGGTAGGAAGCAGGAGACCAGATACAAGGTATCACTTGGGAGATGAAATACTTCAAGAGCCAGAGAGAGAGAAAGACCTGGGTGTTGATATCACGCCAGACCTGTCCCCTGAAGCTCATATCAAGAGGATAACATCAGCAGCATATGCCAGGTTGGCTAACATAAGAACGGCCTTTAGAAACTTGTGTAAAGAATCTTTCAGAACATTATATACCACATATGTCACACCAATCCTGGAGTATGCGGCTCCAGCATGGAGTCCATATCTAGTCAAGCATAAGACTAAACTGGAAAAAGGTTCAAAGGTTTGCCACCAGACTAGTACCCGAGCCGAGAGGTATGAACTACGAGGAGAGATTACGGAAATTAAACCTCACTTTGCTGGAAGAAAGAAGAGTTAGGGGGGACATGATCACCACATTCAAGATTATCAGAGGAATCGATAGGGTAGATAAAGACAGGCTATTTAACACAAGGGGCACACGCACTAGGGGACACAGGTGGAAACTGAGTGCCCAAATGAGCCACAGAGATATTAGAAAGAACTTTTTAGTGTCAGAGTGGTTGACTAATGGAATGCATTAGGAAGTGATGTGGTGGAGGCTTACTCCATACACAGTTTCAAGTGTAGGTATGATAGAGCCCAATAGGCTCAGGAACCTGTACACCTGTTGATTGACGGTTGAGAGGCAGGACCAAAGAGCCAGAGCTCAACCCCCGCAAGCACAATTAGGTGAGTACAGTTAGTTGAATACACACACACACACACAGACACACACAGACACACACAGACAGACACAGACAGACACACACACAGACAGACACAGACAGACACACACACACACACACACACACACACACACACACACACACACACACACACGTCGTGTGTGTGTGTGTGTGTGTGTGTGTGTGTGTGTGTGACACACATAGGAGTCGTGAGGCAGTCTTGTAATATAAGCCACTGGCGGTGTAGGGAGGTCACTCCGTATCTAACCCCGCCCAAGTGTAGTCTGGCCAAGGGCCGAGCATGGGTCAAACCCCCATTGATTTAATGACGATCACGCATTAGAGGGATTGACAGAGTGGACATAGACGAAATGTTCACACGGAATAGTAATAGAACGAGGGGACATGGATGGAAGCTTGAAACTCAGATGAGTCACAGAGATGTTAGGAAGTTTTTTATATGACAAAGAGTGCTGGGAAGACGGGACACCACGAGCGTAGCTCTCATCCTGTAACTACACTTAGGTAATTACACTTAGGTAATTACACACACACACACACACACACACAGGCATAAAATAGATGTGGCTCCGTATCTAACATTTTAGTCTTAATATAAAGTGTATTGGAAGTTGAAAATGTTCGTCTGAAACTCCAGATTAATCTTTAAAAGTTGTGTAATGCTCCACTAAAGCCAGAAACTAATCGTATGGTTGAAAATGCTAAACTTTTTACATAATTTAATTCAATCTGACAATTATACTACAGCTTGGCTGATGTATCATTAATTATCAACATTATCATTATTAATGGAACATTATCAACCAGTTTCATGGTTGATAATGCTCCGTTAAAGCATTGATAAAGCAGTGAAGCATTGATAATGCTTCTGACTAATTTTGTACTGTTAACTAGTACTCGACTAGTGCCTATAAACTAATCTTTGAAATGATTGATGATGCTCCACTTCTTCTATAGATTAACCTCTTAAGGCTCTTAAGGCTAATAATGCTTCAGTAAAGTTCCAGACTGACAATCCAAGGTTGGATCATTAATGCTCTAGAATGACTTTCCAAGGTTAAGAAGGCTGAACAATCAAAATTGCAAAAGAAATGACAGCAAAGACCTTATATTATATGTTTACAAATATTGGATGAAATTAGATTCGCCCTCTGAACACCTGTTGTTCACAAGTGAGAGGAAACTTCTCAATGCAGCTATCGACAAAACTGACATAACAGACATTAATGATTGCTGAGTCAAAATTTATGAAATAGACATTGAGGAATTGACCTCTCGGTAAACTGCACTCTGTCTACTTGTATCATTTAAATCAGCATCTACTTGAGTGATATTGATTTAAAATTTTATGAACATATCCACAAGCGCCGTGACGAGGATTCGAACCTACGTCCGAGATCATCCCAGACGCTGCCTTAATCAACTGAGCTATATAATATAAAATTATTATTTGGTTTACTTTCCTTTGTCACAGAAAGAGTACTTGCAAATTTGCATTTGTGTAAGAATAAAAAATAGTAGGTTAGTAACGATTTAAAGAGAAATATGTTTTTCTTGAGAGAACGATATTTTTCTTGAGGCGAGGTAATATTACACTTACCAAAGCCTCGATAAACGAAAGGTTCATCAGTCTTGCATGAAGAGTTTCCAATTTTCTGCTCCACTTAGATCGTATTTTTATGAGAAAAAGCTTAGCTAAGCAATTTTAGCTCATTTCTATTCACACTTGATTTGCAGCTCAGTTGATTACGTTTTCATTTTCAGAAGTTATTACATGAAGAAAAGGGAAAATGAAAAGATAAATCTAGTTTTTTGTTTGAATTTGATAAGCAAATAGTCTAATATTTTAACGCTTTAGAATGAAGAATCTCTAATGATATGAAATATCTAGCCAGATCATATTGGTGGTGTTATGTTGTTTATGTACCATATTGGTAAGGTGGTGATCTAACCAGACCATATATGTGGTGTGAATTCAAGGCCAGTTAGCCACATCCTAGTCTAGTTATCTACCTACATTACTATCTAGGTAGATTACTAGATAATTTCCTAAGGATTACATAATATATAATCCTTAAGAACTTTGATCCCACCAGGATTCGAACCTACGCTGTCAGGGCTCTCCCCATAAACGTACACAAAACTAATACTTCTCCGCTGCGTTTGTCCTATAAGCGTTGGTTAGCTCTGACTATTCGGACGCTCTAGGCTTCTAATCTTATCTTCATGAATGTACCTTTATTTACGCTCGCATATATATACACACACGAATAAGCAGGTATATGAGACGAGCCGAATGACCGCACTATAGCGGACGACGCAAGTCAGACAAGTGCTGAAGGCCTGTGCCAGACCGAACATCGCAAGTCCAACGCGGGCTAAAGAGTTTTGCAAGACCGGACGACGCAAGTCCAACATAGGCTGAAAGGCTGTTCAAAGATTTCCTGTATGAGACATAGTCTAGCCATGCGGGATAATTTCTTTATTTATTTTTTTTCGTTCCGAACGCAATAAGCAGAAAATTTTAATGATAAAAGAGACAGAGCAGAGTATAGAATTTTGGAGAGAGTGGAGGATATAGAGGCGAGTGGTAGTGGAGGGCTTACCAAGTGTGTGAAGAAAGTATGCGAGGGAAAAGAAAATGTCAGCAGGGGAAAGAGTAAGGGAGGTAAAGAGAGATGACAGTTAAGGATTACGTAGGGGAGATAGGGATGGTAAAAGAAGATGACAACGAAATACACAGAGATGTTGGTGAGACAAGAGAAACATAATATCGATTTTTTGGATAATAAAATACACGTAGGAATAAATTCCTCTGGTTTGTTTGCTTCATATCTCTCTCCCTCTCCCCCCTCCCCCTCTCTCTCTCTCTCCCTCCTCCACTCTCTCTCTCTCTCTCTCTCTCTCTCTCTCTCTCTCTCTCTCTCTCTCTCTCCTCCACTCTCTCTGTCTATCTCTCTCTTCCTCCATCTCTCTGCCATAGAGCGTAGAGGGGTAGTGTATGTACAGAATAGAAGTTTCCCCCATCTACCCTCCACACACTTTCCCTATCACTTCGAAAATACACTATCCATCTTCTCCCTCTCACACCTCCCCATCTCGCCTCATCACTGTAACCACTTTTCACAACCCTCTTCGTCACTGTAAACACCTTCACACCGTACCCATCTCCACTTGCACACACTCTTATCGTCTCCACCCACACACACTCTTTCCATATCCCTTTATCACTGAAACCAATTGGGCTACACACTATGTACACAATCGTAATCAAAAGCTTGTGCCCAGAAAGCAAATCTGTCCTCTGAACATTCGCTAGGCATGTCATAATCTGAATATACTAAATATTTACACGAATTATGGACTCTACGGTCTTTTGGTTGCAAATTTAATTTCCATTGACCTCGCGAGACGGGGTATAGAGACATAATTCTACATCAGTGATAACATAGGGTTCGACTCCGATCACCCTAGGACACTCTCCACACAACCACCAATCAAAGTTCAAAGTTGCATATGGCCATTCCTAAGTATCTGGCCTCCAACCTTGGAGAGAGAGACATTGTCTTTTATAGACAGACCAGAAGAGGTACCTGGGGGTGTATGGGTTTGCCTGTCACTCCACACCCATCCACCCTCTTCCCATCTCCCTATTCACCGAACCCCCTCTCTATCTGTCCTCTTTTTTTCCCTACCCTTCTTTCCCTTATTCCACCCTCTCTCACCCCTTTCCCCCACTGTCACCCCATTTTAGCCCCATCCATTTCTTCCTTTCCCCCCTATGTTCTCTCCTCTTCCCCTCCTAGCCCCATTTCAGCCTCTGTTACCCTTTACACTCTATCCCCCCTCTCGCCTCCCCCCCCCCAGAACATGCACTCCCAGCAAACACAAGGTAAACACCGCGCTATTTTTGTAACAGTTTCTTTTATGCATCATTGTAAGAGCATAGTTATAAACGTTGTGTGTGTGTAACTTGTGATATTAAGAACAACTGAAAATCTTTTGTTAGACTTTTTGGGAAACTTAACACTCCTTTTAGACCACATTTGTATGGTTAGGATTCAGAATATGAGATGATCTTTCTTAAAGATGGGAGGGGGGATGGATATTCCTGTCCACATTTTGACACTCCCCAGTTGTCTGGCTTCAAATTTAAGACAAACAAACGGAGAAACAGAGAGACATTACAGTTTATACATATAGATATAGTTTATACATATTGTAGTGTTCAACACAGAAGGTTCACCACCAAAATCTTCCGGTCTCAATTCCCGTGCTGAGCGGAAACGTTTCTGGTTTGTTTCCTTTCATCTGAGGCCACTATTCACTGTGCATTATATAGGTGTCCTAGAGCTAGGCAACTGTTACAGCTTGCATCTTGGAGAAAGTCACTTGTTGGTCTACCGGAACTTCGATAAGCCTACGAGAATGTCTGTCCGTTCTATGAGGAAACAAAATCCACATATCAATAGCAAAATTAAACCCACATGATGTTTTCAAGTACAATGATCAGCTGTAACATATGATATATTTCCAGACAAATACTAGGAATATGAGTGATTATCACGAAAGGACCTTTGAACAGTAAAAAAAAAGTATGTCTTCAGATATCAATACATATGTTTTACCCGATGGTCTCTCTAATATGCACAAGTATCTGATCATCGTTCAAAATCTCAGGATTTTCTTTCTTCAATCCACGAGACTCGTATATTTATCAAACACTTATATATTTTGTTTCACCATATCATTTCTTAAGAGTTAAATAACTTTATATATAATTTATAAACTTTAAAAGGTGATTATAAGATTTAAATATTAATGCTGAGCTACAGCAAAATAACAGTAATTTAAGTAGAACTCTAATTAAAGAAAAAAATAGGCTTCCACAACACCTGGAAAATTATAAAATATAAAATAACTATCTCCGGGCTCACCATAGCCCGTGTTACTTGGAACTTTTTGTTCCAGGTAGCGAATCTTTAACATCAACAACAACAACATAAAATATTGAGATTGCATCCATTGCTATCATCGAATTTGAGAAGAAATGCCAAATCGAGAGAAAACTTCTTTTGCAGGTTAACAACTCGGCAAGCTTACCTTGCTAATCAATATGTTTTAAATAACCATATCATACATAATAAAATCTCATCCACTTGAACCATCGGAGCCTCGAACCGCCGACCTAAAAAGTAGCAGGCCACATCCATACCCACTGAGCCACCAGCAACCACTAAAAGGACGGATCGTATAGATACCATCTGGAGTCCAACTGGAGCTATACGCCTTCCCTTCGGTGCCACTTTGCCATGATGCTGGGCTCCAGACTGCTGGTTTTGTGGTCTGAAGTTTGAGGCTCCGATGGTCCAAGTGAATACAATCTTAGTATCCACGATACGGTGGTTAGCTATTATGTGAGTAGGACTTGGATTACGTAACACATTCATGTCAAAGTGGCACCATATATATATATATATATATATATATATATATATATATATATATATATATATATATATATATATATATATATATATTGGTTGTAGTGCAGTTTAGAAAGATAAATCTGGGTTACTTGCCTTCCTGGCTCAGAGCCAACAAATCGTGGCACCTGTCCTGCCCACACCATTAACTGAACAAATATATCCTGTTGGTCCAGGCTACGCCTCTATGTCCGGCCCCTATCCCCCCACACCCAGTGTATCTGGCTCTGGTTGGCGGGCCGCAGGATGATGCGTCACTATAAATCTGTGGTAACTGCCGCAGAGTGCCACTGGGGCCAGCCAGCAAGATGCCACACTAGCCCCCGGAGGATGCCACAGAGTGCCACATCTATCAGTCAGCCAGATGCTTCAGTGGCTTCAGAAGCTGCCACAGAGGGCCACCACTGCCAGCTTCACCCTCTCCCCCACAACAGCTGAAAAATATGCATGTGTCATTCCATCGACCTACGAAGCTAAAGCAGCAGTTACGCGACTTTTCATTACCAGATGTATTGACGGATACGTGACTTTTCAGCGTCTAGTGTAGACACGTCACTTTCTAGCACCTAATATGATTATAGTAGTGTGACTTTTCAGCACCAAATGCAATAATATCATTTTGGACGGTGCAGGATCGTGTGTGACGCGCCTCGCTCACACACGCTCAGCGACATACAATAACGCGCACGAAAGCCACAAAGCAGTTATTGACGGGAACACAAACATTGACTCTTTAAGAGTGAGTGAAACACGTCAACCTCCAACACTAGTTCAGAGGCCTCGATGACACGCGTCAGGATGTTACACTATTTTTAAATGACTTGTTGCCAGAGAGAGCTGTTAGAGGGGGGGACCCGGGTTGAGGTGAAAGGTCACCTCAACACATAGGGGGGTGAGATGACCTTTACCATGGAGATCCTGAGGGATAGGGACAGCTCAACAATGGAGATCTGAGGGTTAATGACCGCTCAACAGTGATCTGAGGGCTAGGGACAGCCTAGCAGCGGAGATCTGAGGGCTAGGGACAGCTCAACAATGGAGATCTGAGGGCTAATGGCCGCTCAACAGTGATCTAAGGGCTAGGGACAGCCTAGCAGTGGAGATCTGAGAGCTAGGGACAGCTCAACAGAGCTGAAGTCCTCGGGGAAACAACAACAAACCTGATAACCATCATGACATCATGATAACCTTGTGTTTACATGTGCTCAAGCACACGTCAGCAAATGTTATTAGAAAATTATGAAAGAAATCTAAACAAAACAGTTGTCTCCCGTGCAATAAGGAATAGATAAAGCCAGGAAAATATTCATCAAATGATTTGATAACCAATGTATCATTCCAGGCACAGAATAATTCCATATGTTGACCAGACCAAACACTAGAAGGTGAAGGGACGACGACGTTTACACGTCTGAGGATAATTCCATATGCCACCAAGCAGAGGACGACCTTTAGATATTACAATTAGACAATGATATAAATGGTCCAAACGCCACTCTAAACCTTCAGAAAATTTCTAGGGACTACATCACACAGTATAAATAATCTAGTACAAGTTTCGGGAAAAGTGGATGCTGGATGAGGAAGACATCTACAAATGGATGTCTAGAGGAAGAGTTCTCAACAGGGATTTAAAACTTTCAGTTGGAGAGAGGTTTTTGTGTTGGAGAAGAACAGGCATTTTTTCACGAAAGCAGAAAGGTTAAAAGAGCTAGAGAAGCTGCGGTTAGAAGAACTAGAGGATGAGAGGTTAGAGGAGCTAAGGTAACTAGAGTTAAACGAACTAGATGAGAGATTAAAGAGGCTAGAAGAATTTTTTTTAGACATAACTAAATGAAAAGAAGAGGTGCTGGAGGAAGGGAGAAACAGATAAAGAAAGACAGGTTGGATGAGTTAGAAGAACAGAGGTTAGAGAAGCTAGAGGAAGATATATTAGCTTAGGAATTACAGAAATTATACCCACATTCAACCCACATTCTCAAAGGAAGAACGCAAATGAGGCACACAGTAAAAAGAGAGAGTGACAGATGAATGGAGAAAGAGACGGAAGAGAAAGAAGTATAAGTGAGCAGAAGAGGAAAAGTGAAAGAGGGAAAATAAAGGGGGAATAAAAAATTGGAATAGAAACGAGAGATAATGAATACCAAAGAAAATGAGAGAATATCAGAGGAAACGACAGAAACCAATCGGACCAGCCATCAAAAGTTGTCATTCTGCTTCACCAATGGTACTCCAAGTACCAGCTTCACCTGTGAGGTTTCCCTCCATATTTCCCCACCCAACTGTGTGCTTTCGCCACACTATTTTATTTACTATATACTGAAATATGCAATATTCGAGATTTTCTATTATATACTTTATGCAATGTATTCCGTTATATGCTTTCTTAAATTAGAATTTCGTTACACATCTAAGGATACTGCAATATAATTATCTTATTATATACTGAGGTATACTTATGTGTATCTTATAAAGTTTTCAATTATTGTATTATGTAATATACTTTTTTCACTGTATGCTGGTATATTCTTCCTTCACTTTATTCTGCAATAAACATTCTGCATTCAATACTGTAAAATAATCTGTTCGCTGTATGCTGTAATAGCCTTTCCTCACTTCATACTGTGAGGAAGTGCTACTGAAGTATGAAGTACTACATACTTCATACTGATTCTATCGTCAGTGTATACTGTAAATATCGTCACTGTCTACTGTTACAAAAATTTTTACACTGAATACTGTTGCATATTATCCTCACTGTATCCCAGAATACTGTAACATATTATCCTCACTGTATCCCAGAATACTGTTCCTTAATATTTGTTGTTAACTTCTATCCTCTCTATATACTGTAATATAATTTGTTCACCTATATCCACTGTCAGTCAGGTCACCCAGTTGAGGAGTATGGGACTGGACACAGTCTAATGACTAAAGGAATTGTGACAGGTCACAACGCAGGTACACAGAGTAAGAGTGTGTAAGTTAACTGTGTATTAATAAATAGTAAAGTGTCATTCCGGCCAAAATGTGTAACAATAACTTCAATTCACCGAGGGAATAAAATATAATGAAAAGTTGCCAAGCTTTTGTAGGCTTTGTCTTGGACGGTGTTAAATATTCCAAGAGATTATACACTCGGGAGGAAGCAAGACAAGTATTCTTATATTCACGAGAACATGCATATATGACTTTTTGAATAACGTTCATTCTCAAAGACGTAGTGTAGTAAATATTTATTTTCTCAAAGTGTAAACTCCTGTTGGGCTGTGTTGCTGCTTTCTAGCATAAATTGACTTATGTTATGATTATAGTTATATCAGTGTTTATGCTTCCTAAATGGTCTACAAATTGCGTCAATGTCCATACAACCTTTTATCTATTCCTTACAACAGATCACAGGAAGTGCGTCATTCACACAAAATAATGGAGGTAAACATTACGTGAGACTGAAACACATGTTTACTGAACACAAAAGTCAATGGATGTCAGAATTTCCTCCCTGGAGCTCCAGAAGAAAAAAATATCGGAAACAGACACGAAGACTCAGAAGGTTAGAGCTGGGAAAGAAAGATGTCTCACAATTAGGATGCAGAAAGTTGTATATGGTATTTATGTGTGAGTTTATCTTAACGCGTTGAGTTTGTTTTGGAATTTCAATGCAGCCTTGAGGTGCCAACAGTGTTGGCACCTTCACCACCTATAACCTGTTGTTCCTCTGCCGTTACCCATTAAACATATGTTCTTCCCTCTGTACCACCTACCTAGCACCTGTTCATCCTTCTCCGGCATCCTGCTAACACCAGCAATTCCTCTACCTATGTAAAAACAGTATCTGTTCTTCCTTCCCAACCCTTCCTAATTACACTTTGCTTCAATTATCAGCTCAATCTAATCTTACCTAATCCAACTCTTCCATCCGTTCCGATACCATCAATATAATCGCTCTGCCTGTACACTAGCTCAGGAACCTGTACATCAGTTGATTGACAGTCGAAAAGCGTGACCAAAGAGCCGAAGCTCAACTCCCACAAGCACAACTAACAGAGTACGTGCCCTCAACCCCTGTCGTAGAGCTCTGAGCATCGCTATGAATATTTCAAAAACATTAGCCAGTCCAGTGCACTCAAAACTAGAGTATAATCTTTTAAATTATATATGCCACTTTCGAACATATTTCTATATATAACTGACACCAAAAGTACCCCTCCATCCCCCCCCTCCACCCCCCCCCCCCCCCGTCCTCCCCCACAACAAAAACAAAAGACTGGAAAGGACAAGTTGGGATATGAGACACGAAAATAATATATTCGTCAAACCAGGACGATCCCTCGTGGCATGATTTTGGTTGATTACATATTCCGCAAGTTATAAAACTTGTGCAAAATTTGTGAGGTAAAAAGTTTAATCTTTGATGCATAATTTTTCCCCCCGTGCGTTATGGATTGGTGAAGTATTAAATAACAAATATAACATCTTTCTTTTTTTTCATATTTTACCTTTACGATGTTCATTTTGGTTTATATTTATTCAGGAATTGTTAGCACGACTGGAGCAAAACGAGATAGTAAAGCCAATTATATTTATGTTTTTATAGAACGCTAAGAATTTAAGCATACGCTAAAGAATAGGAAAACAAGCTTTAGAGGTGTTATTAATTTAATAGGATTTTGCTTGTGTTTTATATTGGATACACTCATCTTCTTAGACAAAACAGGCCGTATATAAACCTTCAGTGTCAGCCACTATCTCAGGGGATTATAATGTTGGTATTAATCGCAGACCCTTCATTGTCAACAAAAAACTCCAGCCCATTAACGTCAATAAATAATATTCTGACCTTTCAGAGGAAGTAATACTCTCAGACCCCTTCAGCTTCAGAAATAATCTGACCTTTCAACGTCATCTATAGATAAATTAAATCGCATTCTGTTTTATTCTCTCCATGTTCTTTGACTTTCGACTATGTTTGTTCATAAATATAACTATAAGGTTCAAACATCTTGCGACTCGTGTATTCAAAGTTAACTGGTTAAACTGGTTGGATTTGTTTCCATATATACATGAACAGTGAAGTAAATCAATTATTTTTAACTGTGAAGGTAAGCATGAGGCAATGCTCAGAAAATAGCAGGAGTGTCGATCGAAAATTTTACATTAGTATAGTTGAGATAGCAATCAGATATTAGTGTTATTGAGTTCAGGTTCATGATGCTCTTCGTGTTTTTTGTGCACGCTGACCATGGTTGTGTGTGTGTGTGTGTGTGTGTGTGTGTGTGTGTGTGTGTGTGTGTGTGTGTGTGTGTGTGTGTGTGTGTGTGTGTGTGTGTGTGTGTGCAATCACCTAGTTGTACTCACCTAGTTGTGATTGCGGGGATTGAGCTCTTGCTCTTTGGTCCTACTTCTCAATTGTAAATCAACTGATTCCTGAAACGTCGGTGTGTCTGGGTGTATTTACCATTTGTGTCTGCAGAATCGAGCTGTTAGCTCTTGGACCTCGTCTTTCTAACCAATTTATTTTTTCTCAATTAAGTCTACTACATATATTTCTCCCTAACACACGCACAAACACACATATCAAATACCACTGGAATAAGATATCAATCATATGATTTATATAAAATCATTGATATCATATACCATATGATATAAATCATATGATATATGATTGATGTGTGGGATTGTCAACCTGCTCTTCGGCTGTCATAGCCCAGTTCCACTTCACCTAAGGAGTTGGATAATGGAATTCTGGCAGCTTTATCTCTTATTCTGAAATGAGCGGAACGTTTCCCAATATCTGTTTACCAGGTTCCATTGAGGTGATACGAATGACTTGCGTGTTGGGATGATGCATCAGCCGATATATGTCAGAGCCTCTTAACCTCATAATATTAATCACATTCCTTCCGAGGGAGTAAATTTTGTCAAATTGGTTTCCGTGTGTAGTAATGACATGCAAAAGGAATAACAATCACATGTGTAATGATAGCTGAATATATGTACTACCAAAAAAATACCTTGGTATTTTTATAATACAATAAAAATAATTGCATTTAATATCTTTAGAGGGGCTTGATCTCTTATCCACCTGCACCAGGACTGGATAAAATTCTAACTCATCTAATTTCATTATGATATTTTTCTAAATTTCTTTCACGTTCACCAGAATAAAGTCCTAATTTTCATCCACCATTACCTGGGGTAAATTCATAATGCTTACCTCGTTTCTATTCTTAACCTTCATCCAAATTTACTTGGATATTGAAAAAAAGCTCATCCACCAACCCCAAAATCCTAATTATCTTCCACTATTACTTGGGTAAAGTCATAACTCTCAAATGCAACACAGGAGTGGCAGAAGTAGGAAAGTTGGAGAGGCAGAGGTTAAGGAAACCCCCGTGTATACAAGAGAAAACTAAAGAAAAAATATTCTAATTCCTGCCCAACAAACTTTCCCAACGATGATGAATACAAGACAAAAATACCCATGACTTTTTGTCACCCTTGTCATTCGAAACTTCTCCACGAATATCTTCATCCTTCACTCGCGATTTTCTTTACAGCCAGTTTTATTATTTCCTTTCTAAAAAATAAGTAGGTAGTAAACTTTATACCTTTTCATCGATGAAAATGAAAGCTATATAAAAATTGAGCAATATTTTAAATTGTTTTTAAAATATTACCACTGTACGCAATATTTACCTTCACTGCACCCATTATTTATCAACAATGTACCCCTTATTTTCCTATAACACATCCTTTCAGTGTGTTATGAAACAGTGTGATGACGTGAGAGTGTGATGAAGTGAGAAACAGTGTGATGAAGTGAGAAACAGTGTGATGACGTGAGAAACAGTGTGATGACGTGAGAAACAGTGTGATGAAGTGAGAAACAGTGTGATGAAGTGAGAAACAGTGTGATGACGTGAGAAACAGTGTGATGAAGTGGAGTATCTGAGGATAAGTTATCCTCTCAGAAGTGAACTGATTGTTAGAATATCGTTTTATATCTTGTAAATGAATAAAAAAAGATTAAGATGTTTCGTGCAACAGTTTAGAGAAGTAGTTGTAGCAAGTGTAGAAAAATAGCAGTAAATGACATGAAGATCGTGCATGTAAGGCTCGTAGCCGTAGTAATGCTAGTTGTGATAATAGTAGTGGTGTTTCCTGTAGTGGTAGTAATAGTAGTAGTAGTATAAGTAGTGTTACAGTAGTTACAGAGTCACGTGATTCGGCAAGCACCTTTTAAGTTCAAATACAGAAGAATACAGCTTTCAGTTTCAAACAGGAAATGTATGCAAGAGAGGCGGAAGAGAACCTTATGTTTTTTTGGTTATTCTTACCTAATATGTCCAGACAATATCCATAGATTTGCCGGTGACTTGAATTTTGAAGTTCTCTGAACAAATTTTTGATATATTCCCAAACGTTTCTGTTATCGTTCACGTTCGGACCGTAAAGTTATCTTTTATCGTTCGCTATATCCTGTAAAGTTTTCCGTTATCATTCGCTATATACTAAAGCGATCTGTGGTTTTTAGCTATATCCCGTATAAATTATTCAGTTGTCTTTCGCTACATACTGTAAAGCAGTATTGTTATCAGTTGATAAATACTGAATAGTTTTCTGTTAACTTTTTTTTTTCCTCTTCCCCCAGTAGACGGCAGAGTGACGGTCTCGCTTCGTACAGGTCGGCGTTCAATCCCCCGACCGTCCAAGTGGTCGGGCACCATTCCTTTCCCCCCCCCCTGTCCCATCCCAAATCCTTATCCTGACCCCTTCCAAGTGTTAAATAGTCGTATTAGCTTGGCATTTTCCCCCCTGATAGTAACCATCGATTCCCACCTCCATCCCCAAACACCCGGCTGTGACAAAACTGCCCGCATCCTCCGGCTGTTACACCCTGTCAGTTTCCAAACGAAAAAAACGAGGTTGAGCAAAACGCTGCATCCGGCTCCAGTGTGGCCCCCAACACCAAACTTGGTTTACATATTTTCCATTCAGGTATTTACCTTTTTTTTTTTTTTTTTGGATTCTTTATTTTCTTTTTTATTTTTTGTTGGGGGGGGGGAGGTAGGAGAGGAGGGAGTAGTGGTTTGTGTTGAGTGGAATTTCAGTAAGTATTTTGTGGTCAATGCTTTCAGGATATTTGGTAGAGTTTAAGTTCAATAGCTGTTTTGTGGTCAATGATTTTCATTTGTTTTGTTTCGTTTTGCCTTGTTTTGTTTCTGATTATCTGACTGGTAAATTACTAATATTTCGTTTGGATAATATTGCCGAACTGTAGACAAAGTCAGGTGTTCCCAGACTATCTTCCTGAACTGATAGTACCTATATAGGCTATGTAGGAAAATATATGAAAATAGTTATGGAAAATATATGCATCACGTATCACATGTTCTAACCCTCCATTTGTTATTCAAATCCCTTTCCGGTCACTCTAGATGTTTGCCAATTTTCGTAAATTTTTATTTCTGGTTCTACAACATTGCCAGATTACTTATTTCTACTACATAATATATGTAAGTTTTCCTAAATATATTAAGATTTATAAAGAATTATATAATTTCTGCCAAAACAGCAAAAAGAGAAGCATTCGCCGACGGACTCCATTTAGAGTCTAATACTTTAATGGTGGAGATATTGTATCACCCGAGGAAGTTGCTCAAAGACAGCGTCGTTGCAAGTACATTGATCCTTCAAATCACCTTCAAGACAACCTCAGGTTCACCACCAGGATGTAATGCCGGTACAAGCGCGCATTTAAATGCTTCGTTACCGACCGGAGTTAAATTGGCTCCCCCGTCTCAGGTAAATGTTGTTTTATTGTTATGAAAAATTACTAGCGTGATCTTTAAGCTCCAGTAACGTCGTAGTTCATGTCTACAGCCACCGAGCAGAGCAGCACCTCTAAGCTTCCTGAACTAAGAGTAGAGTCACACCCCACACCCACAGAAACACCCAATATCCAATATGCACAGAACCCATAAATAACACCCACAGAAGTACCCATAACGTTAATCCTCAGAATTAACAATAAATCATAAACACATAAGACCTCCAAAGCATAAAACCCACAGAAGCACCCATAATCCCAACCCACCTAAGCCCCCCCAAACCCACACTCGTGCAAGCATCCATTACTCCTTCACGCCCCCTCCCACCCCCCATCCCAAAAGCACCATCATAACTTCCATTACAACATAATATATCCCCGGCAAGTATAATGGGACAGAGGTGTGAGTTATTTCCACCTCAGGCGGCCTCCAGGAACATAATTGCGCCACTAATCAGTCACAGGCATTCGTCTCGCGGCCATCCAGCCGGTGTTGGCAACTGTGATGTGAAACTTTATGTTGGGTATTGTGAAGCCGACTAACAGAAAACGCGAAGCATTTGCTGCTCAAGTGCGCCTGAGAGAGAGAGAGAGAGAGAGAGAGAGAGAGAGAGAGAGAGAGAGAGAGAGAGAGAGAGAGAGCACTAAGTCAGATAGAAAGGAAGAGACACAGAGGACTCTATTCGCCATTTATCTTTGCTATGAAATATGAAGCCGTCCTAAATTAAATTGCGAGCGTAGGACAGAGTGGCAAGCAAAAGCTCGGGAATTGCACAAAAAACTAAAAAATATAAAGGATTAACTTAGCAAACAAATGGTAAAACAATTTTATATGTTCGCTTTCTAAAGAGAAATGAGGATATGAAGGAGACATTCATTAAAGGGCCAAGAGGTGTTCGAAGATGAAAGTTATTCAATGTCAACCAAAATTGTTTGACTAGTTGTATATGAAAAGAGCTGCAATTGGTCCACGTTTCAGTACTGTAGCCTAAATAGAAAGGGAGATTTATTATTTTTTTTCTACAAATATTACACATTTACAAATGAGTTCAAACCTTTCACCTTTTCAGAAATAATCATTCTATGACACTTTTGAGACACATTAGCATATAATAAAGGATCTGTAGGAGGAGATTTTCAAAAATATCTAAACATCTTTAGTTTTCCTAATACAAATAGTAAAAGTTCCCCCCCCAAAAAAAAATATGCAACTATATCATGTTTATTGCTATTTATAAAATCAATAAATGAACTTGGGAAAAAACGCTTCCTTCAGGTTTTGGAGACAAACTTTACATCTAAGGTGTAAGTTTCATGTAAATTGAATAAAAATGAAAGAGTACCAACTCGTTTATATTACTTAAAAAGTAAATCATTAAATATTTAAAGTCTATGGTGCTGCCTTCTGTGGCTGAGGTGGACATCAACTAATTTCCTGGCCCGCCTTGGCTCCCTTACAGATAGGCTTACGTGCCGTCAGGTGTATAAGTTTCATGCAAACCGTCCGATAAACAAATAAGAAAAAAAAATAAAAAAGAAAAAAAAAATGTTAACTTATTTTTGTTAATAAAACTAATTATATATTTTTGGTAATATATGCTATTGTGATAAATGAAAGTCATAGACGTGATTTCAGTTGACACTTGTGTTTGATAATCGTTTTTTACCATTTCTGAAAAATTTTGACACATAATTAAAAAATTTTTTCTTCCTTCCTATTTGTGCTACGATGCTGAGACTTGGACCAGATGAAACCCTTTTCATATACAGCTCTTCAAGAAAGTTTGATTGAAATCGGACCAGTTTTCATTTTTTGGCATATTTGACTCTCTTGGCCCCTTAAAGAAATCGAAAAGGGTGAGAGAGTAGCCTTGAGACTGAGAAAGCATGAAAGGAAGATATAGAAAGCAAGTCCAAATTAGTATTTCAGAGATTTGCTGCAAAAAATTTCACACTATGAAAATTTCGTGGCTAAAGTAACGGTAAAGTAAATTAAAGAAACGGAATATTACCGTTTCCTGGGTCTAATGTGGGTGGGTTTCGATAGGTTTAAGTGTGTTACCTAGACCCGGCAGCTTATGCAAGCCAAACAAAGTGTTACCTTGATCCGTTCGCCTAACAACTTTAATTTCATGCATCGTTAGAACGGACTGTACCAGACAACAAATTGTAATTCTTGAGGAACTCTCGTCTCATTAATAGTCTTAGTACTCCACAGGTCCCTGTTCTGGTGTAAGTAATTCAATTAAGACATTTCATAGTTAGGCATGCACTGTGTTCTTTAGTGCTGGTCGGCACCTATTGCCTGCTACCCTGCTGGAGTATGTGACTCCAGCGTGGAACCCAAATTTCGTCAAACTCAAAACTAGTCTCGAGCTGACAGGTATATAGACTGCGAGAAATGGCTGCGGTAATTAAATCCTTACGTCAATGGTCGACAGAGGAGCTAGGGGAGACATGATTACCACTTACAAACATATCAGACGAGTTGATAGGGTATTTACATACAATTTAGCACCAGTTGTACAAGCGGACACTGAGTACCCAAACGAGATTCAAACACAGTAGAAAAATATTCAGTGTAAAAAGTAATGAACAAATGGAATGCATTACAAAGTGATGCTGTGATGGCAGGCTCTATACACAGTTTCAGATATATACAAATATTTAAAACAGAACCCAAGAGGCTTAGGAATATGTTCATCAGTTGACTGGTGGAATCAAGGAGCCAAAGGTCAGCCCCTGGAAACACTACTAGCTGCGTACACACAAACAGGGAATGGAGCTATCAAGGAAAAGAGCCAAACCATTACGAATATATAACATTTGGAATGGATCAGGATAAGGATTTGGGATGGGACGGGGGTAGAATGGTGCCCATCCACATGGACAGTCGGGGATTGAACGCCAATCTGCACGAAGAGAGACCGTCGCTCTACCGTCACACACACACAAAGTAATAACTAGTTACTCCTATACAAATGTCAACTTTTCCAAACTTTCGTCATTAGGAATCAGTCAGCAATAGTTGTGGTCATAATATTGCACATATCATGTTATTACTGAAGGTCATGCAGTCGCCGTTAATTGCCTGTCGGCTGGGGAAGTGAGCACAGCTTTAGGTGGCTTTACCGGACACATCCCGCCCCTCAGAGCCCCTGGTGTATGTATCACGGCCAGACCTCGCCAGGCTGAGTCCTCACGCTCACACCACCTCTCAACATGTGGGGCCGGATTTGCCAAGTGTGTTTTACGGGGATCAAAATGCGAATATCTCACTTCTTTCTAATTCTCATTTTTGGTAAACAAACTGTGTCCAGTTAATGTGTTCCATGACCGTAGTGTAAATGTAAATTCCCTTTTATTTTTTAAATAGTCTAAGTCTATTAATGTGTTTCTCATTAAACTGACGAATATGGAACAATTTATATATTTTTCACATTAAGTTGCCGATCAAATAGAATAATATAATTCTTAACAGCAAACGTTTGCCACAGTCCAGGCTGAACAAGGCTCCTAGAGTAATGTTGAACACAATGGCTTATACCAACACCAAAGGTAAGGTAATTATCAGGAGAAACTTCTAAACCAGTACAAGCATACAGCACTTGGAAAGGATATAAGAATATGGATCTGGGATTGGATGGAAGAATTCAACGATGCCAACCCATGTGAACCATCGGGGATCGAACGCTGAACTGCAAGAAGCGAGGTCGTCACTGTTCCCATAAGTCAAAGTGCACGAGGACAAGACGAAAACAATCAGCCCATCGTGGTTAAAAGGGTACACTGTGTTTCTGGAGCATCCAGAGATGAGAGTTCAATCCCACCACATTGCCAAAACTTTTTATAAAGACACGAAATGAAACATTGAACAACAAGACTTGTTTCTCAGATAACAGGAAATCGATGAGGTACTTACAAATCTTCCTCGGCTCACACAGACAATCTTTACGTTGACTTCAACTGTGATTGTCTGTACATTGGCTTCAACTGTGATTGTCTGTACATTGGCTTCAACTGTGATTGTCTGTACATTGGCTTCAACTGTGATTGTCTGTACATTGGCTTCAACTGTGATTGTACATTGGCTTCAAATGGAAGTCTTTGTGCCTTGACTTTACGCATATTGACGTAACAATCCCTCTAAGGGACAAAACGTAGGCCCTAAAAATCACAGTGGCTCGCAAAAATATGACGTGATGTCCCGTTTTCTATTCGTGAGTCCTCGGTGAGGTTAGGATCGGGCAATTGAGTTCATCACTGTAGTGACGTTGTGAATACCGGAGGGAACGGGCTGGGATGACAGTGATGGTGAGGCGTTGCAGTAGTGGTGGGTAACAATGATGATGGTGGTAGCGGGTTGCAACAGTGGTTGGTAGTAGTGGTAGTGGTAGTGGTGGTGGTGGTGGTGGTGGTGGTGGTGAAGAGTCAGCCCGCCTTCCTAATGTTTCCCCAACGTCAAGAAAACGATCTATTTAAAGTCCCTCCGCCTAACCGACCAGAGGACCCAAAACAGAAAAGGTTACAGTACGTCACTTTCGCGAGTCGCTTCCATTTTCTAGTAAGACAATTTGTCTTTACTTTTCCAGTAATGACAATTTAGCCTGATGAGTTTTGTCCAGAGTAGCGCTGGGGGCTGTTTTGTCCTCAGTGGGGCTGTTCTTGGGGCTATTTTGTCCTCGGTGGGACTGTTTTGTCTTCAGTGGGGCTGTTTTGTCCCCAGTTGGGCTGTCCTTGGGGCAGTATTGTCCTCAGTGGGGTTGTCCTTGGGGCTGATTTGTCCTCGGTAGTGCTGTGCTTGGACTCAGCTTGCGCTTGACAAATGCTCCAATGATGCTGAGGAGATTAATGCAATTTAAGAGGATAAGCAATGAAACATTTTGATCATGATATCGAAGTTGTGATTTTGTATATTTTTCCTATATCTACCTTCACTTAAAAAAAAGAATTCTGAAAAGATTTAATAATTTTTTGTATTATTTCACATTAAAAGTTCCTATCATAATTTTATAAACACCATCTAATTATAAAATCAGCCACACAGTTTTTTTCTGTTATAAATTTAAACTTCTCTTTTCTAATGAAAAAAAAAACACAATATTTTCATAATCACATGTGAAATGGATTTACAGCAATAGCGGGCAAGGGACTTTGATTTATCAATATCATCTGTGAAATTTAAAACTGTTTATATTGGAAATTCCCTCGTATATGTAGCTAAATGAAGCAGAGTGGCGAAATAATTGACCCATATATGAAATTTAGTAATTTTGAACATTTTTTGTAAGTTGCCATTTGGGTTAAGGTTTTAATCGAGTTACTAACATTGGTAAATGTTTTAATGTATGTGGACCACAGCTTAAAGAGTTCCTCAGACCCGGGTTACAACATGTTTCGTGGGTTCTTTTAACTTGGGCCGCATGTGAATGGGTTCTTGTAACTTGGACCGCATGCGAGTGGGTTCTTGTAACTTGGGCCGCATGCGAATGGGTTCTTGTAAGCGAGAAAACATAATATTTTTCTTTCATGCAACTATACACTAATGGGTTCTTATGACTACATGCGAATCGGCTTTTGTATGCCGGAAAACATCATACTGGGTTCTGTAACTGCACCTTATAGTGGATTCTTGTAATCCAGAAAACACTCCCTCCCCAGCTCCCCCGTCCAGGAAGGTTCTTTTAATCCAACACAAACAACATAATTTGAACCTCCAAGACCACATCCCTTTTCCATCTGTGTCTCTTCTTTGTTTCCCCTCTAAGTCTGGCAGTGGATTTCTGCCTCTGCGGGTTTCTCATGCATTTTGTAAATTGGATTCACGTTTGTCTTGTCTCCTCTCCCCTTCAGTATTTGTAATGCATTCTCGGATCTCATCTCTTTTTTTTTACCTCTGAAATACGTCTGGTGACATGTTTCTGACCTTTAATCATCTTTTCTGTTTACTTAATAGGGGGCGAGTCCATACTAGCGCTGCATAGTCTACAGGTATACAGTATATTACTTTCTCAATGACTTCTTATTCATATGCACAAAGACAGTACATACGCTTGCCACTTTGTATATTATTTAAAATCTTCACTGTGTGCTCTTCTACCTCAATTTTATTCTCTGCTGTCTTATTATTTCATTTTCTCTCTGTGCGTTTCGTTCCTTAGTCTTTTCCCCTTTCTTCCCCTTTCTGTTTGCTTTTCCGTCACACTATCGCTCTCCTTCCTTTTCTCATTTTCTTCTCTTCACCCCTCTCTTTTCACCATAATCTTTTCCATCTGTTTCCTTCTCTTCCCTTTGCCTTCTCATTTCGTCTTATCGTCTGCATTACAACCTGTTCCATATCACTCCTTTTGGTTCTATTATTTTATTTGTATTCTGCTCTTCTGAATAAGGCTCTCATATTTTCTCCTTTTAATTTCTCTTTTTTTCGTTTCTCCCCCCTTTTCTCTTTTCAGATCGTTCACTATGCTTTTATTTGGTCTCTTCTAACCATCATTCCTTCCTCAGGGCATTTATGCTCTTCACAACTCCTCCACTGTCTTCTAGTCGACTGTTGTTCGAGAACTAGCGGCTGTGTATCACGATGAACAGCTGTACAGCTATTAAACCCTGAAGAACAGTTCAACAGCTGTTAAACCATGATAAACAGCTCTACAACAGCTGTTAAACCACGATAAACAGCTCCACAGCAGTTAAAACATGATAAACAGCTCCACCACAGCTGTTAAACCATGATAAACAGATACACAGCTGTTAAACCATGATGAACAGCTCCACCACAGCTGTTAAACCACGATAAACAGCTCCACCACAGCTGTTAAACCATAATAAACAGATACACAGCTTTTTCCATGATAAACACACACACAAAAGAACAGCTACAAGATGCAACGCGATTTATCGATTCTCTTTCCATGGATCAACGAGCACTTAACATCGGGAACCAACTATACACGAATTGATAAGAGGTAAAAAGGGCCATTCCTGTTGCCAAACTAAGTCTCAACTGAGGAAACAATTGTGAGGTTTAAAAAAAACTTGAAACTTTGATTAAATCAAGCCTGTGAAAAACTATTGTACCGAGAGAGACTTTGTTAAGGAATAGCAGAATCCGAGTTTGTATGGTCTCGGATTTCAGTCTAACAGCATGGATATTTTTCAGAAAATTTGGTATTTTTGGAGTTTGGAAGAGGAATAAGAAATCCTAAAAAAAATTTAAGATGAATGTAAAAATGTAATTATCAAGAAACAGAGAGAGCTAAGTCTATATGAATATGTAACATTTGGAAGGGTTATGTAGACTAGGTTATGGGATACGAGGACGGGGTGAGGTGACGAAGCTCGACGACTTGACCCTCGGGGGATCGAGCGCCGACCCTGCAAAAAAGCAAGGTCGGTGCCGTAACGACCAGTACAAGCTGTAGTCAGCCTGGATGTATCAAGGACACTTACAAGCAGACTTAATGCAAACTTGTAGTCGGTAAACTCTAACCAGACGAGTTTAGATAGGAGAAAATCACCACGTAAAGAATTGCCTCGTTATGGACCATTTGGCCTCTTGTTAACTGCGATCTTACGTAAGCCAGTGTGTGTTTTGTCGCATTCCTTCCCCCTTTCTTTAATTTTCTATCTATCCTTCCCTTTACCTTTTTTCTCTCCCGATATATTCGCTTTCTCTCTCTTTTTATCTGTTTCTGCTTTCTTCCTCCGTCTTAATTCAGTGTTCTCAGAGTTCTCCATTCTTGGGGTTCTGTTTCTTAAGCTTATCTTGACTGGTTCTTTTCTCTCCTCCCTGCTTTATTCTGCACCATTTCCTTGCCTATCTTATCGAGCTGGTGGCAGCCTCGAGCTGCTCCTCTCATCCCACCTCAGTAACTCTCCACTGTGGCGGGATAAAGGTCTTACGGAGTTCTTATCTTCTGATATGCTGTTTGTCTCAATATTTCCTCGCCATTTGTATGAGTCAAGCAAATGTCTGTCTTCTGGCCATTTTCGTTTCATTATTTTTTTTCAAGCTATTTTTTGTAGATTTCAAAAAGTTTTTCTTTAATGTTATTATTATTAATTGAGGGTTTAAGTACCATTACGTTCAAGGTTCGGTGCACAATAAAACTATTGTTTTCAGTCGTTCTTCAGGACTTTTGAAGCAAATATGCTGAATCCTTGTTAAGCTCATTATTATGTCATCAGGCCAGCCCGTCTTCCCAAAGTTTCCCAACGTCAAGAAACTGTCGTATTAAAGTGTCTTTATCCTAACCTACCAGAGGACCCAAAACAGATAATAACGATAGTGTGTCAATTTCGCGAGCCGCTACTATTTTCTAAAACGACAATGTTTGGCCTTAGGGAGAGAGGTCACACATCAATTTGCAACGTTCTATTAGGAAAACGGGTTGGTCAGGCAGCGTACCAAAGCAAGCAGGAGCATGCTCCTGCTTGCTTTGGAAAATCTAAAGCAAGCAGGATTTGGATTTTCAAAGAAAATCTTTGAAAATCTAATCCTGGAAGCCAAAGCTTCCAAGATTAGATTTTCACTGTATTGTACACCTTATTTTAGGTTACTTGACGTTGGTTCCCAGGATCAAAGTCGCCTTTGCACGACGAGGCTGTGTGCAAAAGTTGCCTTGAATTAAGGATCATAAAGATACGATGAAAATTTTTTACCAGGGTAGTTCAATTATTTATTTTTTTGTGCTAATAAAACAAGACACTAGAATTTGCCGAGAAAGGTTAATTCGACGTACACAAAACAATGCTCGTTAGCTTAATAGTCATTCTAGTTTTAAAGACTTTTGTAACTGTTTGAATGTATCTCGTTTGTCTTTGAGTAAAAAATGTTCTTGTTAAGAACTTTCTGACGCTGTATAGATTTGTAATTTTTTTTGTTTACGGATTTGTCCCCACATTTGAATTTCATGAGCACTAAATTACAATTATCTTAATATTTTATTTGATAATACAGAAGTCTTTAAAATCAAACTTAAAATTTTATAATAAAGTTGACAGTAACACTTAAATATTTAACAAATCTAAAAAAAAAGTGAAATCCTTAAATTCTTGAGAAAATAAACATTTAAAGCTTTCAGATTAAATTTTCAAACATCATTGATTCTACTACTAAATAATTTAAAACTTTGCATAGACGAAATTCAGGTTATTTGAAGAAAGTGCAAAATTCAAAGAGTTCGCAGACATTGTAACATTTGACATACTGAATATTGAAACGTTTCAGTGGATTGATTTGAATAATGTTTAAGATGCAATTGATTTACATACATTTAAAATTAAAAACAAAAATATTTCCTCCTTAGACAAAAAAAAAGACAGATGGTTTAATGACTGGATTAACGTATAAATTTGCTGAAAATTATTTTTTAGAATAATGTAACTACATGTATGAAACTTTAACAATTCTAGCAATGGCAGTATTAATATTATTTCATCGAACTTTACAAAGTCTATTTATAAGCGCAAACTTTCTGGTGAAACTGGTGTTGCATGCAAATTACTTAATACAACAAAGTGTATCAAGGATCATGCAGCAGCATAAGTCTCATTGAGCGACATATATGTTAACGGTTAAAGCATTTTATTCTCCTTGGGCACCCGAAATAATTATGTAGAAGGTTATCGTCAATTTGGGTACAGGCTCTTAGAAAAGTTCGCCACCCATTTTTGAGCTATCTAGTGTCCGTCTTTAGACCCCTATTCTATTCTCCTCTATCTTAGAATCCCCTTTTTCTGTAGAATTACTCTCATGTAATAATTGTGCAGCTCTCTCTCTGCCTTTCAACATTTTTAATGTTTTATTCTAAGGTTTTGCATTCGAAACTGCCTCTCTCTCTCCTCTCTCTCATGAGAGACACTTTTAAACACAATTTTAAGAGCTTTTTTTTATCCTCCCATATTCCAGGTCAATTCTTTTCCAGTCTAGCTGCGATTTCCGCAGGTTAAACTTCATGACCGAACACTGAAAAAAGTTCCAGTTCTCATAGACAGGTTCTCCACGACTTGACGTATCCACGTCGTTCGACACCGCTACTGGCAACTTCTGCCTGATATCCTCACCTGTCATTTTGCCCTCTAGGAGTGGCATACCACCTCTGTCCTAAACATCTCCTCCCTACTCTCCCTATCTAGGACGTATCCTGCTTCTGAAATTGATTAATCATTGCACCATTTTTACACTTTGGACTCTTACTAGATACTATAACCCAAAATGATTTGAACTGTGTCGAAGTCAGAAAACTTTTAAATAAAATTTCCTCTAAATTTGTATTCTAAAAATTCTTTGACTTTGTCCACTGTGCCACTTTGTGTCTTGAAATAAAATAAAGCAAATTGTACTACTTATCCCACATTGTAACAACGTATAATGAAGTCACTTGTTTGTCACTGCATATCTGACTCAAGCTCCCGGACAGGTCAACCATTTACATCACGTTGTCGGTCTACAGGGGTTCATATGGCTGTGTGTGTGTATGTGTGTTGGTACCCACTTCTCCAGACAAGACTGTATACACAATAAGACCCCTAAGACGACGACCTCGGCTCAATCCTCATTAGGTTGTTTGACTGCCTTTGTTGAACGTATTTAAATCCACAAGGACGCCTACTCAGACCCGGTGATTATAAGCATTACACACTCCCCCTGCCCCCTCCAGCAATCGTTCACTCTGAGATCTGTTTACCCCTCCTACTTCACGATCCCTGACTCTCAGCTCTATGCAATAACTTACCCCTTCCGCCTTTAAGTCTTCGAGACCTGACGCCGAACTATCGTTCACTTACATGTGAAACTGGGGATTCTTGTTCTCACATCCTTTCCCAAATTATTAAAATATTGCTATGAAAATAGAAATAAATTGAAACGTACCTCCGAATTTTTGGTTTTCTGTCCCTCGAAGACTTATTTCTTACCTGTAATGACAGAAGCAAATTATTTATAAAGAATGAAATGCCCCTATACATTTAAATTCTCATATACTACCGGTGCAATTCAACCTCTACATAAAGATTAACAGTTTAGTCTATATCAATAAGCAGCTTATGTGAAGGTTCCGCTTGAGGTTTGAGGCGTCTCTTACCTTTGTCCTGAAGGATGAGCACGCTGAAATACCTCGTCTATTGTGGTAAGATTAGTGCAGATTAACCATGTCTTCAGTAAGGTATAGAGAAAGCGGCGGAATCTTTAGTTTCTTGCATATTCCTAAACGATATATAATCACAGTACACCTTTAGGTCCTTGATACAGAAGGAACGAATAATTAAAACTTCCGTGGAAATAACCAGCTGTTCGTCACTATAGAAAATCTAGTTCCCGAACACATGCTGTTCTTATCCAGTATTAATGGGTGGTTAAACGTTGCCAGTAACATTACGAGTCACACTAGTCACAACACAACCTTTACTAATGAACTTTCCCGCGGAAGTAAAGGTTGAGAACACATTCTCTTGAGTTTCGAGTAAGCCCGCTGATGAGCCACTCGAAGCCAGATTGTGTTTCATACAGCCCGTCCTCCAAACAAAGATCCAAAAGTGATTCCATGCACCCGCCAAACCTCCTGTTTATGAATGAAAAGCGGTTTACACACGACTCACAACTGCTGACGTTCGAACATATCCGGAACAAGTGCTTCACTGACGAATTTTGTTCGAATCACAACGCTATAAATGCTTCACCCACGTACTACAAATACCAATAATCACCAACAGAACCTAAACACCTAACCTAACCTAACCTAACCTATGACTATAGACGCACAATATGCTAATATATTATAATATTAATTTATACTTGAGAAAATTCCCGTTTTGAATGAACAGCATATTAAAATTTATGAATGCGTCTGTGGGGTGGACCGCTGGATGTAATGGACTTGAGTCGAGGACGGGTTGCTTTAAGAACTTGACTCATTTCTTATGTACGAAGTGCACATCTCTGCATGCGTCACCCATTCAATTTAATGCCGGTAATTAAGTCCATCTTATAAAGGTCAGATGCTCGTTATTACAGCTGCCAAATCTTCGTTTATAAATAAAAAACCATTTTACACACGATTCACAACGGATGACGTTCGAATATTTATCACACAGTGCTTCGCTGACGTCCTCTGTTCGTATCCTAAGACTGTTAATGACTCGCCCACGTACTACAACAACCTGTGCTCATCAATAAACGACAAATGGTCGTTAATCAAGCCACCAAACCCTCTGGTTACGAATGAAAAACACTTTACATATGACTCACTATTAATGACGTAGGAATTTTATTGAACCGTGCTTCGTTCACGTTCCCTGTTTTAATCGCACCTCCTTAAATCCTTCATTCACATATTACAAATACAAAAGTCCATCCTCATAAGCAAAGGCCAAAGTCCATTCAATGCACCCGCCAAACCCCCTGTTTATGAATGAAAAACAGTTTACACACACGATTCACAACTGTTGACGTTCGAGCACTTTCTGAACAAGTGCTTCGCTGACAACTATTGTTCGAACCACAACGCTGTAAACAGCCCGATCTCCAAACAAAAACACAAAACGGATTCCATGCACCCGCCAAACCCCCTGTTTATGAATGAAAAACAGTTTCACACACGACTCCTCACGTCTTTACGTTCGAACACCTCCGGAACAAGTGCTTCACTGACGAATTTTGTTCGAACCACAAAGCTATAAATGCTTCTCCCGAGTACAAATACAAATAATCGCCAACTGAACTTAAGCACTTAACCTAACCTAACCTATGCCTATATATGCACAAATACTAATATATTATAATATTAATTTATAATTGAAAAATTTCCCGTTTTCAATGAACAGCTTGTAAAAAAATATGAATGCGTGTGTGGGGGTCGACCGCTGGATGTAATGGACTTGAGTCGAGGACGGGTTGACCACGTACTACAAATACAAATCGTCACCAACAGAACCTAAACACCTAACCTAACCTAACCTATGCCTATTTGCACAATATGCTAATATATTATAATATTAAATTATATTTGAGAAAAATTCATATTTTGATTGAACAACATGTTAAAATTTATAATTCTTAAATTTTAAATTCTTTGGGTCGAACCCAAAGACTTATGTCTTTGGGTTCGACCGCTGGATGGAATAAACTTGATCTGAGGACGGGTTACCCAGGAACTACAAATACAAATAGTCACCAACAGGACCAGAACGATTAACCTAACCTACGCCTTACTATACATAACATTTTAATGCATAATAATAATATTAATTTACAAATGAGAACAAAAATAATTGTACCGTCCAGCATGTTGAAATTGTTGAATGAATCTTGGTGGAGGGGGGGGGGAGCAGCCGCCGCACTAATAAACCTGACCTGAGAATAAGTTCTATTGCAATTACAAATAATCGCCAACAGAACCAAAATACGTAACCTAACCTGACCTACTCCTAACTGTACATGGAACTGTAATATCTAATAGTTTAAATTGTAATAATAATTGCAATAACATTTGTAATGTTATATGTTATATATGAGGAAAACCTATTTTTAAAACACAATACGCTAAAATTCATGGTTGCGTCTTAGGAAGGGGATGGGGGGGGGGAACGATTAACACTTTAACGAGAATATTCTGAGGTCATGTTCAACTATTATATATCCTATTCACATTTGTATTAATAACCTATATAGAAGAAAATGTTGATTGATGATTACAAACAGCAATAAAATAGACAAATGAGGCACTTCGATGAGCACTATCATTAATCCCTCAGTGCTTTAGAAGCAGCCAGGGGGAAGTATTCAATTCCAGCTGGGTTAGTTACTTCTGGAATCTTTCCTCATGAAGGCTGTTCATAGCATAGTGGTTTAAGAGAGAGAGAAATAGAGACAGATAGACGTGCAGACCTACAATGACAAAAAAAACGTGTTTACACGGCAAAATCCTCCTAATCACAAACATAACAAATTAAAAAATACGATAAAAGCAATTCAACACACAATCCTAGTGCTGTGCTGTAATGAGAACTCTGCATCCCACATTCCCATTAATTATCCCCCTTTCTCTCTCTCTCTCTCTTCCCCATCCCCATTACCCCCCCTCCCCCCTTCCGTAACGCCTCTCTGCTCGAGTGGTAGTAACGCATAAACACAAACTGGAATTGGGGGGGTGTCCTGGTAATTAAAACTGGTCCTGCTAATTGCTGTCAAATTTGATTAACAACAATAAAGGCCCCAATGGGAACAATCCAATTAATCCCTCCGGTAATGGACTCTAGGACCACTGCAGGTCTCATGGTACAGTGGGGGGAGGGTAGGAAGAAGTATGGATTAAGTTATTTAATTGATTTACATTGTTCAAGATATCCTAAAATTAATCAACTCTTCTTTTTCACTTTATATTCAAATTTTGGACTCGAAAATTATATATATATATATATATATATATATATATATATATATATATATATATATATATATATATATATATATATATATATATATATATATATATATATATATATATATATATATATATATATATAAACCGTCCATTTTAGTAATTGTACGACAACCAATTTCATCTTATTTTCTCTTGAAAAACAGATACATCACTGACATAATCAAACGTGCATGATCTTTTAACTTATTCAGTACATTCTGAATATCTAAATCACAAATTTACACGTTCAGCCAAATCTTCTTCATTCTGATTCATTATCAGATTCAACACCGAGTTCTAAACATATTTATCACTACACTGGCATAACTAAACCTCACATTTATCTCGAATATCTGTTTCCAGTGCCGGTGTGCAACTGCTCCTTCGTGTGTATGCTCAAGCCTTGCATATCTATGAATATATAACAGTAGTTTGTTATGATAAACAACACAGAATTAATATCAGACTGAACGCTAGTCATATAAATCCCCAAGTGAAATGCAAACGTCCGGTGTGTGTGTGTGTGTGTGTGTGTGTGTGTGTGTGTGTGTGTGTGTGTGTGTGTGTGTGTGTGTGTGTGTGTGTGTGTGTGTGTGTGTGTGTGTGTGTGTGTGTGTGAGTATGTATGTGTTTGTGTGTGAGTGAGTCGCTGGCGTAATGCATTTCCCTTTCCAAAGGATATTTCGATTAGATCAACGGAGAAAATTGTTACGTGAAATAAGTAATTGTTACTGTCAAAGCTGTAGCATTTCAGGAACTGTAAGAATGGGTGAAACAGTGGAACTGATGAGATGAAAGGCTCGAGTTTGTTTGTGTTGGAGTCAGTTTTAAGAGAGGGAGAGACAAGCAGACAGGTAGAGAGATGGACAGAAAGACATAGACAAAGAGAAAAACTGACAGGCAGTCTAGAAGTGAGGGACATACGTCCAGAATCATCAGACTCATATTATGATGGTCGTCTATACCTTAATGAGGCGTCATGACAGGCTGAGGCAGCAAGAGATAGGTGCAGTTTCAATAAATATGATAACGCAGAATTAACTGATGAGGTCATCCTTGTTTTATCTCGAAATTAGCTGATCAAAACTTAAATTCCATATATTCATTCTGGTTTGTGCAATAGATTGATCTCAATGTCAGGGTGCTTACAAAAGTAAATTCCCAACAGAAAATCCTCATTCCCTACTGATGTAATTTCGAACTCACCGTAATTGTGAAGACCTTAACCAGCACCTCACACAAAGGGGGATTTGATGAACTCTTAAAATAGTTTTGGACCTTGAAATTTGTGTTACCATCCCTTTATCTCTATTCTGCTATGTACAACTCTCCTCTACTGTACGCTCCCCTCAGCACCCATCTCTCCTCAGCTACACTTCTTCACTCACCTCTCTTCTTCTGCACGCTCCTGCACGCTTCTTTCCTCTCCTGCACGCACCTCTCTTCTCCCGCACGCTTCTCCCCAAAATTGCTGCTCCGGTAAAAACATCCCCACACTTTACTCCACTCAATGAGACTTAATGAGAACGTAATTTAGAAACTTGGAATGTATCTCTTCTCTTTTTTGCCAGGTGCACCTTGAAGCTAATTAGAAATTCCCTCGCCCGCCTCAACGTGTTAATTGCAGGTGAAACTCTGCAGTGATTAATAAGGAGCGCGAGTTTGTTGGTCGTGATTAATTCACCAATAAGGAGAGTGACTCGAGTTTCAATAGGTTGGTGATGCGGATGGCATGAGAGGGACCCCTGTTGCTTGTAGTGATGATGGGGCGATTGTTGTGAGGGGATTGTGGCTGTGATAGGGCTGTTGTGCTGGATTGTTGAAGAGAGAGATTGGTGTGAGGGTCATTGTGGTGGTGATTGCCGGTTTTGAGGATTTTTTTTTAAATGACAGGTTGCTGTGAGGGGGTTTTGGCAGTGATAGAGTAGTTGTGATGATGTGTGGCATTAATATGTAGTTGTTTGGAATTGTGGCAGTGGTGAAGAGTTTCTTACCCAGTTGTGCTCATCTAATTGTGCCTCGTAGCTAATGAGCTTGATGATCATTTTCAAATTCATTTGTTGCAATACTTTGTTCAATTTGCCTCTGAAACTCTGAAAACTTCGATGATTCCAGTACCTCTCGTTCAAGGTCATTCCACTTGTTTGTCACATTCACTGCAAACATATACTTTCTTACTTTTCTTTGACACATCTATGTTTTCAAGTTCTAATTGAGTTTATTCGTTCTGTTGTCTCTAAACTGGAGGAGACTGTCACTCTTAACTTTGTCCATTTACCTCTGTATTTTTTTTTAAGTTGTGATAATATCGCTTTTTGTCTTGTCTCTCTTAATATCCTGAGTTTCGCTTATTTCTATATTGTTGTAAATTTTTTAACCTTCTCCATTTTTTCCTTCAACATTACCTGGTGAGGGAACCATGCTGGTGATGAATTCTCCTTCTAGTTCTCGTCTGACATAAACCGTGTTTAATAATATAAACGATTCATAGATCAGGTTCTTGGGAACGTTATCTTGAGGTTATCTTGAGATGATTTCGAGGCTTTAGTGTCCCCGCGGCCCGGTCCTCGACCAGGCCTCCACCCCCAGGAAGCAGCCCGTGACAGCTGACTAACACCCAGGTACCTATTTTACTGCTAGGTAACAGGGGCATAGGGTGAAAGAAACTTTGCCCATTGTTTCTCGCCGACACCTGGGATCGAACCCAGGACCACAGGATCACAAGTCCAGTGTGCTGTCCGCTCGGCCGACCGGCTCCCTACGTAGATTCATTTTCTCTTGAAAACCATCATAATAATTTCTTGTATTGCATATGCAGCTGATGATATTCCGTTACTGTGTGCAGCAACGGAATATCATCAGCTGCATGTAATGCAGTGAGTTGAATTTAGCGTTACATTTACTTTCATTTAGTATCTTGACTCCTACTTTGCAGACTGTACTTTCTTACAGATATCTTCACCTAAGCTTCATTACTTTATAATATGGGGGGATGAAATTCCAATAGTCATTTTGTCTACACATTCCTGCAGCTTCTCCAGGTTCTCCATCAGCTTTATGGAGTCCTCTTGGTTCTAGCCTGTCTTATCTGCATACATTAACACTCATGATTCCAACCCCACCAAGAAGTCATATATGAAAATAAGTAACAAAAGTGACCTGAGAATCAAGTAACAACTCCTTAGCCACGATATTGTGACTCGTCGTCTGCATGCGAGAATCGAATATTGCCATTTACTTCCAAACGAAGAATTTTGGTTATTGTGCTGTGGGTGTGATGTTTTTTAAATAGCTAAACACGCTTATAGGGAGATTCTTATTTTTCTGTATTGCAATAAGATGTCGAAGCAGAAGCATGTGATGACATGGAAAGAAAACCTACGACTCAATTAATCAAACCAAAAGCGAGACAAATATAATTAACTGTATGAGGAAACAGGTACGTGGATCTGAGTGCGTGAGGAACTAACCGATTGTTGTAGAGGAACTTACCTTGTGGAGGTGCTGACGACGAGTTTGTATTGATCTCTTATGATTCGTGACCCAATAAGTGCAATATGCTTGTATTTTAGATATAGTTCGAGTGTTTTATAATATACTGACACGATAGATACGTGAATTCCAGAGGAAATTTCTTTGTCGATAAATGTGAGTTGACTTAATAAAAAGTGGTATCAATATGTTTATAAAAAAGAAAAATCTGTTAACATCTCGCCACTCTGATGTCTTCCCCCCCCCCCCCCCCCCCCTTAAAGTTACTCGCTGTTTCCTGTTGCTTAGATACTTCCTTATCCACTGGAGCACCTTACCTTTTACTACAGCCTGCTGCTCCAACTTTTGTAGCGGCTTTTTATGGGGACTGTGTCAAAGGCTTTCTGACTGTCTAAGAATATGCAGTCTATCCACCCTTCTCTTTCAATAATAATTTTTGTCGCCTAGTCATAGATTTCTATTAAGCCCGTGGGGCACGATTTACCATCCCTGAACCCATGCTGGTGGTGTGTTTCAAAGGAAGGGAATACATGAATTGTATTCCCTCGAGATGTTGTACGAGCCTTTTCCTCGCGATCTTTTCCATCACCTTGCATGGTATACAAGTTAGGAAAACTGGCCTGTAGTTCAGCGCCTTTTGCCTGTCACCCTTTTTGTATATTGGGACTACATTAGCTGTCTTCCAGGTATCCGGTTTCCAACGAGCTGCTATACACCATAGAGAATGGCACACTTAGTGCTTCTGCACACTCTTTTAGTATTCACGGTGAGATTGTGCCAGCAGCCGTTGTCACGTTCAGCTCCAACAGATTCCTTTTGACCTCATCACTGGTCAGCTGAAATTCCTCTAAAATTACACACAGAAATCACAATAGCGTGATGCACCAAATGAACAACTCCACAAGGGCCGTGACAAGGATTCGAACCTACGTCCGAGAGCATCCCAGACGCTGACTTAATCTACTGACCACGACACCAGATACTCAAGATACTCAAATGTCAATACACTGTGGTCACTCATTCCCAGGGGGGGGGGCTTCAAATTTGATTTCCCTGATTTCTGACTTATTCAAGGAGAATAGTGTATGTGTGTGTGTGTGTGTGTGTGTGTGTGTGTGTGTGTGTGTGTGTGTGTGTGTGTGTGTGTGTGTGTGTGTGTGTGTGTGTGTGTGTGTGTGTGTATGTTTGCATTAATATTTTTCCTGCTCATGTCTTTGTGTTTGTAATATCGATATTTACCAATGTTTCAGCGCGAAACACGTTTATTTTCCTGCAACTGTGTTAGAAATATTGTTAGAACGCTTGGAAAAACGTCGAGTCTGATATCAAGAGAAAAAAAACACTATTTTTAAGCCTTTTTGAACGCCGGAAATCGTGTTGTGATGGACGACCATTCAGAGCCCGGCATTTCAATTTCATTATCACATAGGAGCATTAGTTACGGAACATCGTTACGCCTTAACAACAACGTCACGTTACTAGAGCAACCACGTCTTCTCGTCGGATATGACGCATTTTAAACGCAATCGACTAATCCGTTATAGAAGCAACGAATTAAACTAAAGCACCGTAATATTGACGTATCCTATGCATCGGCCTCGATTGGTTAGGATGGTTAGACGCTTCTGGTTAGGACAATCGAAAAGACGGCCATTGTTAGAGATCCCTCAGTGACTGAGCTTATACGTGAGTGATCACAGCATACCATCCGACACTGTGGTGATTTAACATCAATTACACAATGTAAACCTCAATAACGAGATATATCTGTTAGAGTATCTATGGTGCAGGACGTCGTGCGTCTGAGGCGACGCAGGACGCTGGTTCATGCCACCGTCCTCATCCAAACATTTTGTCTTAACATAAATTCCATTACATTATTGTTGTGATGCTCTATGATAAGTTAATAATTCTTTGCCTATTCTTATTACAAAAAACAACGGACACATGAACCTTCTTGAAGCTGCGGTGATTGGGTCACGTGAATATCTTAGCCAATCTGGAACACGTGGTTATGTGATTTGTTTTAATGGGATGGAAAGTAACAAATTAGGCGAGGTAGCCCATCATAGATGCATACGCTGCGCTCAAATTACCAGGATTGGTTTAGAAACACCGAGGGGTCTATTCGAATCTCAGATTGGAATAGATTGGGAAATGGGTAGTAGTCCATCACAAGAACACTGATTGTTACATAAGAGTATTCACTTGGACAGCAGCACAGAGGCACTTGGAATTGATAGGGTAGATAAGGACATGCTATTTAACACAAGGGGCACACGCACAAGGGGACACAGGTGGAAACTGAGTGCCCAAATGAGCCACAGAGATATTAGAAAGAAATTTTTAATTGTCAGAGTGGTTGACAAATGGAATGCATTAGGCAGTGATGTGGTGGAGGCTGACTCCATACACAGTTTCAAGTGTAGATATGATAGAGCCTAATAGACTCAGTAACCTGTACACAAGTTGATTGACAGTTGAGAGGCAGAACCAAAGAGCCAGAACTCAACCCCCGCAAGCACAAATAGATGAGTACTTAGGAGACAGAGATAATAACTCGCCAGAGAGAAATATGTGGTTCCGTGAGACTGTTGAGAGTGCAAAGTGCATAACAGCCAGAGGAAAGGGGAAGATACGCCTCCTCCTCCTACTCCTCCTTGAGGAAAGGCCGTTTCTCTACCTTTATATCATCTGAGGAAGAGAGTATGAATAAGACTTTGCAGACATTTATCTTACAGACCAAGGCATATATATATAAATGTTTGTTGTTGACTCCTATCCTTTCCTAAAGTCCTTACAACACTAAAGGCCGAAGGAAATTATTACAAAACTCTTTCTCATCTTCCTCAAGGAGATGGGAATTTCGATGCCCTCACCGCAATGAGAAATGGTCTAGCACACAATTCTTGCAACGCAGCCGGCCCCGAAATATCATTTTCCACAACTGTGGGCAACTGTCACCCTAAAGCTGTACATTATTACACCCTCATAAGCACTGCATACACACACACACACACACACACACACACACACACACACACACACACACACACACACACACACACACACACACACACACACACACACACACACACACACACACACACACACACACACACACACACACACACACACACACACACACACACACACACACACACACACACAAAAACACACATGCACACACACACACACACACACATCACAAGCAGTGATGGCCGAGTGGTTAAGGCGTCTGACTAGAAATCAGATGGGATCTTCCCGCGTAGGTTCGAATCCTACTCACTGCGAAAACGTATTTTTTTTTTTCAAAGTGTTATATGACAGAGTGTTGGGAAGACGGGACACCACGAGCGTAGCTCTCATCCTGTAACTACACTTAGGTAATTACTCTTAGGTAATTACACACACACACACACACACACACACACACACACACACACAGGTCCGAGCAGACACCGTTGGGGAGTCTAAGTACAAAGGGTCCGGGTTTGATTCCTGGCCATTGCTGAAACAAATGGGTAGAGTTTCTTTCACCTGACAACTATGTTCATCTAGCAGTAAAGAGATATCTGGGCAGCTGGTAATGGCTGAAGACTAGATGAACAGACGCATCGGGTGAATATAAACTATCCAATTATTTTTGCCTCGACTGGGAATCAAACCCGGTCCCATTGAATTACGAATCCCGAGCGCCGTCTGCTCGGCGCGATGACCTGTGTGTATATGTATGTGTATGTGTGAGAAGTGTATATATAGTAGATATGATAGTCACAATTTGATCGATATTCATTACTAGAAAGGCGGGGTCCAAGAGCTAACAGCTTGATCTTGTACGCACAAACAGTAAATACAAATAGAAAAACTCATCACAGTTGCTCAATAAGCAAATTATTTACTCCAATGGAAGAAAAATGTAATTCCATAGAATCATGTTTTGCTTTAATACTCGATGGCCAAGTTTATCTCCGACAATAAGCTCAAGAAGATAATAAATATTGTTTGCCAAATAGAACTGACAATTTCCGGCAACAACTGTAACCCGGGAAGGCAACACTTACAACACAGGCAACACAACACGTATTTTATTTATCTAACCGGTTTGAAAATATTTACAAAATAGGCACCTGGTAGTTAGCTTATTTAATTGAAATAAAATTTTCTTACAAGCACAACTTATAGTGGGTTTATTTCAACGTTAAATCTTGTTGCGATGAAAAGTAAATGAGTCTACTTGTCACCTCGTCAGCCGCTGCTTCACTACTGGAGTATACCTGGAGTGTACCTGGAGTGTGCCTGGAGTGTGCCTGGGGTGTATACCTCGAGAGTGTACCCAGAGTGGTTTCTGGGAGTTCTTCTACTCTACAAGCCTGGCCTAGTGGCAAGCTTCATATGCTAGTCCAGCAGACTGTTGCGAGCACCCTGCCGCAGCCTCAACATATCAACAGCAACCCAGTTGGGAAGATTTTGTCTTGAAGACGTCACCTTTGGTTTGTGCAATCACCAGTTGAAAGCTGATATGACATTACCCTCCACCGACAGGTATAGGCGACCCCGCTGGCATATTGTATAAAGTCTGCAGACTGTATAGAATATACAAGAATTGTCGACCCTTCTTGTGTGCCCTGATGTTAGTAAATATTAGTTGCAGCCAGGATAAAATATAATTTCACTTTGTCAGGGTCATTGTAGTTTTAAAAGTTAAGTATCGTTGGAACTTCGTTAAGTATGGGACTTGCTTTTACACGTTTTCATCACACACACGTGGGGGCCTCGTAGCCTGGTGTGGGGGCCTCGTAGCCTGGTGGATAGCGCGCAGGATTCGTAATTCTGTGGCGCGGGTTCGATTCCCGCACGAGGCAGAAACAAATGGGCAAAGTTTCTTTCACCCTGAATGCCCCTGTTACCTAGCAGTAAATAGGTACCTGGGAGTTAGTCAGCTGTCACGGGCTGTTTCCTGGGGTGTGTGTGTGTGGTGTGGGGAAAAAAAAAAAAAAGTAGTTAGTAAACAGTTGATTGACAGTTGAGAGGCGGGCCGAAAGAGCAAAGCTCAACCCCCGTAAAAACACAACTAGTAAACACACACACACATACACACACACACACACACACAATTACAAGTACAAATAAAAAACCTAGGTGTGTATAGGTGTGTGTGTGTGAGTGTTAGATAGAGAGAGATAAAAAAATCGTTGTAGTAGATATGGTTGAGAAAAAATAAAATAGATCTAGAGTCAGTATATTACACAACCGACGGTGAGAAAACTTGATTCATGCCACTTTAAATACTCTGTCTTTCTTTAATTGCTCTGGCTTTATAGCACAGCGAAAATTTTAATCCTAATATGATGCCTATGCCTTCGCTAAACAGCAAAAAAACCTCACTGAGTCTTAGTAAGTCTCTCCTCATGACACAGCGATTAAATCATCTATTTTCTATACTTCTGGCTACGTTTTCTCCATAACTCTGTCTTCATAACACAGTGAATCTTGCATCATAACTCATAACTCATCACTCTGCCTTTATGACGTAGTGAGCACACCATCCTGCCTTCTTTGTCTCAAAAATATTATCAGTTGCATATTCCCCAGCAACGTCTTTAGTGCAATTCAAGATGTAATTAGAATAGGTCGTAATTATGCAAGGGATTCAAGCCGCTGGCTTGAAACACCAAGAGAAGTTTGAACCATTTTTTCAAGATTTTCAGTGACGATCGTCACAGCTTTTATTATTTTTCTAATTTTTCGTTGTGACGAATAATGAGAGAGAGAGAGAGAGAGAGAGAGAGAGAGAGAGAGAGAGAGAGAGAGAGAGAGAGAGAGAGAGAGAGAGAGAGAGAGAGAGAGAGAGAGAGAGAGAGAGAGACAGAGAGAGACAGAGAGAGAGAGAGAGAGAGAGAGAGAGAGAGGAGACGACACGAGAAGAGACTGAATGGAGACAGTATTAGAGGTTGAAGTAGGGAGAGGTAGGAGAATGAAGAGCTTCAAAACATTGGGGGACACTAGAGAACAAATTTTAAATAATGATTGCAATAAAACTACGAACGATCAAAGTATTTCAGAACCGTCGTCATGGGCTATCAATTATTTTAATATCTTGTTCAAACTGATATTCTGTTACATAAAAAGAATTCAGAGTTGCAATAAAACAAATGAAAGTTGCAAATATATATATATCAAATTATTATTCTCCTTTCAAATAAAATCCAATCAATGTAATTTAATTGTTTTGCAATAACAAATTGGGTGCAACAACCTGTGCACTTTTATCCATTCTGTGTCTTCACAGTGACGGATAACTGTTTATAAACAAACCTGAAACCATCTAACTCCGAGAAGAAAAACAGAAGAACCTGAGTAAGTACAAAATCGGACCCCCCTCCCCCCTCTCCCATCCAGAGGAGTTCATTTCTAATTTCATAGATGAATATTAACACTCTCTAAGTTGCTATATCTTTCCAGAGAAGGTTTTCCCAATTACTACAGTCGTCGATTCCTGGTCCATGAACTCCTTAGCGATTTCTTTATCACTAATTAGTCAGGAGAGTATAGTGTAAATTTATCATTCAATATATTATGAAGGAACAGTTTATGTGTCTTTCAATCAGTCTGCTGACTTTGGTACAGAATCTTTCGATTTTGTCTTCTCTTACTATGACTCTTTGCTTTCTTCCTGAAAGGTATTCTTTCGCCCACTTTGCTACTTTTCCCGATACAACAACCTATTTTTTCGAGTTTGCATACGAATTGCATGTGAGGAAAAGCGTCAAAAGCTCTCTGACAATCCAAGAAAATGAAGTCTGCCTAGACCTATCTGTCCTGTATGAGTTTTGTAATTTTGCTATGGAACTCTGATAAGTTGGTAAATCAAGATTTTTCTTTGCTGAGTCCATGTTGATTCTTGGAAACACTTTTTTAAATAATTGGTGACCCTTCTTTTAATTAGTCTTCTGCCAATGCAATTCTTTATATTCAGCTCCATCTGAGCTGAATCACTTCGGTTGGTTCGACTAGATCCAACCTTCCTTTCTTACAAGGGGTTTGATCTCACCCTTCCCCTATTGCTTAATCCTTATCCTGCCTCAGTTGTGTGGACATGATTATAACCTGCCTCTGTTGTTGAGCCTGAGTCAGGACTTTATCTACATTGCATCCACTTTTTAGGTGCAGATTAACAGATAATTACATAATCAGCATCCTCACAACGTTTAATTGCTATCTCAATATCGCGTAATTAAGCACTAATTTGCATGCATATTGACCCCCCCTTGCGTTCTCCGATAATTAGTACTAATGGGTGTAAATCGGACACCAATGTATGCAGGACACTAGGGACCCACAAGTACACTGGTCGCCAATACGCCAACGAGGTCTGTTTGCGTATTGGCGCAAATATATATATATATATATATATATATATATATATATATATATATATATATATATATATATATATATATATATATATATATATATATATATATATATATATATATATATATATATATATGTCGTACCTAGTAGCCAGAACGCACTTCTCAGCCTACTATGCAAGGTAACGGATATGTATATGCGTTACAGGCATATATATATATATATATATATATATATATATATATATATATATATATATATATATATATATATATATATATATATATATGACTGTAACGAGTTTCTCTCAGTGTCCAACGACAGACCTTCACCAAGGATACCACCCCACAACAGTGGCGGTGATATCTATTTACTTCTAGTTGAACAGGCACATTAGATGAAAAGAGTCGAACCAAACCATTTCTGTCCCGTCAAGGACAGAACCTGCGATCCCCAATTGTGATAGATGGGGAGTCAGACCATTAGCCATCCAACGACTAGAAAGACTGGATTCAGAGTTACCAACTGTATCCTGCTGGCGCGAGAAGCAAAAAAACTTGTAGTGACAAATAGTGGTCAGCATCAGCTGTATCAATGGAAAGATAATTTAGAATTGACAGGTTCTTACTTCTGGGAGCCCTCGGACGGAAGAGAATGTTGCAATATATAGTTTGTATAAGGGTTCCTATCGGGCCTTCCACCTGGCGAGTGCTCGCCCACACAATCTTGCAAGACTTGCATCTCAGGCAATGGAGTTAGTCGAGTTTTTTAGTAGTGGTGACGATGAATGAGTCGAGTGTGCGAACTAGTTTGTCTCTCCTGCACTCACAAATCAACAAAAATATTAAAAAAACAAAAATATCCAACCTATACTGAACAAAAATTATGTTAGTTATTGCAAATGTTGGTTAAGGTTTACAGCAGGCAGATGTAATTTGTTGAGCTTGTACCTAATAAGAGGTCAAGGTTTGTACTAATGGAATATTCCAAATAACTTACCCAAACCAGGAACAGTAACTATACAAGCAAACCACGTCTTTTCCAGGACAAAATAAGCAATGCTAGGCCTAATATATGCCATCATAAATCGAATTTAGTCCACATATATGCTATACTTGACCAATTAAAATTTAGGTCCGCCTATTTCCTTCTTTGACGTACCCTCGACAAAATTAAAAGTATGAAACTTAAACCTTCATTGGATGTTTTAGTCTATATTTCAAGGTCCAGGCAGTACTGGATATAAATGCTATAAATTTTGGATGGCAAATTGAATTTCCAAATTGAAATCGGTACGGTTAGCCGCTGCCTTTCAGATTATCTCGTGGTCTGCCACATGCGCTTAAAAAGAGAATCGTCACTTTGTCGCCGCATTAAAAAAGTTGTTCTGTCTTCCAGCGACGCGAGGTGCAGTTCATGCATCCTTTCCTCATAACTCATGGCTCTTAGTTATGCCCACACACACACACACACACACACACACACACACACACACACACACACACACACACACACACACACACACACACACACACACAAACACACACACACAACACACACACAGGAAGCAGCCCGTAACAGGTGTCTAACTCCCAGGTACCTATTAACTGCTAGGTAACAGGTGCATCAGGGTGAAAGAAACTGCCCCTCTCTTTCCGCCGGCGCTGGGAATCAAATCCCGGTCCACATGACTACGTATCCAGCGTGCTGTCCACTCAGCCACCAGCGCCCATACACACCAGTGTGTGTAGGGGTGTGTGTGTGTGTGGTGTGTGTGACGAGAAAGAGATATAAGTTTATTTATATTCCAATCTCTTGTATATGTGTAATTTATTAACAAATTATACATACAGTAACAAAGCTATTTATCCTTTTTTTCCCCTGTTTTGCATATTAGGCAAATGCTATGCGCGCTTTCCCGTGATTACTGGAACATATTAACCACACAGCTCCCTCACACATTGAAAAATGTAGTACCCGGAGAGATCCTATAAAGTTTTATTGGATTTGTAAAAAAAGGATTATTCTGAGAGCAAAAATAAAACACTTTCCCAATATTTTTGAATTTATCGATAAAATTGAGATATAATGTTTGAGGAAACACCTCTGCAACAAGAGTACATGCGCTGTAAGCAGACTATGATGGTTAGTTACATAGATAAGAGGACATGATTCTTGACTCGGAAATCTTTAAAAAACAGGCGTCACAAGTCACATATTATCTAGTAGGCAGTGCATTAGACGACCGAAAGCTGGAAATGCGAGATCCATAAGCTAATTTAATTAAGGAAAAATTTTTCTCTACGTGGTTATAGGATTTCTCCAACAAAGTTTACTAAAATCGAGCAAGGGACAGAAGGATGGCCAGCTCTATCATTCCTACATTGTCAGAAGCCATTTGATACTGACTCACACTAGACTCTTGCTAGAGAAAACTTTTGGTGTCTAAAAAAGTGCTAAATTTTGTAAGAGAAGACTGACTACAATTAAATCAAAGAGTTAAGGTGATAGTGAAGTAATTTGAGAAGAGGTAACTAGCTTTTTTGTATTAATATTATTTTCTTCCACAGACGTGGCTCACACATTTACAATGCTAACCAGCATACGTACATTTTCTTCTGGCCTCCGTGGACTGGGTTAGAGATCTGTTAAACATATAGCAGTTATCACGAGAGAACAACTCATCCTTGACACAATATATGTATACTAGAGGAACTGACATGCCCCTCAAATATATCTTGACTCACTCTGACGGTGGTCTGAAAATGGTTACAAGAATGTAAAATTAGTCAAATGCAAATCTGTGAAGATAGCAACAAGAGAAGACATGTCCAGTGGAATAGGATGAAGTGAAGAAAGATTATTGAATAAGAAAAGGAAAAATACCCGATACGTCTAAAAGCACTCAATAGTAGAATAACATAAGCAGAATATGGCAAAGTTACTAGATTCCATGTGGGTTCTCAAGTGGGACAATGATTCATTCAGGGCCCCTATTTACACACTGCATGAGATCCTCTCGTTAGCATGCAGTCCCAATTTGGAACCATGTCCTTCACGTATCTTAGCACATATAGCGACTGTTGAGTATATCAAACCAATAAACACTGGACTGTTGTACACATAAAAGGTCGACATAGAGTTAATAGAGTTAATAGACTCTATTTTATACATAGAGCTTCAGAGTTAATAAAGAGCCAGACAAGGAGACATAACCATGCGGAGTTTTATACATGTATATACTTAATTAGGCTTAAGAATACGTGTATTATTTTTTATTATTTAAACCAAGGAAAGGATAGAATTGGCTATATGTTAGGTGGTTACAGCTTTTGTAAGGCCTCTCAGAACTCTAATGGTAAAAAAATGGTTGCGTAACATGAGACCATATTTTATACATATACTCCACAGTCGCCAGAGGTATTGTAATTTTCGCAGGATGAGTAGGAAAAGGATGAGGACAAAACTACAATAAGTCCAGAGATATGCAAGAAGGTTCGTTCCCTGAGCTGAGAGAAGTTAACAAATTAGACAAGCGGTGCTCGAGCCAAGAACAGCAGAAAGATGGGCCATAGACGATAGCAAGAGAAAGAGAAGGAGCAAAAAGAAGTAGAAGGAAAGAGAGAGAGAGAGAGAGAGAGAGAGAGAGAGAGAGAGAGAGAGAGAGAGAGAGAGAGAGAGAGAGAGAGAGAGAGAGAGAGAGAGAGAGAGAGAGAGAGAGAGAGAGACATCAGGGTGGGGAAGAGGGAGAGACAGGCTCTCTCGCTCTGTTGAGTACGAATGCGGTCCATCTCCTTAAAGCTGAGTTGTCTTTTGCACAAATAAGCAATGAGAATTTACCTTCAACTCCACATATTTTAATATATATATATATATATATATATATATATATATATATATATATATATATATATATATATATATATATATATATATATATATATATATAATCCTCGCTATGTTCTCTAATAGCAAAGGATGCATGTTGCCTAAGAGGCAGACCTGTCCAGCAAGACATCCCTATATGCTCACAGAAGCGGTGTTTTGGGTTTCGTGAATTATTTCCCGCATTTCTAACGTTTCACTTCGAACACTTACACATATAAACAACCTCAGATCTGAGTTCAAAGGTTCGTGGATCTTTACGTTTTAAGTAATTTCCAATAGTGTCATTGTTAGTAAACATGAACTGGAAACTTACTTGTGGATAGGTATGACCTTACCTTGAGGTTACCTTGAGGTGCTTCCGGGGCTTAGCGGCCCGGTCGTCGACCAGGCCTCCTGGTTGCCGGACTGATCAACCAGGCTCTTGGACGCGGCTGCTCGCAACTTGACGTATGAGTCACAGTCTGGTTGATCAGGTAACCATGACGTAGAATATTCATAAGTTCTTTTCAAATATAATAACTTATTGTACCTAAAATATGGACATTTGACATACTGTATGTCTTCAAGGACTGTGTGAACCTCAATAGTTTGTCTAAATTTGGTAGTTAAGGATCTCCTCAAAATTCTATAAAATATCTTGCTAGGAAACTCATTGCAAAAAAGAATTAATGCAAAAACTTAATTTCAATATCAAAAAATTTATATTCTGAACAAAGATTAAATAGTCTATTTATTAGAGTCTTAATTGTATTCACTTTACTTAGTTCTGGACAAAAACTACGATAATGTACACCCAATCCTGTGAATGTTGGTTTAAGTTAAATTGGCGTAACAAATTGACCTCCAGTATTAGTAACTAATGTACCTAGAAAAGAAATTCGAGAGTTATCCTCGATTTCGTAAGTAAATGTCAAGTTGGAATGTTTAGAATTCAAATACGCAACAAATCTTTCAACATGTGAACGATCATTACAAATAAGAAAGGAATCATCATCATACTGAGGGTAAAAAAATTGATTTGAACTCCACTGGATAACTATCTGTCCACATTTGCTCGAAATTACATAAAAAAAGCATTAGCCTAAGTTAGGCCCAGTGTTGACCCCATTATGACCCTGTCTATTTGTTTAAATACTTTACCATCAAAAAAAAGAAAACATAATCCTATGTTGGAATATCTAGTAACTTACTAAGTTGCCTCTCGTTTAATCTAACATAACATGAATCTTCTCATGATAAATAATAAAGAATCAATTGAGAAGTTTCTCCAAGTGGAACATTTGTAAATAACGACTCGACGTCCACATCCGCCATGACGACAGACTTATTAAACTCAAGTGTCCCAAACTCCCTAACAAACCGAGACGCATTCACAATCATATAAATATTTGTAGTAGAAAATAATATAATTGGCACTAAACATTTGGCTAATTTATAAATAAACGTGCCAATAGAAGAGACTATAGATCTAACTGGACAGCCCTGTCTATGAATTTTCCATCTCCCTCACCCATCCCACATTCACCGATCCCACACTCACCCATCCAACCCTCACCCATTCCACACTCACCCATCCAACCCTCACCCATTCCACACCCACCCATCCAACCCTCACCCATTCCACATTCACAAGTCTTGCACGCATTTAATACATACGAGGCGCCCGCAGTGATCATTTGCGGTGCGTTTAGCAGGCCACACCAGGACCCAGGAGCGTCTCCCTCGAGCACTTGAGGTCGTCGTCAGGAGAAGAGCGTGCCTCATGAGGCCGCCAGGGAACACGCCTGTCATCCTCTGCCAAGATCTATGAGCCTAATGACCTTCATTTATCAAACACCGCGCGGAGAGGGATAGAAGGAAGGAAGGGAGAAGGATGTTAGAGGTGGAGGGGTAAGAGAGAGAGAGAGAGAGAGAGAGAGAGAGAGAGAGAGAGAGAGAGAGAGAGAGAGAGAGAGAGAGAGAGAGAGAGAGAGAGAGAGAGAGAGGGAGAGAGGGAGAGAGGGAAAGAGCGAGAGAGAGAGAGAGAGAGAGAGAGAGAGAGAGAGAGAGAGAGAGAGAGAGAGAGAGAGAGAGAGAGAGAGAGAGAGAGAGAGAGAGAGAGAGAGAGAGAGAGAGAGAGAGAGAGGGAGAGGGAGAGAGAGAGAGAGAGAGAGAGAGAGAGAGAGAGAGAGAGAGAGAGAGAGAGAGAGAGAGAGAGAGAGAGAGAGAGAGAGAGAGAGAGAGAGAGAGAGCGAGAGAGAGAGAGAGAGAGAGAGAGAGAGAGAGAGAGAGAGAGAGAGAGAGAGAGAGAGAGAGAGAGAGAGAGAGAGAGAGAGAGAGAGAGAGAGAGGAGTGGCTGGTTTTGTTAATCTTGTGTTATTAACTTGGTATTATCTAGGGCTCAGATAAGGCGTCGTTCGCTTAATTAATCATCTCGCTCACATCGCTTGCTTCTCTCAAGAATGTTGCAACCGGAAACAGCTGCCAGCGACGAAGTGCAGTATTTTAGTGAACGTGACACCTTTCCCTTCGTGAAAGTGACATCTTCATCTATGTAAAAGTGACACCATTATTTACATGAAAGTGACTCCATTCTCCACTTGAATGTGGAATCCTTTGCCAAGTACGTGGCATTCTTATCTATGTGAAAATGACATCATTATCCAAGTGGAAGGTGTATCTTCACCCATGTGAAAGTGGTTCTCGCTTTCTGGAGAAAATGGCATTGCTGGTCATAATTAGGTCATTTTCTCTTTTATCTTTATGTTTGCGAATGACTTTTTACAAATTACTCACACGCCTAAACACAAGTATTAAATATTAGTATATGTATCAGCACACATGTATAGTCGCTTTTAATCATTTCAGTGAAAACACTCAGACGGTAGTATTATAGAGATTGTTGAAATTTTCAGAGATTTTCAGAGAACAGAGATATTCTCTTCTTTAAACCAAATAATCAAGTCAGCAAAATTATACTTGATCGATGACGTTTGCCATTTTGTTTATAACGGCAGTCCTTCTCACTTCAAAGGTTCTCTCAGCCCCTCACAATTACCCAAAAGCTTCAAAGATGAATGAGGTTGATCACCGTTCTTAAGTAAATACGAGTTAAGTGAGTTTCAGTATCATTCCAGCAGTAAATCCGTGCTAAGCGAGCTTCAATATCGCTCCTTCCGTGTATGAATTTTGTCAATCAGCCGTGTCTGGCCAATACGTCAGTTATCCTACACACAGGCGGCTTCATGACGCCCATCTGAGAACTGAAGTTATGACGTTTGGACAGAAAAGTTTGATTCATTTATCTCCTGGTCTTACGGTCGATTGCTATTATTAGAGAGTAAAAACTTAAACATAAACAAACATACAGGAAACGAGAAGATTTTTGGATTCATAGTTAGGCAAGGTCAAGTAATTATCAGGAGAAAGTGCTAAGCCATTACGAATGGATATATAGCAATTGGAAGGGACATGAGGAAAAGGATTTTGGATAGGACGAACTGGGGGGCAAGGATGGGTGTCCAACAACTTTTATGATCGGTGATTTGAACTCCGACCAGCAAGAAGCGAGACCTTCGTTGTACCATTATAATCCAACATTAAGGCGAATGATGATGAGGGCGTTGAAGGAGGTTGAAGATAGGTAGAATGCTCCCATGGAGATATTGTAAGGCCCCTAGGGCACTCATTTGAACTTTGGAGTGACTCTTGGATAATTCTGGGATCTTTAGAGGAGTAGCGTGAACATTCCTGGGGAACTTTTGAACGGACTCCAGGACACTCATGGAATCTTTGAAAAGCCGACTCATAGATTCTCCCTGGTAACCTTGGCGCGACTCATGAAGACTCACAAGAAAGTTTGGAGGGTGATATGGACATCCCAGGTAATGATTTCTTTGGAATGATTCAAGAAGACTTCAAAAAACTTTGCAGAAACACTAGTTCACTCACAGGAAGTTTGGAGGTACTTCCAGGGAACCTTGGAGGGACTCATGAACACTCCCACAGACATATTTGAGGTACTATGGGACATTCTTTCAAGAAAATCGTCTTCCGGAAAATTAAACATCAATTTCAGGCAGACGATTGATTACCAAAAGTTCAAAATGTAATATTTCCCCGCCGGTGTTTGTAGCACCGGCATAAATGAACGACCGAGAAAAACAACTCGAACGTAATGTCAGCAGGAGAGGGAGGAGAGGGAGAGGAAGAAAGATGAGGAGAATTTGTAGGAAGAAGAAGAGGAGGAGGAGATAGAGGAGCAGGAGGCAGAGGAAGAGGAATAGAATAATGAAATTATCATTATTTGTTGATACTTCTCGCCTACGATCATCTAGTATGGGAACATTCAGCGTTGGGATGACAGTAGGGCAGACGACCAGAGATGAAAAATATATACCTTCAAAATAATGTATATTTTTTTAATTTTCCTTTTCCGCAGCTATTGTTTGGGCGTGTGAGGCGGTGAACACCGGGGAGCATCCCTCCATTAGTCAGGCAATTTAATCAAGGGCGGCATTAAATCTCATTTCAGGCTTTGGACGGAAAATAGATCAGAGAATCCCTGTTACAGCGTCACGCTCAGAGCCGCTCCACCAGCCTCCTCCGAGCACTTTTATGCTACCTCCCTATGACGCTCTCCTGCTGAGCGACCAGCTGCGAGGGGTCTTCTCATCTCCCGCATGCTCACACACGCTCATTAATGCTTTTCGCGGAGCTTCGTCGCTTCCCCCGCGCTCTTGATACGTGAAATTAATTGACGCGTTTCTTCCAAACGCGATTATTATGGAGTCAGTTATGTACGCTAGGGTATAGATGAGCCGGAAGAGCCACAGCCAGTACCATCACAATCACTATAATTAGCCCTAATTACGAATCAATACCACGACTGCCTCGAGCTACCACTACCACCACTATTTCTACCACCACCACTACCATCAACTCGTAATTCCAACGACCACTACTCCTACCACCAACATCACCAACATATTTCCAGCTGTTATATCGACTTCCACTATCCCCATTGGAAATGCTACTAGCCCCCCTCCAACCACCATACCAACCACAACAATTACATACGTCACCCTACAACCATCACTCTCTTCATCAGAACAAAACGGATTAAGCTAAGATGATAGCTTCAGGAAACTAGATCTCAGAACACTAGAGGACAGAAGAAACATATTGGACATGCTCACAACATACAACATATCATATATGCAATTAGACTTACTTTAAGGTAATAGAAAAAGCAGCCACAGTGACAATGGGGACGAGCTAGGATTCTGATACTTGATGATGATGATCAATCATAAAGAAATTGACTGGATGATGAGACTCCATGTCTTCTCACCCTCACAAGGGCGATGAGACGTGGAGAGCAAAACTATTGGACACAGCGGATAAGCACTTCTTAAAACAGCATATCGCAAAGCAAACAATAGTAAGAGCTAAGAAGACTAAGGGAAGAGGATCCTCAAGCCACACTAGACTTGTGTACAAAAGATGAGGTAGATACTGAGAGGATAGGTCATGAGGTTTGACTAGAAGCTAGTGAATACTGAATTATCGCGCTCGAATACCTAATAGTCATTAAACAGACCAGGACACATGCTCAGGAAGATGAGAGACGACAGACGCGAGGACTACAGTAAGGGCAGGAGTTTTCGAAGTAAGATCGAATGAGGATGAGAACTGAAGGGCAAGACAACAAATGGAAACTATTTCTCATGAATGTGCAGATGAAATGGAGCTGTGGTCATCCCTCACTATAGAAGGAGGTAGACGAGAAAAGTAGTTTACTATGCAGTACAGATAAACAAAAGAGAGGGGCAAAAAAGCACGGCAAAATTACAGAAAACATAAAAGAGAGGAAAATAGATATGCACTATTGAGAGTCAGAAATGAATGCACCAGAGTCAGGAGGGAAGGTGAGAGACAATTCGAAAATGACATTGCAGCAAAACCTAAGGACCAACCAAAGTCGTTTTACAGCCAAATAAAGAGAAAAACTACGGTAAGACGCCATGCCATCAGGTTCAAGGCGGAAAATGACAGTGAAGTGTGTGAGGACCTGAACAAAACATTTCAAGATGTCTTTACAAAGGAATCAACGTGGAGACCAGAGCTGAGGGATGGTAAACCAAAGGAAACACTGGATTACACAGAAGTAACTGTAGAAGAGATTAAAAATCACCTGAAGAAACCAGATGCAACAAAATCAATTGGGCCAGACTTAATATATCTCTGGATGCTGAAGGAGGCTGTAGAAGTGGAGCTATGTCAACCTCTAACTGCAGCTTTCAATAAAACATTCGAAACAGGATTTCTCCTAGAATTTCGGAAGCAGGCAAATGGAAGAGCCTGACATTCAAGAAGGGTCAGGCAGAATGCAGTAAATTACAGCCCTGTGTCTTCTGACAAGAGAAATCCCGCCATCAGGTTAAAGGCGGAAAATGAAAATAACTTTCTCTAGCACATGCAAAGTGCTGGAGAAAGTAATCAGGTCAAGAATAATGACCTCGAGAGAGAAAACTTTGTAACAAATCCTCATCGTGGTTTTGGAAGAGGCAGGTTGTGCTTGACAAACTTAATTGAGGTCTATAACAAGGTTACTAATATAAGGTTACTAAGACAAGGTTACTATGACATGGTTACCTATAGAGCGTCGGTCTCACACGCCTGTGATCCATGGTTCGAGTCCCACACAGCCCAGGTGAATGGAATGTATTTCCACGGAAGTGTGCGTGAAGGTTACGAAAATTAGACAAGAAAAAGAAGACTGAGTAGATTGCATTTTCCTAGACTGTCAAGAAGTATTTGATACTGTTCCTCATGAGAGATATCTGTACAAGATGGAGATTCGAGTTTGGATAAATGGGAAGACCGTAAACTGGATAAGTGAGTACCTGAGGGTTAAAAAGCAAAAAATCAGTCAGAGGTGAGGTCTCCAGCAGGAAGATAGTTAGAAGTGAGGTCCCCATATCTCGGTTCTGGGATCACTACTTTTTCTAATTTATGTTCGTGATCTACCCGAGGGTGTGAACTCCTATATGACAATGTTTGCAGATGATGCAAAGATAAATATGAATGCAGACGATGAGTCACAATAACGTGGCTGAAGATATGATAACCAAACCACACTCCAAAAGATGAGAAGACGACTCCTCATCTTCTGGTGTGTGGTTTGGTCATGATAAATAGGAATGTAAAAACCGAAGAAGGCTGCAGAATGTTACCGGAGGGCCTTGCCAAACTCAAGGGATGAACAAAATATGGTTGCTGGACTTAAACCCCAATAAGTGTAAGGTGATAAGGATGAGGATGGAAGGAAAGAGACTAGACGGTGCCTGCACCATAAATGCAAGACAACTACAGGAATCGGAGGGATAACCAGATTTGTAAATGGATAAAATTCCAGCACTAACAGCCAGAGGCATACATGCAGGGTGACCTCAGAAGCATACAGAACGCTGGAGAACATTAGAATATTAGCCAGATACGACAGAGAATCCGAACGTCAAGTGAGTTAAATTACAAGACAACAGTTTCAACAACGGTTCTTTGAAAGGTATAAAGAGCTAGACCTCACTTCTCCTTTGTCATTGTTTGGTAAGTACCACCACTACCACCCTTCACAGCCACAACCACCTATACCATCACCCCTCCACTACAGCCCCCTCCACTTCTATCAAACTTAATACTAATTTAGATAGTAATTATTCTTGATATTTTATCAGCTGGAACGGAAGTTAAGTGTTCGAATACCTTCCGAATGTAAACAATATTAAATAATGATGTTGGGTAGATTTGAACTGGTAGTCCACATGAATTATTAAATAATTACCTTTTCACTTCCCACCCGTGACCACCAATCGAGCTGTCGCTTCCAATACCCAGATAATATTTTTGTATCAACCCTTTATATCCACCTATACTCCTCATATTATCCTCATTACTCTCTCTCTCTCTCTCTCTCTCTCTCTCTCTCTCTCTCTCTCTCTCTCTCTCTCTCTCTCTCTCTCTCTCTCTCTCTCTCTCTCTCTCTCTCTCTCTCTCTCTCTCTCTCTCCCTTCCTTCTTCCCTCCCTCTTGTTCTCTCTCATCTCTTTTCACTACCCAACTGCGTCTGTTAAGGTTAAAAACGCTAGCTGAGCTGAAGGAGGTTGTGTGTGTGTGCGGCCGCATGGTACATCAGAGACAAGGAGAGTGTTATTCGAGTCCTTCCTCTCCTGTCTCATAACCCCCACACAGCTGAAGAAGGAGCAGGCAGACAGTGCACACGAGGAGGGGACACGTGGAGGAGGACGATGATGAAGCAGAGAAGTAGGGGAACGGTAAGAAAGATCGAAGGAGGGAATAGACACAAAATGAGGGAGATAATCAAGAACAAAGCAGAATGGTGTTAAGGAAAAAATGAAATATGATATGTAAATGCCACTGAAGACTGCCAGAGGCGCCGATGTAAATTATTAATTAAAACAATACAGCAAGATACAGAAATATAGAAGGGTGCATTGGAGACATAAATAAAAAATATTGTGGATGAATTATTGTAACAAAGACACTGTTTACTGACAGTAATTATGAGTCCTACTGAAGTCAGATCAATGTTGCATGAATTGTATGTTTGGAGAGATTTTGGTCCTGAATAACACAAGTATCTATTGATGTAGAATCCTGATGGTGTGTACATTTCCATAACTTCAAGGTATGAATAGTTAATTATACCTTGGTTCTTCATCCAATGGTCTTCTCATTATTCAAATTTTGTGATAAAAACTGTGCTAATATCTGTCTCGCCACTATAATTGTAAACTTTACGTCGTTTCTCCAAAATATTATGACCTTTGAGTTGGTAAACTAAATGCTACTCACTTTATGCCAAAAATACAAATTTTACGTACGCCTGCTTTACTCCAGTCAGTAGTGTAATGATTTGTATAAAATATTACGAATAAAGTTTCTGATTCGGATTCGGATTTGGAAAACTAGAAAAGAAAACGGGATGTAGAGTGAAAACAGGGAAAACTGAAGCAGAATATCACGAGCCATTAATTATGGCGCAAAAAAAAAAAGTACAGTGCTTGAAACATAGACCAGCTATATAAACACGAGGACGATATGACATAGAAATAGATAGAAATACGTGTAAGTATATGACTCCTTGCGTCCTTGCAAGGGTGCAAGGAAGCCATCTGAGCAGACAGTCCGAGGAGTCCGTATTGGCACAGCTCTCACAGCAAATCCAATTTGTTACGGTTGTTCTCAGGAGCCATCTGAGAGGCAACGAGAGCCTCACAGATGGCTCAGGTGGGATCAGCAAGGTTAATGGGGCTTCACAGCTGGCGCTGATGGCTCCGAATGTCTCCACGTGAAGCAATGTATTCCGAGCTGCCTCTTACAAACCCATAGTGGGACTTGTGCGGGAGAATAAACTGTTGTAGTGTGTCTTCCTCACCACTGGAAGAAGGTAATGCTTCATCCACCACGCCTGGAAGAGGGTGAGGCTTCATCCACCACGCCTGGAAGAGGGTGAGGCTTCATCCACCTCGCCTGGAAGAGGGTGAAGCCTTAGCTACCACAAGTGAAAGAAGGTAAGGCTTCATCCAATACGATTGGAAGAAGATTATATATAATACGATTATAAATATTTATAATGCGATTATATATTTTCCAGCTTCATTCACCACAGCTGGAAAGAGTTAGGCTTCAACCACCACGGATGCAATACGATTTATTCACCATTAATGGAAAAAGTGAGCCTTTATCTTCCACTGTTTCATCCTCGACAGCAGTCGTTTGTATATTTCAACATACTGACTGCCTGTACAATACTTGTGGCTGGTATTACGTTACAGGTGGCTGACTGGATGAACATTATACCTGGCTGACTGTCCATTTCAGCTGGTTAGGTTATTGTACATTTCAACTGGCGGGCAGTACATTACAATTGGCAAGGTGACTGTATTACAACTAGCTGGCAATAAGTTACAACTGTCTCATTGATTGTAAATTGCAACTGGTTTACAGTGCATTACAACTGGTTAGGTAACAGTACATTACAACTCGCTGGTTCGCTGTTTATTACTACTGGTTATAGGTGACTGTCCACTGGGTGTTATTTATTACAAATGTCTGCCAGTATTACAATTGAGTGGTTGAGTGTATATTAGAACTGTCTTCCTGACTCTTCACATCAACTGGTCTTATATTACTGTCATACCTGGCCTGGCTGCCTCGCGGCTGCGTGCCATAAAACAAGATGCAACGCGAATTGCAAGGGACGCGTCAGTCGTTTACCAGAATACGACAGCGAACAGACTGCAAAATTAGGCCAAACCCTTGGAAAAATTAAGAGAAAAAATTCGACTGATATTACAGTAATTGTGTGGTATTATATTTTTACAAGTTAGGTGCAGTTGAAATAGTAGAAGGCCTAAACGAGCCAGAGTAAAGATACTACCGAGCTCAAACTCGTAGAGCCTTCCAACAGTTTAAAATCGAAACGATGGAAGAAAATCCATCCAGAAATAAAACGTTCGGATGTTTATATTTCTCATGGGAACACTGGCCTCAAAATTGGATTGCCACCCTCCCCCACCCTCCGCTACAACGAAAAAAATTAATATTGAAAAAAAAATTCAAACCAATTTGAAACTATAAAAATAGAGAACACGAATTTACTTCTGGGTCGAGAGAAGTCGTCAGAAGACGTAGAAATACCTGTTGCAAGTTTGTTATACATTGCAACCATTGTTCATGCTTTATTGTTCTTCTCTAGTAAATATGACCGAAAAAGTAAGATTAATAATTCTAATACGAATTTTCTCAATATTTCTTATGTTTCTTTTTACTGTCGATGGTAATTGAAAAATCAATTCTCCAAAATTCATATTTATTTCTAGTCTGACGACACTTGAACGCGTTTCGTAATAACTTATTACATTTTCAAAGACTTTAGTTTACACACACAACTTTAACCTGCAAACACTAAACAGAGTTTTACTATGCTATCATTTAAACAGCTTTCGTCATATATACTCGCATTTGGGTGAGGTGATATATATATATATATATATATATATATATATATATATATATATATATATATATATATATATATATATATATATATATATATATATATATATATATATATATATATATATATATGTTGTTGAATATGACCGAAAAGGTAAGATTAATAATTCTAACGCGAGGTGTTCTTTATTCTTAACGAATAAATTCATATTTTACACGAGAAATAATTCTAACACAAACATTAGGTGTTTGTCTCCTCACCCAAAACTTTTGTACCATGTTACCTCATCCAATAGAATATAAATACGAATAATTTGTGTGTAAATTAAGTCTTTGAAAATGTAATACGAATTACGAAACGCGTTCAGGCGTCAGAGAATTAAAAAATGAGTTTCGGAGATTTGTTATTTTTATTACCATCGACAGTGAAGAAAAACATAAGAAATATTGAGAAGATTCGTGTTAGAATTATTAATCTTACCTTTTCGGTCATATTCAACAACATATGTGTCAACCACAATAGATAGATAGATAGATAGATAGATAGATAGAGAGATAGATAGATAGATAGATAGATAGATAGATAGATAGATAGATAGATAGATAGATAGATAGATAGATAGATAGATAGATAGATAGATAGATAGATAAAGCCACAAAAATCGATATAGAGATAACAACAAAATATAAAAAAGATATTCTAAGATACAATTTTACCCTGAAAGAGGTCGCAGCAACTTCATCCTTGTTTGACTTGTCTTGGTTCAGCCTAATTACAAGTTGGTAGCTTTAATCAGTGCTCCATCCCCGCCTCTTGAACACACCGAACCTCTCAGCAACAAGAATACTGTACACGTCGAGAGACATACGGCGGCGTCAGTGTTTTATCTTAATACTAGATGGGGTACCCGGCCGTACCCGGGTAGCACCCGGTGAGCTGGATCGACCCGGAACCATTCCACCAGAAACAGATCTAAGAAAAATATGAAATCCATGATCCAAGAAAATTCCCATACCAATAATCAATGGGAACATATGTGGCATTCCGACAGATGTAAACACAGCCCTTTCTTTAATTCTCAGTGGCTCTCTGTCATTGTGTATTTCTGTCTGTCTCTGTCTATCTGTCTGTCTCTCTCTCTCTCTCTCTCTCTCTCTCTCTCTCTCTCTCTCTCTCTCTCTCTCTCTCTCTCTGTCTATCTGTCTGTCTCTCTCTCTCTCTCTCTCTCTCTCTCTCTCTCTCTCTCTCTCTCTCTCTCTCTCTCTCTCTCTCTCTCTCTCTCTCTCTCTCTCTCTCTCTTTCTCTCTCTCTCTCTCTCTCTCTCTCTTTCTCTCTCAACTCTATCCGTATCTCTGTCTTTGTTTTTGTCTCCATTCAATTCTCTCTCTCTGTCTATAATTCTATCTGTCTGTGTACATATCTTTCACTCTGTATTTCTCTCTGTTTCTGTGTCTCTCTCTGCCTCTGAATGTGCTAAATGTGTCTCTATGTCTCTGTCTTTCCCACTGGAGGCACCAAAGTCGATCAAAGTAGGATGACGACATCATGTTCACATTTTTACAACATTTTAGAGGTAAAATATGATAGTCAAAAATATCAAATTTTGCTGACATCATTATATGATGTGTTTACACTATTCTAGATCGAAGTAAAAGAAAAAACAAAATCAAGTAATGATACACCACAAATGTGGTGTATCATTACAGTTAAAGATAGTTAGAGTATTACAAATTTTCCAATGCAAAACACATCACAAAGATAAATCGATTTCTATATATTCTTTCACGCTAATTCACTCAAATATAACATGTAATAAAAATAACTGAACGCTTCACTGTCAATTCCAATACATAATTCATCTCTCCGAGTAGTGTGACTTTTTCAACAGTATCTTGGAAGTGAGGTGAATTTCGCGCGTTCAAAGGATTTTTTACCAGCTAGGGAAAAAACTATTACTTTGTTCTTGATGCGTTTGGTATCCACTGGGGATAGTTAAATGGGTTTTCATTATAAAACCCACACAACTTCGTTTTCATTTGAGTTAATTTGTTAGATTAGGCAATATATAAAAATAATATTCAAAGAGGATACAACTTATGTTATTCTGAAAAAAAGATAAATGAACTGAACAATTGAATTCTAGAGGATAAGGAAAGATATCACTACCTTAATGAAAAGTATGTAAACATATTGGTTAATTCTGATAATGTTAAAAGTCTGAAATTTACCTGTCGACTGCTATCGGCGAGTACAGGCCTGGATATTAGAGTATTATCCAGTTTCTCAATGAAAAATAAATGAACTTATGTGTTGGATTGTCATGTCCCACAAACTTGCAAAACTTATTCATTTGATCGTCAGCCAGATAGCCATCCGGTACCTGGGTGCGGTTAAGGCACTCACAGATGGCTCAGATGGGAACAGTTAGGTTAATGGGACCTCACAGCTGGAGGTGATGGCTCCGAGTGTCTATGAGTCATATGGGGACCACTATGAGTCATATGTCATATCGGGACCACTCAACTCACTGCGGTCTCATTGAAGAAGTTTTGACTTGCAGAAAAGGTAAGTCTATCTCACACGCCGAGTGTGAGATTGACTCATATTGAGTCGGTGTTCACCACCATGCCAGTTTATGAGACTAATGAAATGATAATGGACTTCACTCGCCACCAGTTTGTACTTCTGTTGTTATCGCAGGGAACTGCTTGAAGCATGTACCTAAGAGCCACCTTTCTTGAGGCCTAGCAGCCTCATAAACAAATAAGTTGATGGTGTCGCTATGGGTTTACATTTCACTGTCCTATTTGTGTAATATCAGTGGTTACTTGTAGACAGAATTCTTTGTTAATCTCACCCTTAGGAAGGATGTCTTACTGTTTGTCTTTTATTGAAATCTTCTTGCAGTTACCTGCTATGTAATGGAAGGTTATTGCCAGATGGATGACTCCATCCTGGATACCAGGATCACGTCAGCCCAGAGCAACGACGGGATGTTGACAATATTCACCAGGCTGGACAGCCTGGGTTTTGTCTGGGTCTTGGAGGATCTCTGACCAAGCAATCATGGGAGACGAAGAAAGAAGAGAAATGATGCGGTCCTTTTTGATGCGGCCAGTGAAACATTTGTTCGTTAGGGTGTTCAGAGTAGTGCCTTATGTGGACAGTACAGGGCAGGATGTAAATTTTGTTTATGAAATTGTTATTGAGGATGAATACCCTTAGATTTATATTTTTTTGTAAACATTAACGACAAGTGTCTTATATGATTTGGTGCCAGCATTCTTAGTACATGTTATCTTTGTTGTCGACTGCGTATTTGCGTGTTTTATGTTAGCAGTTTATATATATTTGCATTGTGAGGTCAAAATATATTACAGATTATGTTATCTATGCTATGAGACGGATTTAATGTAATATGAGGTATAGGTGTGGTGAATCATGTCAGAGAAATTGTGTAACATAATTTGAAATTTTTTCATCATGAACGTCGTGAACCGGCAATATGCATTTGGAGTAGTACATATATAGTGGGGGTGTTCTCCAGGTCCTTGCGCTAATGAAACCTTTGCAATGATACATTTCGGGACCTATGCGAGTTTAAGGAGGGGAAGTAGTGTTGTAATCCACAAGTAAGGAGTAAATATTAGCTAGTGAATCAAGCCCTAAAACACTTAACAGATGATGGTCGAAAGTACATGTTAAGTATTCAGCCTGGTCACACGTCAAAGGGATTAAGGCAACCGTTGCCCACCCAAGCGAAGTACCAGCCAAGAGGACAAAAGGTGACCTCTAAGTTCCTGGGAACAAGGAGATTTACAGTTAATCGGATTATATCCTCCTTGGGATGCTGGGTGCAATGGTTGAGGCTAAGACCGGCTGGAGGGCAGTCTCGTGGTACGAGTGGTTCTAGCAGGTTGTTCTTATCTCCGTCTGTGGCAGCAACGAAGTGAAACCGACCAAATGTGGGGATCCGATGTGATCTTGGTGACCGAGTCGAGTCTGCAGTGTGGGGGTATTGTAAGGAAGACTAACTAGGTGTGGAGAGTTGTAGTGATAATTCGGAATTAGGGATTTAGGCGGAGGTTACATTCAGGTGGTGCCGGGAGGTACAATGGGGTTATTTGTATGGATAGCTGATTTAACAAAAGTTGTTTAAGGTGTTAATTAATATCAGAGTATATTTTGGAAATTAAATTGGAAATACCCGACGGGCTTTAATACCTTTACATATGTTCTTTCATTGAGTTCCTGTATAAATTTAGTGGTACGCCTCAAGGGTTCTGGTGTAGAGAGAGGGAAAGAGAGAGAGAGAGAGAGAGAGAGAGAGAGAGAGAGAGAGAGAGAGAGAGAGAGAGAGAGAGAGAGAGAGAGAGAGAGAGAGAGAGAGAGAGAGAGAGAGAGAGAGAGAGAGAGAGAGAGAGAGAGAGACAAACAGACAGAGAGACAGAGACAGAGAGAGAGACAGAGAGAGAGAGAGAGAGAGAGAGAGAGAGAGAGAGAGAGAGAGAGAGAGAGAGAGAGAGAGAGAGAGAGAGAGAGAGAGAGAGAGAGAGAGAAAAGAGAAACAGACAGAGAGAGAGAGAGAGAGAGAGAGAGAGAGAGAGAGAGAGAGAGAGAGAGAGAGAGAGAGAGAGAGAGAGAGAGAGAGAGAGAGAGAGAGAGAGAGAGAGAGAGAGAGAGAGAGAGACAGACAGACAGACAGACAGACAGACAGACAGACAGACAGACAGACAGACAGACAGACAGACAGACAGACAGACAGACAGACAGACAGACAAACAGACAGACAGACAGAGAGAGAACTGGGGAATCAGTAAGGGGAAGGCAAGAAGGTGAATCGTCGGATTTGCTCTGCACTGACGAAACATTTACATATCAAGGGAAATAATACTATTCATATGAATAATTATAATTTATGAGGCAGAAGACGTGTTGGTGTTGATGGGTGAAGTAACTTCCTGAAAAGAAAGTGGGAATAACTTAGCTGAATGAAGAGGGAAAAGAGAAGGGAGATAGAGAGATGGGAGGTTAGAAAAGAGGGAACTCACGAATGTAGAGACAAAGAAAATTAATGAAGAGAAATGGTGGATATGAATGACAACAGATGGGGCAAGATGGAACAAAAGAAGACGTGAAGACTAAAGGGATGAGGAGTAGCATATGAATGTAAACTTCACTAAATTTCCAGTGACCCCAAGTTTGTGGTTTAAACCCGATCTTGTCCATACCTTTTTTTCTCCCTTCTTTTGGCCCTCCCCCTCACTACCCCCCCCCCCCCCTCACTATACTCCCCGCACCCAACCTTTAAAGTAACGTTGACAGCGATAAGGCCATTTTAAACTTACTCTACCATGTCCCAGCATCAGGGTTTTGAAGCAGGAAGCTGCTGGACGATGGGAATGTGCGGTGTGATACTTAGATCTCTAGCAACCACAGTTATTATGTTAACATGTGTTTCTGCGAGCTATGATACTTAACAGGAGGGAGGAATGGCTGTCTGTGTTGTTCCCTTTTATCTAGAGGAGAGTCCTGAGCCCTTTTCTGTGAAAGAAGGGTTCAGGATTTCTCTGTCTTGTGGATCAGAGGAGAAGAAGAGAACTGTGCTAATCTCTATGTTGTAAACCATAGAAGAGAAGAAGAGTTTTGGACCAGAGAAGGAGACAGATGTGGTCCCGTCTATGTTGGGGATCAGTGGAGTTATGGTACTAAAAACCCACATGAATCATTAGAGTGTAAGAAAGCTCTTCTCCAGTGTAGTAGTAATGAGCAGGTGGAATTAGGTAATCATGGGAAATATATACCTAATTCACTTACAATCACATGTCACGAATATGGCCAGGTATTAACAGAACAGGACCACAAAAACAGAGAGACAGGCAAGAAGTGACACACAGAAAACCCAGAGAGAGACAGACTTCAATCACGGATTCATAAGTTCATTTCCAGAGAGTTAAGCTTCTTGGGAACCTGGATTCCATTGGAATGAAGTCTGAAAGGCGGAGCCAAATAACTAAGGCCCCCACCCCCGCCCACACTCGCTACTGGGGAGTGATCATACAATCACGTGCACGTTAAACCAACTCCATTCCAACCCACCAACGCACGAAAATACACACAGATATACATAGAGAGCGATACAGGAAAGGTGCTGTAGTGAATTATGGAGTACTTAGGTTACAAAAAACAGAGAGTCCGGTTCAGGAAAGAGTTATGTGAGTAGTTGTATTCACAATAGCTGGGTGACATAGTCATAAATATTTGCCGTTTTTAATTATATGTAGGATCCCCGTTGTTAGATAAATCAATTAGCGCTAAATGATGACGCAAATATCTCCAAGACTTGGCTAATAACTAAAGTTATTGTGGTAGTGAGTGTATTCCATTACGAGTGAAATAATATGAACATTGAAGTGTTAGTAATGATCAATCAATATCTGGCCTGAGTGATACATGAGGATTTTGTTGAGAAACTCAAAGAAGTAGAGCGGCCGGGGCAATGAAAGGTTTGCTAGACAAAATTAAGTCGGAATAAATAGGACCAGAGATCTGCGTGAAGGAGTGCTGGTGCCGCCTCTTAGATGCACTAGACAGACAATGATTGTTCTGTTGTGATTGCAAATTATCAGGGGAAAAATGAGCAGAAAATAAATCAGATACCCGAGACGCATGCATGGTGTTAGGAGAGCCTGCAGGTCGCGTGCAGGGGTGAGCTGCTCTTGTGGATAACCACTGAGGTGATTGATTGATGAAGATAATGCCACCCCAAGAGGTGGCACGGGCATGAATAGCCAGTAAAGGACTCGTGTGTGGTTTTGTACGAGGAGCACTTTACGCCTGGTCGCATAAAGCGGTGGGATGGTCCTGCGGATAACCGCTGGAGTGAGGTAGTGCGCAGTTCCTGACACTGAAAATCATGATAATAGCAATTGATCACATGATATTTGTTACTAATTTTTATTAATATTTTTTACCCTTCTTTGACTACTGTATTCATCATTTTCCTCCAGATTGATACAGTCTCCCCATCGCTGTTTAAGCGAAAACCAGGAAATAATATTTATTTATTTTGAATGTGTATTATTCATGATGATAATAATAATAATAAGAAAAAACGTAGAATATAAATGGGATAAATTAGATAAATAATATGTGGCAACACCGAGGTCAGCCACATGTCCTTGTGTGACGCCACTCTCACAGGAGTATGAGCCTACTGGACAGAGGCAATAGAGTCTGGTTTTGGGAGCTCTCGTGTCGAAAGAGAGAAAAACAGTGTTAGATGAGGAGGGAAGGCAGAGGGGGAGTGATGGAGGTTGAGGGAGGAGTGTTGGAGGGTGAGGGAGGGTGAGGGAGGAGTGTTGGAGGGTGAGGCAGGAAGGTGTTTGTGGAAAGAGGGGAGGGAAGCTGTCGTGAATAAAGCAGTGTATACAAAGGAGAAGGAAATCATCAGCTTCTCTGAGCAGGTCATGAATTTTCCGAACGTCGCACTTTAAACACACACACACACACACACACACACACACACACACACACACACACACACACACACACACACACACACACACACACACACACACACACACACACACACACACACACACACACACATGCAAATGATAAATGGTATGTAATAGGATGTGATGTGGTGGAGGCTGACTCATACACAGTTTCAAGTGTAGATATGATAGAGCCCAATAGGCTCAGGAACCTGTACACCTGTTGATTGACGGTTGAGAAACGGGAACAATGAGCCATAGCTCAACCCCCGCAAACACAACTAGGTGAGTACAACTAGGTGAGTACACACACACACACACACACACACACACACACACACACACACACACACATACACACACACACACACACACACACACACACACACACACACACACACACACACACACACACACACACACACACACACACCATAGTGTATAGTAGGTCACTGGAGACGCGAGACCTACCAGAAGTATGGAAGACGGCGAATGTGGTCCCAATATACAAAAAGGGCGACAGGCAAGAGGCACTGAACTACAGGCCAGTGTCCTTGACTTGTATACCATGCAAGGTGATGGAGAAGATCGTGAGAAAAAAACTGGTAACACATCTGGAGAGAAGGGACTTCGTGACAAATCGCCAACATGGGTTCAGGGAGGGTAAATCTTGCCTGACTGGCTTAATAGAATTCTACGACCAGGGAGCAGGAGACCAGATACATGATATCAATTGGGAGAGGAAATTCTTCAAGAGTCAGAAAGAAAGAAAGACCTGTCTCCTGAAAGAAACACACGCAGGTGAAGTAAGTTGAAAGATAACATTCAGGTGGCGTCAGCTGAAAGGTATCAGACTCAGATGAAGTCAGCAGAAAGGTATCAGACTCAAATGAAGTCAGCTGACAGTTATTTTGTGATAAATACTTACAAAATTTATTTACATAAATTTATATAAATGAGGGCAAGTACATAATATAAAATATAGACTCTTCAGATAACGATCTTTGTAATCACGATACCAAGAAAAATACCGCACGAGTACATATTTGTTAAATCTCAGAGGTAAAAAATACATAAATATTGAATGGGATATTTAATATTGCATACGATTTGCAGTTAATTATTTGCAAGTTGTGCAGACTTTACAAGCCAAATTTTAACTCTCTCTGACTTTAACATTTCACGGACAGCTGAGTATAATGTGAACAAGTTTAATGGGAGCATTATAAGGTGACAATGAAAATTTAATCTTTTATTTACGGTTGATTGATCCGATATATTGGAATTACAAAACACAGCTGAATTTTTGTTTTATTTTACCAGTCTTTTATGTAACAAAAGGTTCGCGAGTCGTGCAGAAATGCTAAAGGTTTTTTTTCGAGTTATTTTGTATTAGCTAGAGTAATTTGTGACTAATTAGTTACAGAGCGAGTCAAAGAAAATATTTATTTCATGAGCAGACAAAATCCAGGAGAAAGCCAACGAGAAGTCTGTGATTAACGAGCATATCTGCCCCAAACTCTGCAGGTCTGTGGTGAGCGTGGTGTTTGGTCACTACGATTGCCTATATGATTCCTAATAGCTGCAAGGAAAGTCAATAAAAATACATCGTTCGACTATGCCATGTATACGCTGAATATAAATCCACCTATGGTCGGATTTACGTACTGGGAGAGATGTGTTGAGGGAGTGTTGGAGTAGGTCTTCACTAGATGCCAGGAAGGCTTTGAATGAGTAGAAATGGAATGGACTGCTTCAAGGGGGAAATTTGTGTGGGTGAACTAGATGTTGACTGCTTCAGGGTAAATTTGGGTGGATGGAAATGGTGTTGATTGCTTGCAATCTGGTTGCAGGACGAGCGGAGGAGTACGTACTCTGGAGGAATATGATGAAGGGTATGGTGAGAGCAGGAGAGACATGAAGGACGGGCTGTGTGAAAGGGGGGAGAGGAGGTGGAAGGAAGAGGAAGAGGAGAAGAGGAGAGGTGTCTGTGTAATAGTGAGAGCTGTGTGAAGTCATAGGGGTAGAGACGTGATTAAGCCAATCAAGTTAATGGTCGTCTTCTTCTCGTTATGTCGCTAGGACAGCGTCATGCACCGTATCACAGCGTCACGCACCGTATCACAGCGTCACGCACCGTATCACAGCGTCACGCACCGTATCACAGCGTCACGCACCGTATCACAGCGTCATGCACCGTATCACAGCGTCACGCACCGTATCCCAGCGTCACGCACCGTATCCCAGCGTCACGCACCGTATCCCAGCGTCACGCACCGTATCCTATCGTCACGTACCGTATCCTAGCGTCTCGCACCGTATCCCAGCGTCACGCACCATATCCCAGTGTCACGCACCGTATCCTAGCGTCACGCACAGTATCCTAGCGTCTCGCACCGTATCCCAGCGTCACGCACCGTATCCTAGCGTCACGCACCGTATCCTAGCGTCACGCACCGTATCCCAGCGTCATGCACCGTATCACAGCGTCACGCACCGTATCCCAGCGTCACGCACCGTATCACAGCGTCACGCACCGTATCCCAGCGTCACGCACCGTATCACAGCGTCACACACCGTATCACAGCGTCACGCACCGTATCACAGCGTCACGCACCGTATCCCAGCGTCACGCACCGTATCACAGCGTCACACACCGTATCACAGCGTCACGCACCGTATCACAGCGTCACGCACCGTATCACAGCGTCACGCACCGTATCACAGCGTCACACACCGTATCACAGCGTCACGCACCGTATCACAGCGTCACGCACCGTATCCTAGCGTCACGCACCGTATCCTAGCGTCACGCACCGTATCCCAGCGTCACACACCGTATCCCAGCGTCACGCACCGTGTCAAGCAACCACTCTGGGAAGGTGTCTGGCAGCAGAATTTTTTGTTATGGTCCTCAGAGCTCACCTTCATTCCTGGCATTTGAATATCCCTGATTTTCCATGTTGTGCAACATCAGAGGATTCATTGCTGTTCAACATCCAAGGATTCAGTGTTGTGCAACATCAGGGGATTCAGTGTTGTTCAACCTCAGAGGATTCAGTGTTGTGCAACATCAGAGGATTCACTTTTGTGCAACATCAAAGGATTCAGTGTTATGCAACATCAGAGGATTTAGTGTTGTGCAACATCAAAAAGATTTGATTAAATGTGTTTAATTTGTTGCTATCCATTTGCCTGTTGTTGTGTTTATATTGTTGATTGGTTATTCCTTGGCAGAGAGGGACTTGTAAACGAGGAACTTAAGTCTTCATAGACCAGTCTTGTAGGTAGCAATATACTGATCAAGGTTCTCGGGGTTTTAATGACATTATAATTTTTCTTGGGGATTCTTACTCCTTTTTCTCAGCAACCTGTTCATTCTATCCTTATTCACACGTTACTCTATTCTGATTATGCAACCTACCCTTGCTCAAGCTCCACTCAGTGTTTATTGTGCGTGGCAATATATATATATATATATATATATATATATATATATATATATATATATATATATATATATATATATATATATATATATATATATATATATATATATATATATATATATATATATATATACATTCGTACATATACACACACACACAGTTGGGAAACGAAATAGAATTTTTGTCCTCAAATCTACTGGAGAGCAAAAGCATTTCAAAAGTCAATTTCCTGAAGAACTCTCGCGAACACCATCTGGGCCACAAATGATGCAACGTGAAGCCTTGACCAAGTCCTGGGCGACGCCTCCTTGGCCACAAGTCCTGGGCGACGCCTCCTTGGCCACAAGTCCTGGGCGACGCCTCCTTGGCCACAAGTCCAGGGTGACGCCTCCTTGGCCACAAGTCCTGGGCGACGCCTCCTTGGCCACAAGTCCTGGGCGACGCCTCCTTGGCCACAAGTCCTGGGCGACGCCTCCTTGGCCACAAGTCCTGGGCGACGCCTCCTTGGCCACAAGTCCAGGGCCTCTCTCTCTCTCTCTCTCTCTCTCTCTCTCTCTCTCTCTCTCTCTCTCTCTCTCTCTCTCTCTCTCTCTCTCTCTCTCTCTCTCTCTCTCTCTCTCTCTCTCTCTCTTTCTCTCTCTCTCCTTTCTGAACCCTTCCTACGTCCTCTGCCTTAACCGAATTCCACGTCTAAAGTTCTCCACTGATGCACTTCAGGATTCCTTATCAAGCAAGTTACCTTCCTCGACTATTACCAGTTGCCTCACTCCTCTGCGTCCTGGGAGCTATTTTCACTTCAGCTTCCAACTTTTTTCTTCCTTCTTGCGTTTATATGCCTTGGGACGAATTTATATTTATGTTATTATTATTAGTTTCTCAAATTACAGAGCGTCCATTTTTCTCAATGTTCTTATGGGGTGATTTTTTTTTAGTTTAGATGTTCGTTATTATTTTTATATTATATTATATTATATTATACATTCTAATGTATAATATTCTATATTATATTATATAATATTTATATATTATATTATATAATATTTATATATTATATTATATAATACAATATTATATATTATATTATATAATAATATATATATTATAATATATTTTACAGTTTAGATATTCGTTATTAGGTGTTACCTATTGCATTATAACTTTTCTAGCGACCCTTTTGTGCTAAACCTTCCTGAACGTAGCAAGGTGTGCTAAACCTTCCTGAACGTAGCAAGGTGTGCTAAACCTTCCTGAGCGTAGCAAGGTGTGCTAAACCTTCCTGAGCGTAGCAAGGTGTGCTAAACCTTCCTGAGCGTAGCAATGTGTGCTAACCCTTCCTGAGCGTAGCAAGGTGTGCTAAACCTTCCTGAGCGTAGCAAGGTGTGCTAACCCTTCCTGAGCGTAGCAAGGTGTGCTAACCCTTCCTGAGCGTAGCAAGGTGTGCTAAACCTTCCTGAGCGTAGCAAGGTGTGCTAAACCTTCCCGAGCGTAGCAAGGTGTGCTAAACCGAGCGCCTGATGCCCCTCTCTACTCTTCCTTTCTGCTTTCCTTTGTTCTCATTCAAATGTCGATGTCCCCTTCCTGTCCTATTTTCAATTCCCTCTCATCCTTTTACTCTCTCTCGTTTCCCCTCTCTCTCTCCCCCTTCTTCATCTCTCATCTCTTCCATTCAATTCATTACAGCAACCAACCTCCTTATGTAAATCCCAGCAGCCAAGTCACGAAGGGAACACAGGTGTAACTTAGTGTTCCTCCACCGGGCCATGGAGAGCCTGAATTATTCGTATGAACCATTTATAAACTTATGAGCACATTACCATATACAGGGACCATTCCCCGCTGGTCGTACCGTCGGAATCTGGTCAGTCATCTGCGCCAGTCTTGGTTTTCCCTTGCAAGAAGTCTCCTGCATTTTGTGGATGCTGCTTTCGGCCTTGAGACATTGCTGCATGTCTCAAGGGTATATGTGGCCCTGTTATGGTTCGACTGTGAACTTGTCTTGACATTGCTATTGGGACGTGCTGGGGGGCAATGACATCGCTTTAGATATGTGATGTCATGAAACTGTTGTGGCTGCTTCGTGGCATGGTAGTAGAACTCTGAAAGGTTTACTAGTATATGAACAACCCCTTCTCCTCCCCCCTCCCGACCCCATTAAGATAAACAGAGATGGCATAACCTCGTTAGGAGAGCGAGACATTATAAAGTACTTAATATTTACTCGATCTGCCGGAAGCAGTCACGCTCTCTTTCAACTCTCCGTTATACACTCCCCTCCTGTTATCAACAGCTCCTCCACACACCACGATACACTTTCACTGTCAATAAATATCAGCATCCTCCATCTTGAGTGCTCCAGGGGTCTCCACGGGAGCAGCCAGTTGTGTAAGTGTGGCAGATGAAGTAACTTTAACATAATCACTGTGCACAGTATTATCCACAGACAGGCGCAGTGTTTCCACAACGATAAAGTATAAGGCTTTAATGCAAAATTTGTAAGGGAAACTTGATAAGTTTCAAGAGAGAAAATTTGGCGAGACTTTCTATGTTTGATAACGATGTTATCGAGAAACACGGAAAAATAGATTATATATTCACATAATTCGCATATCGGCCTATTAATATAGGCCGATATGCGGCCTATATTAATAGGCCGCATATCCTATTGTATATATTGTATTAGCAAAATAATAATATATTCAAGTGAGCAAATTCATTCTGTCACAGCGGAAAATAGCTGTGCTATGCGTTGATTCAAATCAGTTTCAGGAAAATGCCAGCGGGTTCATGAGGTTTTCCAAGAGACCTGGATCGTCGTTCAGTTAATATAGAAGAAAACTTCTGTATTAAGACAACTAGGAATCATCATTGTCGTCTAACCAACTCAAGAAGTCAGCAAGGCAGTCCACCCGAATCTAGGAGTCAGCAAAGTTGTCTCCAACATAACAGGTGACAGCTATTTCCCTCCTCCAACATGTATATTAAAATTCGGAAAACAAATATTTGTGGCGAAGGAGCAATGCACATTACCAAAAACTTAATTTTTATATTAAGAATGACCACAAACTTTCCATCAATTAACAAATATCTTCAACTAATTATGTTTGAGGAGTAATGTATATTTTCAATGAACATCCTAAAAAAAATATGCTCTTATTATTTTACAATGAGATGTTATATAAAGTTTTGTAATTGTCCAATGCAAACATTTAAGTGAATCATTAATATGGGGCCACTTGCACTATACGTCAAATTTATTGAATATTTTCATCAAGATTTCTGTGCCAAAACTATTTTCCAGCTATGGTGACCTCGTACCTGGAAACACAAACTGTAACTGTCTCGATTTTCCGCTTGTTACAACTTGTAATGAAGTTGTTACCTCTTGGCTTAACATGTTTATGACGTATTATAACGTTATTACAACTTGTTATAACTGGTTAGGAGGTGTTAAAACTTGTTTGAACGTTGTAGTAACGTCCTAGTTTCGGTGTGTGTTTGGTGGGTTCCTGTCTTTCTCCATTTGCGAACTCCCTCCTCATTTAACTCTCTACCTCTCTCCCACCTTCTTATTCCTTATCCTCTTCTTCGCCACCAGATGGAAAGCTCGCGAGGCAGGTGAGGACGTAAACACGTCCATTAACCAACCTGACACACTCAACCACCATCTATCCTTCAATCACACTCTTCTGTCTCGTAAAGGTTCTTACATTTATATCTACCAACGCCCTGCACATAGCATGATCAGTTTATCAATGTTTAAGCAAACATTTCCTCCGGCTGATACGATCTGTCTCACAAAATAGAAGCAAACGGAATGAAGCATCTATCCCTCATCTTAGTTTATAAGTTGTAAAACGCAGCTTAGTTTATTAGCTGCGTTAGTAATAACTAATATCATCTGAAATCTTCATTGATTGATGGATGGAATTAAACGGTGCGCCGCGTGCTCTGTCATTTAGCAAAGCTTCTGACGTTAAAACAGATAATACAGGAAATAAATTGGACAGAATGCAACCCTCGACATAATTGATTTCCATGAAAGCCTGTTTTTTGAAGTTTTGTCATCCAGGAGATGATAAACGATGAATCCACTTTTTATATGGGATACGTGACAAGATTTTTTACCTAAATTTCTTTCAACGTAAAAAATAATAATTGTGATTTTTAATGCAAAATTTACGCTGTAACAAGTACTTTACCCGCATAATACCAGTTAGTTACAAACACAAAACCACTTTCATTTGGCCATGGCAAATGTTGAATTGTGTTTCCCAATGGGTAACTTGAATATGATTATTTAACCAATTAATTGCGTTATTTTTTTATTTTAGGTTAAGCTGTTAAACTTTATACAAACGACGAGCTGTGATACTCAAGCTCTCAACATAGTCCAGGACTGAAGTAATCTCTTGGAGTATTTACACTCAGAGGCAACGGCAACGGCTACACTTCTTAATGTATATATTGAGGTAAAGTATGTGGCTTATATATATATATATATATATATATATATATATATATATATATATATATATATATACATATATATATATATATATATATATATATATATATATATATATATATATATATATATATATATATATATATATATATATATATATATATATATATATATATATATATATATATACAGACACAGAGACACACCACTGATATCCAACAGAGACTTTCAATCTCTCCTGGGATATCACTAGAGTCTGGAGGCAGTAGGTGATCCACATGCCAGTCATATAAATAGCAAACCTTAGTAGAGGTGGAAATAAAATTCCATTCCCATACACCACATTCACATGTGAATGTTCCAGGTTCATTCCTGATTATTCATTCATTAATTCACCACACTTCGCCACTGTCTCGGTAAAGTTTGTTTTAACTCTTCACTAATTTCGTCTAATTATAGACATATTAACCCCTGGTATGTTGTTCAAGCGGTTTCTCAATAAACAAACAAAATACCGTGATTTATTTAACCGAACACGAAATCCGTTACCTAATTCCGCGGTCTCCCTCGCTGTCCCGAACCTTTTCAGAGTTAATGCAAGAGCGAGGAAGTAAAATTAAATGCAAATAATATTCATAGCTGGCAAGGGAGAAACCTTGCAGAAGTCTCCTCGGTAACATTTAAGTTGGATGCCCGGGAGAGGCCCTGGAAGTGGCCCCAAGTGGGTTTGCCTTGGAGTAAGTCCAGGTATAGCTCTGGGTCGGTGATTGGGTGGGAACCTGCACGATGCCAATGTGGGTATCTGAGAAGGTCCCCGGAGCTGGGTGCTGTATTGGGCAGGCTAGTTAGTGTGGTGGTAAGGGGATGGATGAATGAGACTTTCCTTAAGATTCGAGGTAGAATCTAATCGAAGTATGTACACGCTAAGACAAAATTACAAACACACGCGAACACTAACTTACAAACACGTGCTGAAAATAGAATAAGCAAAATTGTGAAAGGTGGAAATGAGTTCTTATTTGTAAATTTTTTTTTGAAGGATTAGAAGTGATGGAGATTAATCCTTGCAAATGTCACGTGCTAGAAATGAAAAATGGTTTGACAGCAGTTCAAAGGACTTATAGATTGAGTTGGAAGATTACAAAGTAATTAAACAATGATCAAAGTTTGGTTATATTATATTATTGCTGTTGTCTTCTAATAGGAAAACTGTAGAATCTTCCATATCTGTTTATTATTTACTACCAATGTTTATATATACAGAATAAATTAAATGTGATATTGATATTTATTTCTAAAAACAACAGCAGTAAGTCACTAAATGATATTCTTCAATTTAATTCTGCATTTTGGAGACCGTTTTAAAATATGCAGTTCAGTTTTGGTCTCCGTATTATAGAAAAGACATAAATTCACTTAAACGTATACAAATAATAATGACAAAGTTAGTCACAGGAAGTAGGAACCCTTCTCATGAATAGAGATTAACAAATCTTAATGCACGTTTTCTTCAAAGACAAACAGTATGGGAGAAATTAGTGAAGTATTTAAATTTATGGAAGGGGTATAACAAAGTGAATATAAATAAGATTATAAATATATCAACACAAATTAGAAAACAAAGCAAAGGATATAAATTGGATAACTTTTGAGTCGGTAAAGACCTGGGAGAATACTTGTTTTGAAACAGAGGTATGGAGCAAATGAAGCAGTATGCCTTTATGAAGCAAATTACCCGGTAACATACTAGAAGTAGGATCACTGGATTGTTTCAAGAGTAGGTTAGACGTACATATGAATGAGTTTGCGGGGGATAAAAAGAGACTCTGTCACGTATGTGCCAAAAGACCTCTAGTTTGCGTTATATTAATATTCTAATCTTAAATTATTGAAGCGTATGTAGGGGAATAAACTGGAATGCAGTGAACCACTGCGAAATAAAGTGCGTCATTGTGACATTCCTATTGGAAGAAATCCACATAAAATAGTGTACACAAACATTCAAAGTTACTAGTGTCAGAGCTAAAGAGTCACACTGTGAAGCAAGAAGAAAATTATTGACAAAATAGAAGCACAGACAGATGGAACTAACTAGATCTTGGAAATATTACAGATTTACATATGAAAGTAAGAACCGGGTTCGAGGTATGGGCAGGCAGAGAAGGGTTTTCTTGTAATCCAGCAGTAATTGGAGACCTGCTTGTAAACCGAATTAGGAGGGGGGGGGAAGATCTTGTTCCAGGAGAAAATTAATAGTATAAGGCTAATGCAGAACTATGGGAAGGAAATCCTTTAAGCCTGCTATCCGTGTAAAAAAAAAATATAATTAGACCTCACTAGAGCAGTTATGTTGGCAAATATTATGAAGAACTCTTTTTAAACAATTTCCTCTCACGCATGTATCCTACCTAACTTCTTCTTGAAACTAATTTACTTGGTCGTTTCAACAATTCTCTCTGACAATGAATTCCAATCATTAACAACCCCATTTCTAAACTAGTATTTCTCTGTATCTCTTCAGGCGTTATTCAGCACCTTATGTTATACACAAATTATCCTCAGCTTTCATGGAATTGGGCAAGTTACCGCTGCACGCTCACAGGGAGTTAGCTGCACAATTAATGAGAGACTTTTGGAAAAGACTGATGTTGTTCCTTAGTCCACGAAGTGACATTTAATATATTCAATGAAAGCAACATCCTCGTGCCTCTTTCAGGAGGTAATCAAACTATCTTCCAGAAACTCTGAACGGCATTGGATGCGGACCAAACTCGCTGGGCTGGGAAAACTTACATTTGCACCGAAAGAATCTGCCTCCACTATGACCCGAGACCCAGCAGCCATAACTTGAATTATATATAAATTTCCTTTTTAGAAGAAAAATAATTTTCTTTATAAAAGAACTTAAATACATAGTGATGATGATATTTGCAGAGAGAGGGGAAGAGATCATAAAAAAAGGGAGATAGAGAGAAGCAGAACTTTAATAAGATATATCCTGATTCAAAAGAAAACAAATCACTATTGTGCATGGTAATGTGACTCTTACACAAATATAATATTTGCAAGCAACAAATACAAATGTAATCATTTTAATGGCTTGTTGATATAATTTTCTAAATTAATTATTAAACATTTAAATACTGTATGTTTAATTACTGAGAGTACGAATGGTATGTTTATGATCTCGTTGTTTTCCCCTTGCATGATAGAACTGCATTCATAAAATCCTAATTATTCCAAATGTTATTATCATATTTTTGTTCTGGAAGCACTAGACTTTATTGCTGTTATTATGCCTGGTATCGTCATATTAAAATATTAGAGGTTCTCTATATCAGTTGACTGCTCCCTTACAGGTGCTTGTAAATAATATAGATTTCCTGCATGAAAAACCTGCTTTCTTCTCAAAGAATTTCCTCCTGTCTCTCAAAATAAAATAAACGAAGACATATCCCTACGTGAGGTCTATTGACCCCCGTCACATCATGGGGTATATAGCTATTGTCTCTGTTAGGGCTTCCTCCAGCAAAGCAGTACAAACCTTCTCCTCTCACTGAGGGGCTCAAAGGGCTATATAGTCGTAATGACTTGGCACTTTCTCCTGATCATTCTCTCTCTCTCTCTCTCTCTCTCTCTCTCTCTCTCTCTCTCTCTCTCTCTCTCTCTCTCTCTCTCTCTCTCTCTCTCTCTCTCTCTCTCTCTCTCTCTCTCTCTCTCTCTCTCTCTCTCTCTCTCTCTCTCTCTCTCTCTCTCTCTCTCTCTCTCTCTCTCTCTTTCTCTCTCTCTCTAAAATGTATAAGTGAAAAAGGAAAAGATTAAAGAAGGAGGGGGAAAAACGAAGGTGATGGAAGACATAGAGAAAGGGATGGAGTAGTGAGAGGTGTGGAGCGTTAAATGGCTCACATCTGCGCGGTAATGGGAAACTACTCAGGCGTCTGCAAGACTGCAGCTACACACCTGGCTGGCTTGGCCTGTACTGCACCTGGCTGGCTTAGTCTGTAATACACCTGGCTGGCTTGGTCTGTAACGTACCTGGCTGGCTTGGTCTGTACTGCACCTGGCTGGCTTGGTCTGTAATACACCTGGCTGACTTGGTCTGTACTGTCCCTGGCTGACTTGGTCTGTACTGTACCTGGCTGACTTGGTCTGTATTGTACCTGGCTGACTTGGTCTGTATTGTACCTGGCTGACTTGGTCTGTATTGTACCTGGCTGACTTGGTCTGTACTGCACCTGGCTGGCTTGGTGTGCACTGCACCTGGTTGACTTGGTCTGTACTGCACCTGGCTGGCATGGTCTGTAATACACCTGGCTGACTTGGTCTGTATTGTACCTGGCTGGCTTGGTCAGTACTGCACCTGGCTAGCTTGGTCTGTAATACACCTGGCTGGCTTGGTCTGTACTGTACCTGGCTGGCTTGGTCTGTACTGTACCTGGCTGACTTGGTCAGTACTGCACCTGGCTAGCTTGGTGTGTACTGTACCTGGCTGACTTGGTCAGTACTGCACCTGGCTAGCTTGGTGTGTACTGCACCTGGCTGGCTTGGTGTGCACTGCACCTGGTTGACTTGGTCTGTACTGTACCTGGCTGGCTTGATCTGTACTGTACCTGGCTGGGTTGATCTGTACTGTACCTGGCTGGCTTGATCTGTACTGTTCCTGGCTGGCTTGATCTGTACTGTACCTGGCTGGCTTGGTCTGTACTGTACCTGGCTGGCTTGGTCTGTACAACACATGGTTTGCTTAGCTCATATTACGTTTGTATGGTTTAGTTCAAACAATGCCTATCTGGCTTGGCGTAAATTACACCTGGTTGGCTTTATTCATGCTATATTTACAAGGCTTAGTCCAAGTTCAAATTTTATGAAAAAAACAGTGGAAATAATTACCACCATTTTGAATTTTGGAGCAGTAGCTAAAGGTAAAAGACTCAACGTCTCTCTAAACTGGATCCCATCTCATGTTGGAATCCCATTAAATGAGAAAGCTGATGAAATTGCTAAATTGGACAACTCGTCATCCAGTGATCCACAAAACAATCCAACCCAGCCTAGAGTACTTCAAAAAAACACCATCACCAAAAAACTCTCACACCTCAACAAAGCCCATCTACACCAGAGAGTAGCTGAAGGTTCGCCCTCTGCAATATTGTATCTTCAGGTCACCAAGTTAGATAGGTTAAATTTCATTACACACAAAAATCACAATAACGTGATGCATCAAATGAACACCATGTCGTAGCTCAGTCGATTAAGGCAGCGTCTGGGATACTCTTGGACGCAGGTTCGAATCCTCGTCACGGCCCTCGTAGATTTGTTTAGAAAGGTTAAATATCCCAAAGAGAATCCACAGGGAAATAGCAGTTCGATTATATAGAATACGTCTAGGGGTTACAGATGCAACTTGGAGATTGGTGAACCCAGAAAGAGAGAAGCATCTTCTGCCAAACAATCACAGAAAAGCCACTACTTCACTATTTCCTGGAATGTGAAGCAACCACCGACCATAGAAGAGTTTTAGGTCTCTGAATCTTCCAGTAACCACAATGAAGCCATCAACACTGGCAGTCATCGGGTCAAAAAAGGTGTCCAGCAGCTGGACACCCTCATAAATACTGTCAAGCAGTATCCTCCCTCGTGACAGTAGCCTGACGATTTAAATGCGACCACGGTAAACAGTATACAATCACTCCAAATCAAAATCTATCACTTACGGGCCCATGCCACCTCTTGGGCGGCTTAGTCTTCACCAATCAATCTAGATCCAATTTACATCTGGCTGGCTTAGGTAATAATACACCTGACTTGAATTATCCATACAACAAATAGTTGGCTTATCACAAAATGCACCTGACTGACATCACAAAATTTTCTAATACTATATATCTCTGCCTTAGGCCATACTATGCCTTAGCTGGCTTAACCCATAGTGAAGTTGGTTGGCTTTACCCACACAACACCTGTACATCTGGGGATTGGGCTTAGCCGGTACTATATTCGGCGGCTAAGTCCATTCTACACCTGGCACGCGTATAGTTCCTACTACACCTGGCTAGATTAGCCCATACTACACGATACTAGCATTACCATGATACAGGCCACATAATGTTAGGGTCACAGAAGAAGATAAGGGTCACACAAGAAGGTTTGGAGGCCACAGAAGAAGGTTTGGAGGCCACAGAAGAAGGTTTGGAGGCCACAGAAGAAGGTTTGGAGGCCACAGAAGAAGGTTTGGAGGCCACAGAAGAAGGTTTGTGGGCCACAGAAGAAGGTTTGGAGGCCACAGAAGATGGTATAGAGGGCCTCAAAAGTTGATCGAGTGCTACCAAAGGAAGGTGGAACACCCAGGCCCAGCAAGCACAACACAGGGACAGGGAACGAAACAATAATCTTATTCACAGACAACTAACATGAGAACACATCACGAGGGGATATTAAGGCACTGACACTCGCGACAAAAGCTTCCCAATTACTGTATACTCTTAAACTTTACCTAAGCTACATTCAGCTCTCGTGCGTCTGGTTTGGACAGTCGTATGAAGATCATAAAGCGAGCCAAGTTGGCACAGTCCTCGAGACACACAAAGCTACTGAATTCAGCCCAATTGTTATCAACTCTGCTATTGTGTATTGGTGCTGTTCAACGTTAGTGGCACACGACATGTATATAGAATGATCTTCCAGTTATTATTATTATTATTATTATTATTATTATTATTATTATTATTATTATTATTATTATTATTATTTTAATATCATTGGAACAATCATTGCCAAAAGCAGTGTTTAGTTATCAAAAATATGAAACTTAAACATTACGAAACCTTACCTCCTATACCATAGGCACACACACACACACACACACACACACACACGCAAATTAAGACTACTCAATAGCCCAGTCGATTCAGCTTCAGCCTCACACACGTGGGGGTCCGTGGTTCGAGTCTAATAGAGCCCTGACAAATGATATGAAACACACACAAACACGCACACATAGCTAACGTTAAGCAACGGGGGCTGACTCCTCTTAAAGCTGAGTGATGGAGCCGACCCGAACCGTCGGTGACAGTCCTCTCTCTCCCACCAGTCACCCTGAAAAAATTAATGAGACTAGCTCCAAATATCTGGCCACTAGCCTTTCTCAGACAAACAAATTTCACAAATAAGATCGACATATAGACTGATATTACATTGAATGATGAAATTCAATCAAATGAATGATTATATTGTATAAAATAAGATGCAATCCTGCCCTCCATTTTGGGCCAAACCAATAAAAAGATAACTTTTAAAAAAGGCCATTCAATTGTGGCCATTTTGAGCATATGGCTGTCATAGAGTTTCTCGCCCACACTTTCGCGATGGTCGTCGGGGCAAAAGCTCTAATTTAACCTTCATACAACACATATTCTCTGAGAAACGAACCTTCGCTTTCAACGGTCACGGAAGTACTGAAAATGACCGAACTAACCTAGAATCAACTGCGACTCGTTATCCTGATATATATTACATGGTGGATTAAAATGGCGTTCAAGAGACTCGTTTGGCCAACACCGATATCAACCGGATACTGATTTTCTGAGGGTCGCTATTGGAACCGACCACATTTTAATTGTAGAAATAGGGCCAAAAGTAACCAGCCGATGTTTTTAATCCTAGACATGTAGGTCTCTCATACCTCTCTCTTCCTCTCTTCCCCCCTCCTCTCTCTTCCTCTCTTCCTCCTTCTCTCTCTCTCCCTTCTCTCACTTCTCCCATCTTCCCTCTCCTTGCCTTGCAAACTTCTGGAAGGCTACCTTCCCCTCCCCCCGACTCAAGTGTCTGACCTTTAACCTTGGCTACTATGTTATATTATATAATGTTATATTATATTACATTAAGAACCTGAATTATTAGCTTAGTTAAGTTTCGTTAGGTTTGATAGAATTTCTACGTTAACTTTTCCTCAAATTAAAAAATAGATCATATCATATATAATGTAATTGAAAAACTTTATTATTCCGTAAGAGAAAACAAAATTTTAAAAATATATATAAATAAAAAAATTCAGAAAAATTCTGTGAGTATAACGAGACGACATTTAACGAGGGGTTACACAAGGCCCCAGAGGTCAAGAGTTTATTAATACGCTGCATTAAAATTCTCATTATATCATCACCTCAGACGGAAACATTCGACGCTGAACTTTCGAGTATTGCCTATGAATTGGCGATGAATTATAAAGCGGATCAATGTAAAAATCCGTGTGATGTCCTTTCATCTAATGAACGAGAGTTCATATTTATTAATCTTTCAAATTACCTTCTGAGATTGCAACTGGATTTTAGAGTTCAGAAATTTATATAATTTCCTCAGTCTGCATATAAATGTGTCATAAAAAATCGCATATGCAATTTATACGACAGAAAACAAAGCAATTTTTTTTGTTTCCTTTTGCTGGATTATGTGATAATATACATACAGATGTGGCTAAGAAAACCATGATCACTTACTGGCATTGTCAGTAGCTACATTATGTCATGCCTGCTGTTATGATGCTGTTTTGTTCTATTCTTTCAACCACTCAAAAAAAAAAAGGTCAATCCCATTCCCATCCCAATCTCTCTCTCTCTCTCTCCCTCCCTCTCTCTCTCTCTCTCTCTCTCTCTCTCTCTCTCTCTCTCCCTCCCTCTCTCTCTCTCTCTCTCTCTCTCTCTCTCTCTCTCTCTCTCTCTCTCTCTCTCTCTCTCTCTCTCTCTCTCTCTCTCTCTCTCTCTCTCTCTCTCTCTCTCTCTCTCTCTCTCTCCCTCTCTCTCTCCCTGCTACAAAAATCTCGCTGGAGTGTTTGTTTATGAACATCGGGTCGCGTCTCCAAAGGACATAAGTTCCTCGCAACACCATTAAGTTAAGAAAAGAGTAGGACTCTCGGGTTGATCTTCTTAAGTCACAAGAAACTTGCTCTTCCTCCGCAAGTTTAACTTACCTCCAACTTAGTCAAGGGTCTGCCCGAGGGAGAGTTGATTAATAAATCACGGGAAATCTCAACTCATTTCAAATTCCACAGGAAGACAGGTCAGGTCGTTGGAAACGTATTTATTTGCATTTTTACTCTGAGATACCTGCTGGCCTTGCAGAGGACCTCTACAGGTTATGAGGTCAGAGACGTCTTTAAAATCTAACACCTTTTGAGTACTGTGTGTTCGAATCATCCTGAGAAACGTCAAGCTGTGTTGGACTGCTCATGAATGCTCATGAATGCTCATGAATTCGTAATGCTTCTTTCTTAAAATTTCTTAAGATTATTCGAACTTTTACTAGTTTAGTATTTGGTACTGACATTAGTCTGTTAATATGCGTCTCTTATTAGATATGGAGTTATATCTTCGATATTTTTCACTTTTAAATGAAGGAATGTACCTTGCCTTTCTTCTGAACAGCTTTTTGGGTCTACTCACTCCTAGTTCGTTCCTCAAAACATAGCAATTATCTTCCAGTGATGCAACTGGGTTCGTTCTTGACTCACAATCGGGATTCCTGGTTCGTATAGTGTGTGGGACAGAAATGATTGGGCGCGTTTCCTATCACTTAATGGCCCCTGTTCAACTAGCAGTAAATATGTACCCAGGAGTTAGTCAACTTATTGTGGGGTTGTATCCTGGAGAGGGTCAGTAGTTCGACTATCGGGTCGATATAAACCTAACATGTATATATACACTGGCTGCCTGTCCTCAACACAATGATTTTTTTTATTATTAATTATTATTAAAGACCAATACCTATTCTTCATACCCGTTCTGGGGTGTTTATTTTATTTAGCGAAATATTGGTTATATTTTTTTTATTATTGTTCATTAGTTTTTCATTGCCAAACATATGTAGAAGCCTGTTTCCTCAGTCACATCGCTGACATAGATTAGAGAGAGCCTTGGCTTAACACTTACCCTTGTGGAACCTAATACATTACCTCTCTCTCGTTGATATCAGATCATTCTCTTTGACCTTTAACCTCGTCCCCCAGACGCAACCCAAGCGAGAGCTGTTGTACCCGAGGGTTGGTGTCATGTAAGTTGTATATAAAGTTAAGAGGAATTTCTAATTTAGGCTCCTCACGGCTACCCAAACATCTGCCGGGTGCGTATAAAATGGAAATAACATTTTCTTAATACGGCCCTTTAGTCTCAGGCTTAAAGTTATGTGTAATTTTAAACGTCAAATTTACATCATTCATGAACGAGGATAATGATTTATCAGATTACTTTTTGAAAGCACTTGGCACACAGAGTGTTCTATAAGCCAGAAACAATCACCAGTTGTTGACTGGATTCATCCCCTGCGTTTGTGTATTAGTCATAACGGTGAACACATTTTGCACAGTTTTCCAAAATACAAAGAACAACAAATCCAGTTTCAGCAGCGATACAGAGTGCGTGGGATTGGTAGAAGCAACTTCAAGAATAATGAAACACTGTATGTAGGGAAGCGAGAATAAGGAATGGTGACATATTGTGTATGTGAGGGGATGGAACTCTTATTAGTGATGGTGAAAAATTATAAGATTGAGAGTGGTTAGGGATTTTGGGTTGAAGTGGGGATAATTTAAGGGATGATAAGGTAATAATATACCGGTAGAAGTAGAATTAATGATGAATTTTGATGACGATAAAGAACTATAAAAAAAGGATTGTGACTATATTGGGACGGTGAATGAGGGATTGTGGTGATGGTAAGAATTTGCGTGATAAATTGTGGTGATAATGAGGGGAGAAAGTTCTGTGACTTGAGGAGATTTATGATGGAAAGTAGCGATGAGTTGTATATTTTATGAGGGATTTAGGAGATGTAGTGAGGGTATATGATGAGTTGAAGTGATGATGTGTATAGAGGCCTACAATTAAACAATGAAAATTGTTAAACAATTTGGCGGGGATATATATATATATATATATATATATATATATATATATATATATATATATATATATATATATATATATATATATATATATATATATATGAAGCAGCGCATGAGTGACACGCGATAGTGGTCGATGCATCTGTCAGATCATCCACAAATATTAATACCAATCAGAAGAGTTTAGGAAATGAAAAAGAACAGCAGCCAAACAGAAAGTAAATTCAATCACTCAACAAGAGAAAGAAATCTGCAATAGAAGCGAAAGAACTAATCGGAAATTGGAAGAAGTCGATCAGGAATCATAAAGGGAATATTTACACAAGCGCAAAACAGTTTTTTACAAACTCCAGGTGAGAATTAGACAGGTGCAAGACAGGTGCTAGACAGGTGCCAGACAGGTGCCAGACAGGTGCCAGACAGGTGCTAGAGAGGTTTCACATAAATGACTCACAAGTGAGAGCCATGAGCGATAGAATTGATTAGTTGATAAAATTGATACCGGAATTGATCATCATCAACTCTTCACACACACACACACACACACACACACACACACACACACACACACACACACACACACACACACACACACACACACACACACACACACACACACACACTGAGATCATCTGAGCATGCTTTCGGGATAAATTCCTATTGTCAGAGATGGAAGAGAACTAACAGTGAGAAGGAAAGATGGCGAGATTTAAGGCATAGGAAAGAGGAAAAGAGCCATAAACGAGGAACAGGGGCTGGGATGGGCAGGGCGACGTGAGCACCATATACAGGAAAGGCAGTGTGGGAACGCTGAGGAGAAAATGGAAAGTTTCGAATCTTATGTCAAGAATTGGTGATCTTGAGGTTATCTTGAGATGATTTCGGGGCTTTTTAGTGTCCCCGCGGCCCGGTCCTCGACCAGGCCTCCACCCCCAGGAAGCAGCCCGTGACAGCTGACTAACACCCAGGTACCTATTTTACTGCTAGGTAACAGGGGCATAGGGTGAAAGAAACTCCCATTGTTTCTCGCCGGCGCCTGGGATCGAACCCAGGACCACAGGATCACAAGTCCAGTGTGCTGTCCACTCGGCCGACAGGCTCCCCATAATAGGGAATAATATTAAACAATAGAATGAGGGGGCTGAAGAGTGTCGAAGAAACCATATGAAGCACTAAACAAATGCAAAATGGAGAAAGTGACAACACAGGGGAAGTGAAAGAAAGAAAACTGACACATATGATAAACTAACCAATTCAGAACGATGATAACGAATTAAATAGAGTGAAAATTAAACCGTTCTCTCATTTCCTTCCTTCTCCCCCGCCCCTCTAGCCCCAATCTTTCTCCCCCTCCCCCCCTTCCACAGCCTCGAAGAGATAGATATTTATATTTACTTATATGGAAAGTGTACCAGCTGCACCTGGGCCTATTCCACCCTTTCTTCCTCTATTGACCCCTGTTCTCCCACTTAATCCATTCGTTCCCACCCCTTGATCCTGCCCCTTCGTCCCTCCTCTCGATAAAAACATTGTTAGCCTAAATCTCTGCTGAATTATTTACTAAACAAACGATATTGCAGTGAGAGTCTTACTCTCAGCGCGAAACTGAGAGCCTCAAGGGCACACGAGTGCTTCCTGCCACGGTAATCCTCATATCCTTCAAGCCATTCAGTTCGCCTCATTAAGAGTTGAAGGACTCGATCACGACCAGCCAAGCCATATTTCTAAGACCTCTTCTTGTGTGTGTGTATTTGTGGATATTTTCCCAGCTCCTCATTGGCTTACATTGAACACAATTCTTGGAAATATGTTGATATACAAATTGATGTCACTGCGGTGGGTAATGAGGTACTTCAGCTGCCTACGCTTGTTGTTTGGGTGTCACTTTATGTACCCTTTAACCTTCCAAACCTGCTGACTGCCTCTATGATACGAAAACTACACAGATACTAATGAGTCGCTGACACTTCTTTCCTTCCCTCAGAATACTGATAAATCTTGCTCATTTACGATGTCATTCTGTACGCTATAGTCAGAGTGTGTGCTCCCACCTCATTCAGCTAGAGGTGTGCATTGCATTCCCTGAAATAGGTATCACCAGAAGTATTTGAAATTCCAACTGGTTACCATTAATTAAACGGCAACTAAATGTTGCACCACATGATCTGAAATTATTATTATTTGTGTTTTCCGCGTGTATATCGACAAATGACATCAAAGTTGGTTGGAATAATAATTACAAGGGGAAGCCATATTTCCATTCCTGAATTTTGGTTTAAGATTTACAAGTTTCTTGGTGACTGGCTGAGCAGGTGGACTGTACATAACGCCAAGGATTATTTTGAGAAAATAAGTTAGATCAATAAGGGGGATTCGAACCTAAATAGTTTCGGTACTCTCATTTTTTCTCATTGATTCGGATTTTCTCACTGATACATCATATTAACTTGATTTCATTGTGCAATGAGTATTTTATCATTATCATTAACTTTAATTTCTGTGAATATTGAGTCGATATTCACAATAGCAGATACATAGTATATTGTAGATCTTTGTCATTATTTATTAAAGAAAACACTACTATATTCCAGTTGTAATTTCTCTATCAAAGTTATTACTAAGATTTTAAGATGAGCCCATAATGTGTTTCATCATTGATTCCGAGAATGATCACACTGGCTGCTTCTTATCCACCACCTTATCTTGAGAAAACTGCTTCTTTCTTTTCATCATACCTAGTCTGAAGTTACTCATCTAGCATCACCAAGGCTCAACCCTGCATCGCAATTACCGGGTAACCTAAAAGACGTGGTAACGATGGAGTGTTTCAAGCGCTGGTTAGACATTTATATGAAGGATTTTAGGAGGGAATATTTTAGACATGACTCTAATAAGCCAATAAGCCTTCTTCACTTCCGTTATTTCTTATATTCCTATGTTGTCCAGCTACAGTAGGGGTATACCCAGTTAATGGTACCCAGTTAGGGATACCATGTTAAGGATACTCAGTTAGTGATACCCAGTTAGGGGTAACCAGTTAGGGATACCCAGTTAGTGGGTACCCAGTTATTGGGTACCCAGTTAGTGGGTACCCAGTTAGTGGGTACCCAGTTAGTGGGTACCCAGTTAGTGGGTACCCAGTTAGTGGGTACCCAGTTAGTGGGTACCCAGTTAGTGGGTACCCAGTTAGTGGGTACCCAGTTAGTGGGTACCCAGTTAGGGGCAGCCCTCAGTGGTGTCCAGTTACTTTATCCTGTGCATCAATCACAATGTAATCAACAACAATAACGTTTCAGCTTCATTTTCTTGAACAATGTATATATTGTTTGGTGAAGATAAAATGATCAGTGACAAATAAAGGCCAGAGTAAAAGACAGAGGAAGAGTAAGTGATAAAGAAAGGACGAGAAACTAGGGAGAGAGAGGGGAAAAAAAGAGAAAGAAAAGAGTAGAGGTAAGAGTAAAAGTGAGTGAGAGAAGCAGTTGTGCAAACAAGTTCCAAACGCGAATTGGACTAACAATGAATGATCGCTCATGGAATGATGTTCTTGAGAAAAGAATTACCAGCAAGTGGATGCTTTGGGCTGAGTGCCTTGTTTTACGAGTGCCAACTTCCAGTTCTCTCTCTGTCTCTCTCTCTCTTTCTCTCTCTCTCTCTCTCTCTCTCTCTCTCTCTCTCTCTCTCTCTCTCTCTCTCTCTCTCTCTCTCTCTCTCTCTCTCTCTCTCTCTCTCTCTCTCTCTCTCTCTCTCTCTCTCTCTCTCTCTCTCTCTATCTCTCTCTCTCTCATATAAGTGGCTCCATAGTTCGTGTGGTTCTTCAAAGCATTTCGCTGCCTCCTGGTATATATAATTGCATAATTGCATTTGCGTAATTCCAGTGCAATCTTGTAATGTCACTATCTCGTTATTGCAGGATTCTAATTAGCAGTTTGTTGCCTGAGCACTCTCGTGAGTTTAGCTAAAGAAGGTCATCAGAGTTTAAGGAAACATAACCCTTGACAAAATACTCCTCTGTTAAATGCAGAAAAAGGCCTGTTATACTATATCTTCGCGTTTATGGTAACGCGCGCGCGCACACACACACACACATACACACACACACACGCACGCACACACACACCAAAGAGCCCAAAGGTCCCCACACGGGACCAAAGAGCCAAAGCTCAACCCCCGCAAGCACAATTAGGTGAGCACACACACGCACACACACACACACACACACACAAACACACACACACACACACAAACACACACACACACACACACACACACACACACACACACACACACACACACACACACACACACACACACACACACACACACACACACACACACACCGAGGCACATAACTCATATTCCCCACTAGTCCTTTTCTTGATATACATTTAACCACCAAAGACACTATTAGTCATTTTTCTCTGCACCTGACATCTCTCTCCAACGGGGAGCCTCTAAAAACTTCTCTTTAATACACACACACAGAACACTAGCGGCGCCGGCCTCTTCTCTCTCATAGTGAAGCAGTGGCTAGCCCGGTAAGACCACCACCACTACTTCCCCACACACAATATAAACTGAACTTTGCGAGCTTTAAATTTATGATTATAACGAAGGTAATATTGTTCAGAAATAAAATTTGACGCAGGGGTATATGTGATTGTTATGGTGTGATTGTTTTGGAGGAGTATACGAGCTGTGTGGGACGGAAAATATATCTTAAATTGTGTGGGTGTTTGGGAGGGCGGGGTGCTGAACGAAGGTGCTGGATAACGTTAGGAAGCCTGGATGTTCAACGTGTGCCTTGGATTTATGTGATTGATGATTGATGAAGATTAAGCCACCCAAAAAGGTGGCACGGGCATGAATAGCCCGTAAACAATGGATTTATGTGAAGGAGAGCAGGGAGTTCAATCGTGTGTCAAGGAGAGGTGTATCTAGGAGAGGATTTCGGGGCTTAGCGTCCCACCGGCCCGGTCCTCGACCAGGCCTCCTTTTTGTTACACACCCACCAGCAAGCAGCCCGAAGGAGCTGTCTAACTCCCAGGTAACTATTTTGCTGCTAGGTGAACAAGCGCATCAGGGTGAAAGGAAGTGTGCCCATTTGTTTCCGCCTCCACCGGAGATCAAACCCGGAACTATATGACTACGAATCCCGAGCGCTGTCCACTCAGCTGTCAGGCCCCTGACAGCAACACCAGAGATTATAGAGTAGCAGAGTGTGTTCATCTTGAGTGTTTGGAATTTTGGCAAATGGAAAGATATTCAAAGTCTGCCCAGGGGTGTCGTAGGGCCTGGGAGAACGTATTCGGAGCCGATAGGTTGTTCCTGAGCGAGGGGAGGATGTGTCTGGGAGCAGGGGGGTGCTGGGGCAGGGGTGCTGGGGCAGGAGGGGGGGGGTATCGATGATGTAACAGGAGATGTTTCCCCACCGTTACATCTCCAGCATCTCCTGTTCCCTCGGGAGATGAGGGAGCTCGAGATGGTGAGGCTGGGGAGGGTGTGTTGAGACAAGATGTGTGTAAAGCCCTTGATTGATGAAGATTAAGCCACCCAAGAGGTGGCACAGGCATGAATAACCCGTAAACGAAAGCCCTTCACATTCCAGGCGAGGAAGTATCCGCTAAACAACACCTGAGAACTTACAACGAAAACTAAAGGTGTCTCAGTAAACTGTCGTGTGCTTGCGCCCATCTTCAGCAGAATATATAAACTCCAACACGTGTTGCAGTAAATAAACTGTTTGAATCACCATTAAAGACTTTCGGGAATGGGAATAATAACATACTCCCATATTCTCGATCTTTCAGACCCTCAGACTCACAGAATGGATGGATATTCAGTGAGTCTATTCTATTTCATTCCATTTCAGTCAAATAGAATGTAAAGAGTAATAGTCATTAAAAAATACCTAATTCCAAGTACTAATAACCATGCATCACTGCCGATTTTCATTCTAATGTCGGATACAAACAAAAATACAAGTCACATCTTTGCAAACGATACAAATTTCAGGATAAAAGTTACCTTTGTAGAAGATATCGAAACAATATCGCCAATATTAATGAAGCAGTTGACCGGGACTCAGAAAATAACAAAGTTTTTAAAATGAATAAATTTCAGATATTTAGACGGTAAAACTGAAGAGCTTAAAAGAAATGCATAATACAAGACGCAGTTGGATCACCCGCATAGATAAAAAAAAACTACATGTAAAGGATTTGCGAATAATTTTGCCAGACATCGTAACTCTAGTAAGCATTATTTGGCAAATACGACATTGCCTAGAACGGTTAGCGTATCAGTTATGCTAGGTGCGTAAACACCTGTGCTTTCTTGAGTTCGAGTCACCTTGCAGGGTGTGTTTCTAAGTTGTGTTTACCTCTCACTTGTGGTCTAGGCAAGTATAAGTGTATATATATATATATGCTCACCAACATGACAGCACATTGTAAAAGATAATATGTTTATTTATTTCTACCCTTTTTATCTCGTATTGGCATTTTGAGTGATATTTAAGCGTCTTTGGAATATCCAGTGACATAGTTGGTTTTACATCGTTCTCCCGGCATGACGACTTCTTTACATAATTTACATAATTACTTCTTCTACGTGCTTACCGCCCAATCACCGTTCATTTACGATACGTCAACATGATTATCAGTAAAACGTTCTTTATCAGCCGAACCTAGATGCTGAATAAAACTCTCTTCTTGTAGGCTTGACGGTCGATTCTCGATTTCCTGAGCGGTTAGACACAGCGCTATTTCTGGTTATTGTCACTATAGCCTATAGTTACTAGGTAAGTGATCCCGGCTCCTTGTTCCCATATCCCCGCTCCTTGTCCCCATATCCCAGCTCTTTGCCCCCATATCCCAGCTCCCTGTCACCATATCCCTTCCAAATACTGAACATTATGCCGGCTAGACGTTTCAAAATTTCATTTCCATTTCTTTGATGAACTCCAGAGAGAGAGGGAGTGAGAAACTATTAGTGACTGAGCGAACTAGTAAGTAAGCGAGATCTCATGTTGTGCTTCACCTGAGTGCTTCGGTTGCTGCTAGTGACATTGTTGCAAGTAACCAGGCAGATGATGAGTGACCAAGTAACCAGGCAGATGATGAGTGACCAAGTAACCAGGCAGATGATGAGTGACCAAGTAACCAGGCAGATGATGAGTGACCAAGTAACCAGGCAGATGATGAGTGACCAAGTAACCAGGCAGATGATGAGTGACCAAGTAACCAGGCAGATGATGAGTGACCAAGTAACCAGGCAGATGATGAGTGACCAAGTAACCAGAGATGATGATATGTATGTTAACATTGGGATCAACATGTTCTAACATTACGACATTAGCTGCGCTATATCGCGAGAACACAAACCATTTAACTAATAACCTATAATTACTACAATTAATGAATATTTACCGAACAACCATTTCTGTTGAGCATAAATCAGTTACTATGAGTTTTATCTTTCTGTTGGGGAAGTCATTATAATAACACTAAAAATTATAATTAAAATGAACCAAGAAATCCCATTAATGTGATGTATCATTAACGAGCCATGATGTATCAATGAGAAAATCAGTAGGAGCCATGAAGGGGATTCGAACCTGAACACTAGGGTGCCCCCCAAGTATACGGCTTGCTGATTGTATTAATCATACATTACAGGAGCTGATTCAGTTGAATGTAACTTGGGATTCTGTTGAATCCCAAGTTAAATTACTTAATTCATATCGTGGTCCAGTGGTTTAAGGCTTGTGCTTTGGAGAACCCAGTGTGCAGACTATCATGATGACTTAGACTGATATTCTCAACAATATCAATAATAATAATAATAATAATAATAATAATTTGATATAAAACTTATATACTTTCCCGCTACAAGCACGCGACAAACGCGCTTGTAGCGGGAGAGAGAGAGTCAGTGTAGTGATGGTGAGGTACCTATTACGATAGAGGGTCATGAAGACAGCACTAGTGGTAGTGATAGTGAAGGGAGCAGAGGGTGTCGAGGCCGCAGACCTTGTTGTGTTGGGAAGAGAAGCAGCAGAAGCGGTAGCCACCGTGAGGGCGGGAGGAGCCAGCAGACAAGATGAGGCAATGTTCAGTAAATTTCACAACATAAAGAGAATGTACCCGTTGTGAAATTTACGAAATGGTATAACTATCTCATCATTAAATTAACAAGTGGAAGCTTTTATCAGACATCTTCAGGGTTCACATAATAGGCTCCTGCCATCTTCGTTTTCTCCTATCGTGGAACAGACCGAGAGAGAACCATAACTATGTCACTACCTCCACCCGTCCTGGAGGTATACGTTACACACTTTTTAACTTCGTCAATAAGTATGGAATCTAATTTTCAGATATTTTTAGAGAGAGAGAGAGAGAGAGAGAGAGAGAGAGAGAGAGAGAGAGAGAGAGAGAGAGAGAGAGAGAGAGAGAGAGAGAGAGAGAGAGAGAGAGAGAGAGAGAGACAGACAGACAGACAGACAGACAGACAGACAGACAGACAGACAGACAGACAGACAGACAGACAGACAGACAGACAGACAGACAGACAGACAGACACATTAAGAGAGAGAGAGACAGACAGACAGACACATTAAGAGAGAGAGACAGACAGACAGACACATTAAGAGAGACAGACAGACAGACAGACACATTAAGAGAGACAGACAGACAGACAGACAGAGAGATTAAGAGAGAGAGAGAAAGAGAGAGAGAGAGAGAGACAGAGAGAGAGAGAGAGAGAGAGAGAGAGAGAGAGAGAGAGAGAGAGAGAGAGAGAGAGAGAGAGAGAGAGAGAGAGAGAGAGAGAGAGAGAGAGAGAGAGAGAGAGAGAGAGAGAGAGAGAGAGAGAGAGAGAGAGAGAGAGAGAGAAAAGTCAAGAGGCTGATGTCAAACCTTTAGTGTGTGTGCCTTTGTAGGTTTCTTCATCCACTGAGCATTCAATAACTAATGGCAACTGCCAACAGTTAGAAGCAGTGTCCACACCACATTGACAGAAATTAATACTGAATTGACTCGGTGTGTGTGTGTGTAAAGGGAGTAAAGATGTGTGTGGGAGTAAAGATGTGTGTGGGAGTAAAGGTAAGTGGCATAGGTCAATAACCTATATCTACAGAGATTAGTCAGGTGTAGTGGGCATGTAGTTTGAAGGTATAGTTTATTGACATAAGACTCTTATCTTTACTCCTCACACCACATCTATTTTTATGTACTTAACCTTCCGGCAGTATAAAGGTTCTCTCCTGTCTCCATTACGTTCTTATGGGCACACCATAGCCCTTGCTACTTGGAACTTTTTGTTCTGAGTAGCTGAATCTAAAACAACAACAACTCCTTTACGCCAGTTGAAATTCACTCAAGAAATTTAATATCTTTGGATTTAACCAGAAACTCAGCTTTGCTCCTCCTGACAAGTCTTAGAGATGGTCCATCTCTACCAGTACTCAAAATGTCTTACGTTCAAGCAGTTAGGTCACTCATTGGCTAAAATTAATATAATTTTTATATATGAAAGTTTTATGAATTAACAAATAAATACATTTATTTATTTATTTATTTATTTATTTATTTATTTATTTATTTATTTACTAGTCTCTATCTTTCAGACAACCAGAGGTGGTATAAGAGCAGAAACATTGATGCTGTCCGGCTAACTTGGTGAGGGGCAGAAGCCATGAAGTCCCTGAAGCCTTCTGGCGGGTTTGGAACATAACTTCCCAAGACCTGCCTTCGAGGCCGTAATCTGAGGTATGACAAGTTGTCTTTGACCTCAGAACTCAGTCGAAGGAACTGGTTTGGGGAGGAAGGAGGATGAGATAAAAATACAGCTCTGTTTTCCAGGTGTGAGGAGGGGGGACAAAATAGGGCTGAATAGGAAAAGCCAACTGTTCACTACGAAAAAATAAAACCATTTTTATTGTTTTTGTTGAAAAGACCATTGTTATCGTTATTCCCCTGGTTACTGGGTGAGCAAAAAATGACAAAAATGTTTATCTTTCCAATGTCAAGTCGTGAGAATAAATTGTTCAGCGAAAATGGAATGTAGAACATTCCCACTTTTAAGTTTGTTTTTTCATTTCCCACTCAAGCAAAAGTTTCTTCAATAAACTTTTCAATTCTTTTCATCCCGAAGCCTTATGCACTTATATCAAGTTAGATTCGTTCTCTCTCGTTCATGCATCTCGCCCACATTTATCATTTATTTATCCTGCCACGTTTCTCTCTCTTAATTTTCATTGCTGATATCCTAATAAACATTCTATCTTGTGCATCTCTTGTCTGGTTTACTCCTGCCTGCGGTGCATAGGACCAATGTGAACGAGTTGTGTAGTGCCAGCAGGAGTCTCTTCCTGGGGTCTTCCTCGTTCAGGATGTTTCTCACCCCTGTCATTTACCGTACCTGTAACAGGCAGGCAGTCGACAGGCCTAACTCTGTCTCATTCTCACCCCCTCCCCCCCCCCCTCATCACACTCGCACACAAACACACACACACAAAGAGTAGTCGGTTATACTACTAGCGAACCAGGTAGTAGTCATAAGATCTATCACCCACTCCAAACCGCCCCCCCCCCCCCTCCCTCACTACGACATCTCAGACATACCTTGTACAACCCTCCACTCCCTCAAAGCCTCAACATTTGAGGATTTTCTAATCATTGTGTTCGCTATGGAATTTTCATCTAAACCACCCACATCCACTAAATTAAGTGTTGATCCCAAAATATGTGATATATGAGAGACAGACAGAAAGATAAAGACAATGAGAGGGGGGAGAAGGAGAGAGATAGACACACGGAGGAAGAGTGAGAGTGAGAGAGAAAAAAACCATCCAGAGAGAAACTTATCACAGTTTCATGATAGGTCTGATGCAGGCGATGAGTCACAATAACGTGGCTGAAGTATGTTGACCAATCCACACACTAGAAACGGAAGGGACGACGACGTTTCGGTCCGTCCTGGACCATTTTCAAGTCGATTGTGAGAATGGTCCAGGACGGACCGAAACGTCGTCGTTCCTTCATTTTCTAGGATGTGGATTGGTCAACATAGGTCTGATCTTTTCGGGTTGTGTCGTCGGAATACATACACTTTACTTCACCGACAAAATTCCTACATACGGTGTCCTATTCCTAAAATCTTTGCGTATAAACCCGCTTGAAAATACTTCCGCATCAGAGGGCTCTTCAATTGAATGTTTTTGATCTGGAATGTAACATCAGTTTCTTAGGCGTACGAGGACAGTTCATCAACATTGCTCACAACTCTTGAAAGACTACTGGCACCATTGCTCCTTAGCTCTCGGACAGAAAACATATCTAGGAAGTGTTCTTACACCCACTTCCCCCATTTATTATACTGTCTTTTGTCGTTCCTTTCTCATTTTCACCTTTTCCGTTATTATCCTCCTTTCCCTTTCCTCTCTTCCCTCCATGCACCCAAACACATTTTCCCTGTTTTTTTTTTCCACACACCTCCTACAGCCGGCTACAACATCACATTACCTTGGAATACATATTGCTCTATATTCCCCCATGATCTCTATGTCCTGGAAATATTCCAGGGACTTGTGATCCATTTGTAAAATTATGGCCTTATTATCATACACGGGGGATAATCCCCGGCTGGAATTATTGCTTTGGGAGCCTTGTGTGTCCACATCAACCTGCGGGTTGTATGCAGACCTCGTCCCCATGTTCTGAGCTTTATTGTCGACGTTGCCAGCCCTGGAGGTCATTTGTCATATATATGGCACACTTACTCCGGTGCAAAGGTTTGTGCTTGGAGACTACGCTTGCTGATACACTAGTTGCTATGGGGGCTACCTCTGTTGGTACAGTGGTTGCTGGGTTGGTTCACCTGTTGGTACAGTGGTTGCTGGGAAGGTTCACCTGTTGGTACACTGGTTGTTGGGATGGTTCACCTGTTGGTACACTGGTCGCTGGGATGGTTCACCTGTTGGTACACTGGTTGCTGGGATGGTTCACATGTTGGTACAGTGGTCGTTGGGTTGGTTCACCTGTTGGTACAGTGGTTGTTGGGTTGGTTCACCTGTTGGTACAGTGGTCGTTGGGTTGGTTCACCTGTTGGTACACTGGTTGCTGGGATGGTTCACCTGTTGGTACTCTTGTTGCTGGGATGGTTCACCTGTTGGTACTCTGGTTGCTGGGATGGTTCACCTGTTGGTACTCTGGTTGCTGGGATGGTTCACCTGTTGGTACACTGGTTGCTGGGATGGTTCACCTGTTGGTACTCTGGTTGCTGGGATGGTTCACCTGTTGGTACACTGGTTGCTGGGATGGCTCACCTGTTGGTACAGTGGTTGCTGGGATGGTTCACCTGTTGGTACATTGGTTGCTGGGTTGGTTCACCTGTTGGTACACTGACTGCTGGGATGGTTCACCTGTTGGTACATTGGTTGCTGGGTGGGTTCACCTGTTGGTACACCGGCCGCTGGGAAGGTTCACCTGTTGGTACACTGACTGCTGGGATGGTTCACCTGTTGGTACATTGGTTGCTGGGATGGTTCACCTGTTGGTACACCGGCCGCTGGGAAGGTTCACCTGTTGGTACACTGACTGCTGGGATGGTTCACCTGTTGGTACATTGGTTGCTGGGATGGTTCACCTGTTGGTACACTGACTGCTGGGATGGTACACCTGCCATTACATTAATCACTGGAATGCTAATTCCCGGTAACGCTACTTCTGCTTGTACAATGGTTACTCGAACACTAAGATTAATGATTCACTAGTTGCCCTCGGAGTGAGGTGCTGCATAGATTAAAGGAGAATGGAACTTGGATGAGATCAATATTGAGGATACCAATAATACCAACTATGTCGAAGGAATTAATATATTGAAAGGAGGAAAAGTGGTTACAGCTGTGATTAATAATCCCATAAAAACACATAAGACCCAGAAATGAATACGAGAATATTAGGATAGTTTGCACATAGGATAGTTTGCACATAGGATAGTTTGCACATAGGATAGTTTGCACAAATATCATCCAAAGTGAAAGGTGGGTGAAATATCCGCGAGATTAAAAAAACATAGTTGCTGGTAATGAAATAAGTCAATCGTGGGAAAATGGACTAGGAATCAATGGATCTGAAGAGATGAAGAGACATGGAGAGCGAAATTGTTAAAAGTAGAAAAAAAGGAACTTCCTAACACACGATCCTGTTCAGGAAACACGGGAAAGAGGGGAAGACAAGCTGACACGTATAGGCCTGGTGTTCACGCAGACCTAAATGAACATTGAGAGTATCGAGCATAAAAATCTTTGTAGATGATGGAAAATTAATGAGAAAAGTTGTGACAGAAGAGGATTGTAAGATTTTCAAGGACGACTTAAACAAGTTGTTGAGTTGGTCCGAGAATTGGCCACTGGATTTCAACACCAGAAAGTGTAAGGTAATGGAAATGGGAAGAGTCGTCAGAAAACTAAATAGACAGTGAACAATGAAGGGGAAACTACCCCACAATAACGAAAAAAAAGACCAAGGAGTGGACATAACACCAAACCTGATTCCTGAGGCTCAAATAAATAGAATACCGACAGCCGCATGCTCTACACTAGCGAAAGTCAGAACATTTTTCAGGGCCCCTAAATAAAGAGGCATTTACACAGACTACGTGAAGCCAGTTTTGGAGTATGCAGCCTAAACATGAAGCCCCATCAAAAGAATCACATAAGGAAACTCGAAAAGGATCAGAGGTTTGCAACAAGGCTCGTCCCAGTATTGTGAGGAATGAAGCATGAACAGAGACTGAATGAATGAAACCTGACGACGTAAGCAAAGAGGAAAGAGAAGTGGGATGATGATAGAGACGCATAAAGTAATTAGGAGATTGGAAGAATGGAAGAAGAGGAAATTTTCTAAGCACTTATATCACAAGAGGACACGGATGAAACCTAGAGGTTTCAAGCTGGAAGACTAGCTGAGACAATTGGTGTTCTTGAAACCTCAGTCCTTGAACCACTTATGGTCTTGGCTTGTGTGAATAACCTACCCGAGAAAGTGAGCGCGTTCGTGTCAGCATTTGTTGACTACGCAGACCAAATGAGGAATGCCAAATCCGAGGAGGAATGCAGAAATACTGGAAAATGTAACACAAGCCTGAAATCGCCACCTTGCGAAGGACAGAACGAAAATATAAAATGAATAGAAGTTTGCAACAAGATTAGTGCCAGAACTATAGAAGAGTTAAGGTAAATAAATCACACAACCATTGAGGAGAGACAAAGCGGAAGACGTATAATCTCAAAAATGCACGATATTGCGAGAAAGCGACAAGATGGACAGGGATGGCCTATTTAAACTGAAAGAGAGTTAAAAAAGAGGAAATAGCTAGAAGCTTGAAAGTAAATAATTTAAAAATAAAGGAAATCTCTGAGTCTAGTGTGACATCATGCTAACTGACATTGATGCCTCTTTGTCACAACCTCCTGCTGACTGACAATTATGGCACTGTGACAGCCTCCGGGGCCAATGTGGCATCTTGTTGACTAACAGTTGTGACACCATGTTACCGTCCCCTTGGCTCGATGATGCAACATGCTGGCTGGTTGACGGAGGAGGCATTCCAGGCACAGCTCCATGCTCAATATGATCATCTGGCTGACCCATAGATGTGTCACTCTGAGTCACCTTCCAGGGGCCAGTGTGGCATCATGCTGGCTGGCCCCAGTGGCACTCTGCGGCAGTTACCACAGATTTATAGTGACGCATCATCCTGCGGCCCGCCAACCAGAGCCAGATACACTGGGTGTGGGGGGATAGGGGCCGGACATAGAGGAGTAGCCTGGGCCAACAGGATATATTTGTTCAGTTAATAGTGTGGGCAGGACAGGTGCCACGATTTCTTGGCAGGACGGCCAGTAACCCTGATTTACCCTTCTAAACTGCAGCAAAACGAAGCGACGCTGCCCGTCTTGAGCTATGTGCACTTTGCACAAACAGTTGTAATTTTCACTACTTCTTGACGGAGATGACTGAGAAACTATGAGTACTTACGCATGCAGTTTAGACGAGACACAGAGTGTGTGTCTTGCTCAGGCCACGAGTCCGTAACGCCGCGAGTGGAGTGGTGGAGGAGTAACTGGTCTGAACAATTCGACTGGTCTGATGTGCTTGTCGGGTGGCACCGGCTACGCTCGGGGAGTTCTGAAGTGAGAACAGCTGTTTGGTCTAAATATTCGACACACTGTCGGTTGCAGCACGGTAGTCGACACACTGTCGGTGGCAGCACGGTAGTCGACACACCGTCGGTTGCAGCACGGTAGTCGACACACTGTCGGTTGCAGCACGGTAGTCGACACACCGGGATGGAAGGATGGAGACACAGAAGGATGAATATAGAGGTATGGTTGGAGGGATGAAAGGATGAAAGCAGAGGAGAAAGGTGACGGTAAGCTAAATGATGAAGATAACTAGAAAGATGAAGGAAAGGGGATGGATAAATGGATATAGTGGAAGTAGTGAAGGGGTGAAGGAGGTGAGATATAATGGAGAGAAAAAAAACGAAGGATGAAATGATAGATTAAATGATGACGAGAAGGATAGAGGTACTTTGTGGATAGAAGGATGAAGGTAGGAGTAAGCAGAAGTGGTGACAGGTTCCAGCGAGGGGAGGAGAGGCTAGGAGGGGGATGGGGCTGAAGGAAGCGTTGAACCAGACGGAGATTATTCTCCACTGACGAATATATATATATATATATATATATATATATATATATATATATATATATATATATATATATATATATATATATATATATATATATATATATATATATATATATATATATATATATATATATATATATATATATGCGAACAAGCCTGAATGGTCCCCAGGACTATATGCGAATGAAAACTCACACCCCAGAAATTTTGCATAGTAATTGCTATGCCCAAGATTACCATCCGAGTTGCCGTCGGGGAAGTGGCTCAAATAGCCTCGGCTATCACTTCCTTTTGACGGCCGTGATGGTCAAGCGGATTAAGGCGCCCTGTAGTTACCAGTTGCGTTGCTTCTGGGAGTATGGGTTCGAGTCACTTCTGGGGTGTGAGTTTTCATTCATATATATATATATATATATATATATATATATATATATATATATATATATATATATATATATATATATATATATATATATATATATATATATATATATATATATATATATATATATATATATCTGAGTCTGTTGTCTCCTCTAGTCAGTTATTGTTCTCTCTCTCTCTCTCTCTCTCTCTCTTCTCCCTCATATACAATACTTGTATTTATAATCACCGACACTTTGTTCCCCACGGCGCTTCACACTTGCTGCTATCGTCTCTTCTTTCTTTACTCCCAAGTGCCTTACCTCCCTACCCCCCACGTGCCCTACCTCCCTTCCTCCCAAGTGCCTTACCTCCCTACCCCCCAAGTGCCCTACCTCCCTACCTCCCACGTGCCTTACCTCCCTACCTTCCTCGCACCTTCCCTTCACCCCTGACTCCCTCTATCAATCTATCAATAAAATTTTCTGCTTATTGATTTAATATGAAGGAAACAAAAGAGGAATTACGCGAAGAAAAACCGCTACGCCCCTGGAATTTGGGAGGGTTTTAATGTTGGTGGTGGTGGTGGTGTGGGGGTGATAGTGGTAGTGGTGGTGGTAGTGGTGGTGTGGACAGTGGTAGTGGTTGTCGTTGTGTCTGTGGTTGTGGTGGTGGTAGTGGTATGGTGGTGATAGTGGTGGTAGTGGTGGTGGTTATAGTGGTGATAGTGGTGATGGTGGTGGCCACAAGCCATGTCTTCCCAATCCTGGGGTCTTGTAATTTGCTGCTGTCAATGTCGGTTTTTACATTTCACATTTGGTTTGAATCATCTGCAAACATTGACTGGAACGAGCTCACTTTGCATAACATAGGAGCAATAATGGTCCAAGGATCGATCCTGGAGGCGCTCCACTACTCACATGCCTCCAGCTTGACACATTCCTGGCTGTGACCCTCTGTTTTGTGAACCCCAGGTACCTCCTTTACTATTTCACTGTTTCCTTAGCTACCCGAACTCCATACACATGTTTGTTTAAATGAGAATGTCATAAGGAACCATATGAAATGCTTTTCGACAATCTAGGATAATACACTCAGAGAAGCTGTTTTTTCCATGTCGCATTTTGGTGATAATGTCATAGGCCTTGATCTAGTTTGTCAGGCATTACTCTTCCTGTCAATATCATTGATACGGTATCTGGCGAATTGCAAGCAATACATGATCTACCTCTCTTCTATAATTTAGTACATCCTATCTGTTCATTTTACTTTTCTAATATTTCGACTACGTTTGTATTTTCAAGATTCCCGGGAGATCTCCTTGTATCTATGGTTTAATTTACAAATATACGTGTTGATAAAGTACAACTACAGCATCACACTGCAATGGTTATGATATCAAGTGTGATCTTATTGATTTTATTGCGAGTGTTTCGTTCAGATGTTGTTTACGAAAGCCTTTTCCAGCTGTCTTTTACAAATTTCACTGTAGTTATTCTGCATATCAATATATAAATATATATATCGTACTATCGTGGAAACAAACATTTTATTCACTTGGGCATTATAGGAGACTCGAACTCTGGGACTCCACGAGCGTGAGGCAAAGCTCTTCCTCTGACATAATGCAGATGGTTCCAATAGAGAACATTTCTGAGGCAGTAAACCTGCTGCCCATCTGAAATTGTATACTTCTCGCAGCCACAGCTTTCCAGACATTTAGTGAACCACACCAATGTCATATAATGTCCTAGTTGTCAACCTTGTCTACTTCCCTCACTATATTATATATATAGTTATAATATCACTTCCGCTACTTCTGTCAAACAACTTGCAGTGGACGGTAGAGTGACGGTCTCGCTTCATGCTGGTCGGTGTTCAATCCCCGACCGTCCAAGCAGTTGAGCAGCAATCCTTCCCCCTCGACCCATCCCAAATCCTTATCCTGACCCCTTGCCCAGTGCTATATTGTCGTAAATGCTTTACGCTTTCTGCTAATAGTTCCCTTCCCCTTCCGATACTTCGTTATTATAAGGCAATGAAACTGCAAATCCTCACCTGATTTTGAATTGGAGGAATTAAAAAACATTTAATTTTGGCTCGAATCTCAAATCCATAACTAAGCATTTACAAGTTTAATTTGACGCCAAATGAGGTGCGGATTCAAGGACCACTCACAGAAGCTGTATATGGAGTGTCAAGAGGGACCATATCTAGTTTACTTGGTAGTTTGGTGGTTGTGTTCTTATGGTGGTAGGGATTGTTTCGCTGGTGGCGTAAGTAAAGTCATGATAATAGTGATAGTAGGAGAGGTAGTGACGGTGATAGTGATGGTGGTGGTGGCAATAGTGGTTGTGATAGTGAAGGGGGTGGGTGGCAATGCACATCACTTTCCCTACTACTTTATGTGCTAACATACTTCCTATTGTATTGTGATATCCGGAGCTAATTATACTGACAAGTCGCAGTGGAAAAAATTGAAAAAAAAAATAATTAATGAATACAGTAAAAGTATATAGGAGTAAAAAAAGGGAATATATTAATGGCATCAGAGCCGGAAAATAGCCTTTGTTTGACTGTTGGAAACATTTTCAAAATATACAGCTAAACTTTTTTTCTCTGCGAAAGATATTTGTATTTTTTTTTTTTTTTTTTTCCAAAAATGAGGGATTATTTTACCGTGATTCGTTCAGTAATTATATTTATTCGTATAAGTGAATACTGAGAGAGAGAGAGAGAGAGAGAGAGAGAGAGAGAGAGAGAGAGAGAGAGAGAGAGAGAGAGAGAGAGAGAGAGAGAGAGAGAGAGAGAGAGAGAGAGAGAGAGAGAGAGAGACAGATAGACAGACAGACAGACAGACAGACAGACAGAGAGAGTAGTGGGAACCCGAGTACTAATCAACAGGAAAGATTTACAATCATCTCAGATTTCATGATTAATTTAACCTTGCAAGAATTTTTTTAGCAAATATAAATTTAAATTTTCTATGATTCTGATTTCCATTTTGTTTACACAAAAATCAGCTGCAGTGGCATGGAACAATTTTTATGAAATTTCGTTTTTTCCGCTTTGAGAAATAAATAATTTGTTTCAGATTGTTTGAGTTGCGTTCATGGGTCCCTGTTGACACGCCCAGGGCCTTGGGCCTCGCATGGCGTGGCGTGTGTTGGTGGGAGGCAGTACTGGAGCAGTACTGGAGCACTACTGGAGCACTACTGGAGCAGTACTGGAGCAGTACTGGAGCAGTACTGGAGCACTACTGGAGCAGTACTGGAGCAGTACTGGAGCAGTACTGGAGCACTACTGGAGCACTACTGGAGCACTACTGGAGCACTACTGGAGCAGTACTGGAGCACTACTGGAGCAGTACTGGAGCACTACTGGAGCACTACTGGAGCAGTACTGGAGCACTACTGGAGCACTACTGGAGCACTACTGGAGCAGTACTGGAGCACTACTGGAGCAGTACTGGAGCACTACAGGAGCACTACTGGAGCAGTACTGGAGCAGTACTGGAGCAGTACTGGAGCACTACTGGAGCACTACTGGAGCACTACTGGAGCACTACTGGAGCAGTACTGGAGCACTACTGGAGCAGTACTGGAGCACTACTGGAGCAGTACTGGAGCAGTACTGGAGCACTACTGGAGCACTACTGGAGCAGTACTGGAGCACTACTGGAGCACTACTGGAGCACTACTGGAGCAGTACTGGAGCACTACTGGAGCAGTACTGGAGCACTACTGGAGCAGTACTGGAGCACTACTGGAGCACTACTGGAGCAGTACTGGAGCACTACTGGAGCAGTACTGGAGCAGTACTGGAGCACTACTGGAGCACTACTGGAGCAGTACTGGAGCACTACTGGAGCACTACTGGAGCAGTACTGGAGCACTACTGGAGCACTACTGGAGAACTACTGGAGCACTACTGGAGCAGTACTGGAGCAGTACTGGAGCAGTACTGGAGCAGTACTGGAGCAGTACTGGAGCAGTACTGGAGCACTACTGGAGCAGTACTGGAGCACTACTGGAACAGTACTGGAGCACTACTGGAGCACTACTGGAGCACTACTGGAGAACTACTGGAGCACTACTGGAGCACTACTGGAGCACTACTGGAGCAGTACTGGAGCACTACTGGAGAAGTACTGGAGCACTACTGGAGCAGTACTGGAGCACTACTGGAGCAGTACTGGAGCACTACTGGAGCAGTACTGGGGCACTACCGGAGCACTAATGGAGCAGTACTGGAGCACTACTGGAGCAGTACTGGAGCACTACTGGAGCACTACTGGAGCAGTACTGGAGCACTACTGGAGCACTACTGGAGCACTACTGGAGCAGTACTGGAGCACTACTGGAGCACTACTGGAGCACTACTGGAGCACTACTGGAGCAGTACTGGAGCAGTACTGGAGCACTACTGGAGCACTACTGGAGCACTACTGGAGCAGTACTGGAGCACTACTGGAGCAGTACTGGAGCACTACTGGAGCACTACTGGAGCAGTACTGGAGCACTACTGGAGCAGTACTGGAGCACTACTGGAGCAGTACTGGAGCAGTACTGGAGCACTACTGGAGCACTACCGGAGCAGTACTGAAGCACTACTGGAGCAGTACTGGAGCACTACTGGAGCAGTACTGGAGCACTACTGGAGCACTACTGGAGCAGTACTGGAGCACTACTGGAGCAGTACTGGAGCACTACTGGAGCACTACTGGAGCAGTACTGGAGCACTACTGGAGCAGTACTGGAGCACTACTGGAGCAGTACTGGAGCAGTACTGGAGCACTACTGGAGCACTACTGGAGCAGTACTGGAGCACTACTGGAGCACTACTGGAGAACTACTGGAGCACTACTGGAGCAGTACTGGAGCACTACTGGAGCACTACTGGAGCAGTACTGGAGCACTACTGGAGCACTACTGGAGCAGCACTGGAGCACTACTGGAGCACTACTGGAGAACTACTGGAGCACTACTGGAGCAGTACTGGAGCACTACTGGAGCAGTACTGGAGCAGTACTGGAGCACTACTGGAGCAGTACTGGAGCACTACTGGAGCAGTACTGGAGCACTACTGGAGCACTACTGGAGCACTACTGGAGAACTACTGGAGCACTACTGGAGCACTACTGGAGCACTACTGAAGCACTACTGGAGCACTACTGGAGCAGTACTGGAGCACTACTGGAGCAGTACTGGAGAACTACTGGAGCAGTACTGGAGCACTACTGGAGCAGTACTGGAGCACTACTGGAGCAGTACTGGAGCACTACTGGAGCAGTACTGGAGCACTACCGGAGCACTAATGGAGCAGTACTGGAGCACTACTGGAGCAGTACTGGAGGCAGTGCTGATGGTATTGGACCTGTGCTAACGTTATTAAGGCAGTTTTGGATGCAGTGCTTGAGACACTGTTGAAGGCACTGCTGGAACAACCTTAACCATGTTGGAGGATGTTTTGGTACCAGCATCACTGGGGCTGCATTTAGGGTATGGCACCAGCGGTGACGATGTTGGTGGCAGTGTAGGAGCAACATTGATTTGCTTACCTCGTTGGAGTGTCAAACTTCGTTTTAAGGTACTCAGTCTCCCTCAACAGATGTCTGGCAACTGAATACAGTTTCCTACAAAAAGTTATAACAAATTGTATCATTTAAACAGGAAAGAGATAAGCCATTTCTCTCGTTTTGTCTAGTTTTCTCCATCTTACAAAACTTAAGATCACATGACGGGGGAAAAATTCATTGTTATTAGTTATTTGCGACTCGAATTGGGGTGTATGAGAGGGAGTAAAGTTATACACTAATTGCAGTTATCATATGACCATTTTATACATCCTGGGT
>NC_091167.1:31171124-31203624 GCF_040958095.1 Procambarus clarkii
TATGAATTATTTACGTCGTTCTTTTTTTACACTGAAATTTATGGTCTTCTACAAAACAGAGAGAACAGGTCCATGGTATATAAAAAGATTTGGTTCTGTATTGGATCTATTATGTTATTATTACTTAAACGCAGCTCTATTTTACAAATGTGCACCATTAATTATTTATCCTTAATTTGGTGCCTTTGTTTTATCATTCAAATATAATGGGTGAGTAATTTGCCTTGTTACAATACTGCTGCTGGTTGGAAGAATACATTTTTTATTTCTCACTGCCGGGGACAGGAAGACTGTTAGCATTATAGAGCATTATATTAGGATTATTATCCTAGCCAACGACTGATTTTCCGCCCCATCTACAACAGTCGACTGATATCCTCTAACGTTTCGTCTTGCCCAGGAGTCGAACCCGTGGACCAATTGGCTGTGAGCCATCTATGCTACGAGCCTTCATTATTCTACTCACTCACGATTGGAAATACTGATATCCCCCCCACCCCACCCCCACCTGGGAATATATTGTGCTATATTATTATCCATACTTTACTCTGGACATACAAATTTACTTGAAATATATATATATATACCGGTAAATTAATATTATTCATTGGCTATATAGGTAAATTATGAATAATGAAAAATTCTGAACTATAATAATATATTTGTTGACCAGACCACACACTAGAAAGTGAAGGGACGACGACGTTTCGGTCCGTGCTTGACCATTCTCAAGTCGATTGTGATGATTGAAGGAGGAGGAGAAGGCAGTAAATAGACAGAAGAGAGGTGAGCAGAATAAAACCTTAGAGAAAATCAATAAATATATTTATTTACATTACAGACAATACTATTAATCCTATTATTGACTAAGTCTGGTCCTATTTTCGTGAACTTACAGTTTTGTATTCACTGCCACACACTACAGAGGACCATACATATATGACAACAGATAATATATATATATATATATATATATATATATATATATATATATATATATATATATATATATATATATATATATATATATATATATATATATATATATAAGTGTATAGAAGAATAGGTGATAACGAGAAAACCATTACGGAAACACTCTAGACTGGAGGGTGTTTCCTCTAGAGTGTAAAGCGTGCATGGAGACGAGACCTGTGGATCAGCGTGTGTGTCAGATCCTGGCGGCTGGTCCCCTGGAACGGCTTTGAGACGTTCAGTCTTTTTCTTTCATGAATATTCAGCGAGGAGAAGGAGAGGTGCCTTATCCGAGGCTTGAACACGCTTGCTTTATCTTGCACGTTCATTATATTGCTTGTGTTTTATCTTGCATGTTCTCTATATTGTCTGTGCTTTATCTTGCATGTTCTCTATATTGTCTGTGCTTTATCTTGCATGTTCTCTATATTGTCTGTGCTTTATTTTGCATGTTCTCTATATTTTATGTGCTTTATTTTGCATGTTCACTATATTGTATGTGCTTTATCTTGCATGTTCTCTATAATGTCTGTGCTTTATTTTGCATGTTCTCTATATTGTCTATGCTTTATCTTGCACATTCACTATATCACACGTGTTTTTCTTGCACGTTTTCTATGTTACAGGTTCTTTACATTGCACATTGTTTATATTTTATGTTCTATATGTTGCTCGATGTTAACAATGACCGTCCTCAGTATTACAACGCTGCATATATACAGTCTTGTAGAATTCATGATTTATTTCCTGTAGAGGAATGATGGATATGGTACTAATGTCTTAGAATGGAATTCATTCACATACTATTCAAACGCAGCCTCCATAATTTATATCATACCACTTTAGTCTGAATATTTAAAATATGAACATTTGTGCTCTCCTGCAAAGAGAAATCTCGCCCGTTTCGTACTGTTGGTATAATATAAAGAGGATAATATAAACTGCAGCTGTTCCTTCATCTTCTTCCTTCCCATCATCTTACGTAATTCTAGTCCTAAAATAAGCCGTTTTTGGCTTGATTAAGTACATATTTTTCTTGTGTAAGGCTTAGGAAAAGTTAAGTTTAGTCGTTTCTTCCCTTCTCGGGCTGTTGTCCAAGTCCGTAGTTCAACACGTAGAGTAATTTTGGGTGGCACGGTCACATTTTGTACGTCCCATCGGCTCTGGCTAGAGATGTCTCGGAAGGCTGGTTATATATGCTTCTCAATCATCTTGTCAGTTTACATGTTCTAAAATACTTATCATCTGTATAGTTCTAAAAGGTATCAGAATATTGTAGCAAAATATTGCGTTTAACAGATATTGTTCAATAGATTTTTTTTAAGCAAAGCGTATATAAGAAAATTGGTTATAGAAAATAAGAAGAATATATGTAGATGGTTATGGAAAGCCCTTAATTTGAACTAGTAAATAAATCCGATTGATTTCTTTCGAGAAGTCGCTGACAAGGTAATGTTCAGCAGTGTTTTAACGTTCTCTTATTAACATTTCATCATTCCAGAAACCTTCCGTGGCACTCGCGTCGTTGATAATGACACCTTTGACAGTCAGTCAACCACCTGTGGCACTCCTGTTGCCTTCGACCAGGCCACCAACAGGTAATCTTCACAGCCGCCACAACAACGACTTCTTAAGAAACTGGCTGAAATAAACGTCCTCGTCTCCTACGATGTGTCAGCTGTGAATATTACTGGCATTTACTCACCAATTTTCCCTGATAAATTCCAAATATATTTCCGCCCAGTGCTGCTCTTGAGGAAATGGGTTTATTTCGAGAAAGGGGAAATCGTGCGCACTGAAGAAGTCAGATGGTTGTGTAAAGTTTCGATAAGTTCTCTTGGAAAAGTGCTGTTCAGGAACCTGTTTACTGCTCTGTATACCCAGCGAAGATTTTGTGGATACCAGATTTAACTGCATAATGTTGAAAAATAAAATAAATAAATAAATATATATATATATATATATATATATATATATATATATATATATATATATATATATATATATATATATATATATATATATATATATATATATATGTACATATATATATATATATATATATATATATATATATATATATATATATATATATATATATATATATATATATATATATATATATATATATATATATTTTTTATGTTAACATCGAAAGTAGGAAACCTGCTGCTGGTTTAAATTGTACCTCATATAACACCTGAATAATTAATAAGAAATTTTAACATGACAGACAAGAATACATTATATTATATTATATAAATGTTTTTTCCACTTGAGAAAGAAGTTGGAAAATTATCTCTCCAAAGTTCATTTTAGAGTTTACAGTTCATTTTGCAGTAAGGAGAATACATACTGTATCCACTTGTACTCTGCCTTTGAAAATTTGAGCACGCGGTCAGAGGAATGAACCTCTTAGCATCAGACCATAATAAAACTGTATATAGAACTTTGCATGCACAGCTAATTTTCCAGCTTCCTCATCAAGAGAAGAAATCCACAGGAAAAAATAAAGAAAATTCATGCAAGAATTACTGATCCCACCTTTTCCATCATATTCAATAACATATGATATTTTTAACTAAATAATTTTTCCATAATATCTGATAATGTGCTGAGGGACACGAATATGCTCCATCATTTTCTAAAATTTAATATACATATATGTTTTCCATACGTATGTTTCAGTCATCACGTGGCAATATATTTAATGGGAAAATTCGCAGGAGTCGTGATAAGGACTCGAACCTATACGGTGGGTAGTCCCGCATTGAACTACAAAATCACGGCTCGTACGGAGTTTTTAACTGATACTTCACCTTAGTGTGATTACTTTCTTTGAACATATTTAATATTAAATATTCCACAGAATATTATTATTCTCTTTTCCATCTGCAAAGAGATTTCGGAATTATATTAAACATATTGGGATTATCATTCGGGGTCGAGGCCGGGTTGTCACACATTAATTTTCCAAACTGCGAAGTGATAATGTATGTGACGGTCGTTTTGTTGTGATATACCGCACCCATAAACCAGCGCTAATCGCTTTCAAATGATGGTCGACTGATCTGTACTTCAGAGTCCTTAATTCTGCAAGAACCATTGGCTGTGTGACGAAGCAAACTTAATTAATAATAATAATAATTATAATAAAAAGAAGAAGAAGAAGAAGAAGAAGAAGAAGAAGAAGAAGAAGAAGAAGAAGAAGAAGAAGAAGAAGAAGAAGAAGAAGAAGAAGAAGAAGAACAACAACAACAACAACAACAACAACAACAACAACAACAACAACAACAACAACAACAACAACAACAACAACAACAACAACAACAGCCTGGTTAAACAATTTCCATCACTAGTTTTAAAACAACAATACCAACCGATGACGAGTCAATAACTGCAGCCACTATAAAAAGTTACCAACCTACTGGAATAAGGTTCTTCATGATAATTCAAGATATCATATAAAAACAAGTGCGAAAACAAGCAACTGATAAGTGGCACGAGGACTTAATAACTAAATTATCAGGTCAGTCGCTGGGCAGTAAGTTTTAGCGACACATAAAGCTTGTACAGCTTGGGTCTGTTGACTTTACTGCCATGGAGATGGCTTAACATCTTATTTCTCAATTTGCATGTATAAGGTTGGTTTCTGAGCCAGATCGTTCTCTCTCTCTCTCTCTCTCTCTCTCTCTCTCTCTGTCTCTCTCTCTCTCTCTCTCTCTCTCTCTCTCTCTCTCTCTCTCTCTCTCTCTCTCTCTCTCTCTCTCTCTCTCTCTCTCTCTCTCTCTCTCTCTCTCTCCCTCTCTCTCTCTCTCTCTCTCTCTCTCTCTCTCGCTCTCTCTCTCTCTCTCTCTCTCTCTCTCTCTCTCTCTCTCTCTCTCTCTCTCTCTCTCTCTCTCTCTCTCTCTCTCTCTCTCTCTCTCTCTCTCTCTCTCTCTCTCTCTCTCTCTCTCTCTGTCGTATGGGGCTCCGTTCTGTAGCCTCGTGTCAACGAGTCTTTCGTTAATATTCGCTTGCAATCATCACTGCTCTGAACAGCACGCAGTCTCAACAGCAAGGAACCGCTGCTCGTACTTGCTGTCAGACACGCAGACATTCTCCAGTCAGCACCAACGATATACCTCACTTCTGATATGACTGCAAGTTATTCAGAAATAGAAACTCATAGACCCCGTGGTTTGTAACAAGAGAGGAAGGAGGGCATTTCGATTTTCTTACGAATGTTTCAGAAAAGAGCATGGAGAGTAGGTAACGTATCTCTCACTATATTAATTTACCAATGAACTTAATATATTCGCGCATTAAGAAACTGGTAAACTGGGTGTACATAGTATTGCCAGAGAGATGTCGTTACATATAAATAAACAAATTATAACCAGTTTGACTGTATATATGAGATGGAAATAAATGACAGATCTTTCCCGCCTGAAGGCCATCAGATATGTAAAGTTTCAGATTCAAACACTATTTTTGTCTCATTATTTTTTTGTATAAAATGTTTGGTGTATTTGCATATCAAAGAGTTTTGAGAGTAAAGTGCTCTCATATTACTTTAAAGTGCACCCATTTGAAGAATTGTGTATTTTATTTAATAATGGTAAAACATCAACAATTATATTTTATTTCCTAAATTATTTTGATTTTCAGTTTCTTATTTATCAAACTCACTGCATATTTTTGGTGTTTTTAGAATTTCTGATGAAAATATACATAATATTCTGAAGCTTATTTTTAGTAATAACCTAAATTTTGTTTTGTAAAACAGTTATTCCTTACTTTCCATTATATTTTTTTATTTTTCGATGTCTCTCTCTTGCCTCTTATCTATATCTATAAAAGAGTATGTCCGCTTGTTTGTGTGTCAGTCATGGAGACCAGACCCAACTTTTCAAGATGAACCATCAGGGGTAAGGGAGTGTCATGGGCAACTGGAGGTCAGCCTCAGAACCACACTTTAAGAAATATCAGCATATATAGTGAACCCTTTCATACTCTCTGAAAAAAAAGTTCAGGGGCCTTGTTTTCCGGTTGAGTTTAGATGCTTACTGCCGCCGTTTTGTTACTGTATTATATTTTCTGAGAGAAAGAGAGAGAGAGAGAGAGAGAGAGAGAGAGAGAGAGAGAGAGAGAGAGAGAGAGAGAGAGAGAGAGAGAGAGAGAGAGAGAGAGAGAGAGAGAGAGAGGGGAGGGGGGAAGAGAGGGAGTAGATAGGGGGGAGAGGAGGGGGGAAGAGAGGGAGTAGATAAGGGGGAGAGAAAGTGGAGAAAAGTGTAGAGGTGAGAGAGGGGGAGAGAAGGGCTACTGAAGGGAGTAGATAGGTGAGAAGGTGAATGTTAAGGAGAGGGGTAGAGTGGGGGAGATTCAGAGAGGGGGTGAAGACGGAAGGGGAGAGAGGGAGAGAAGAGGGGAGAAATGGTTAAGAGGGAAAGAAGGAGCATTTTGGGGACAAATTTGAAGAGGGGGAGGACAGGGGTCAGATTGGGGAAGAAGGAAAAAAAGAGTTGGGAAGAAAAGGAAGAAAGATAAAAGAGAGGAAGATTTAAAGAAAAGAGGGAGATAGACGGGAGGGAAGGAGGAGGAGAAGAGAGAGGGAGAAAGGTGAGAAAGACCCGGGCGCAGTCAGTAACCCTTTCTACTTTTTAGAACTATTACATCAAATGAGAGTAAAAGATCATTGTACTTCGGTGTTAACAATGTCATGAAGTATTCATCAGCCGTGACGTCACGTGATTATCCCTCACTTGACGAGCTGATTGGCCTTGCTTAGCTATATCCGTGATGCACCGGAAATGATGAAAGGCTTAGGAATGCTACTCTGTTGATTTTTATTTTTATTTTTTTGTTGTAAATGGTTTTGTAAATGTACTCACCATTGTAAATGGTGGGGATGAGCTACGGTTCTTCCCCACTCTCCAGCCCGCCGTTTAACCATTAATCAACCAGTGTATATGTACCAGAGCCTATTGGGGGTCATTCATCTGTATTTAAAGCTGTGTATAGTGCATGGTTACTCCCACTTCACTTCCTACCCCATTCTAATTGCTCACTATTATGACACAATGAACAAAATCTAATATAACTGTGGTTCATTTGGGCACTTAGCTTTCAGCTGTGTCCTTTTTGTTCGTGTACTACCCATGCCCTATAGTTTGCTCTGTCCATTCCCCTGAATATTTTGCATGTTGTAATCATGTTTGTGCTGCTTCTTATTTCTTCTTGTGTCGTGAAATTTAACTAATTTATTCTTTTCGTCATAGCTCGTACCAGTCAGCACTGGGTCTGGCCTGTTAGCATTCCCTCTAACTTTTCTTGAGTTTCATTTTGTGTTTAACGAAGACTATGCTTGTTTTACATATTCTAGAGATGAGCTACAAGCCCCTGAACAATTTCACACAAGTGTAGGTGTGTGAGTCAAGTGACTCACACACCTACTAGTGAAGTGTGACCTACACTTCTTTGCTAATATTTTTAATTACAATTTTCCCTCTATTTCTTTCCTATCAAGAACAGTCCATCACTCATTATAGTGTGAATGCGTGCTATTTTCGGGTATTAATAGGATAAATGAAATATTACTGATTTTTATTTTCTTGTGTGTTCAAGTTGCTTTCACAGCTTGCCTTCAGATGAATATTTGAAAAAATTCCAACCTTATAAGGCTGCCTCTAAATATGGAACGTGAAACAACATTTTAGTGTAGTCTACCAATTGTCCACTTGTGAGCTGGATATTGGCAGGAAGATCTATGGGAAAATATCGAAACCGAACAATGGAATAAGACCCTGACATTCCTGACCTCCTGAAGCACACGCATTACCGACTAAATTATTTTATCATAAATATATCATCTTCAGTGATATAATTTTGCCGTAATGGAAAGCGCTAAGCCAGTATGAACTAACGGTGCCTGACAACTTGGTCAATCGATGATTAATCGCCAGTCTGTGTGAACTTAGCCCGTCGTTATATCGACCAGTGATTGCACTAAGCAGTTTCACTTTTAAATTAGTAGCTACATTGTTTGATGACAATTGCCGCGTGCCAACGTACAATAGTATTAAATATGATTTAAATGGCAATGTTACTTCAATGACGATCGTTAAGCTTGAGTAATATTGCTGGGATTTAACATTATATTTCCCTGTTCTATAATTTTAAGGTATTTTTTACTCATGATACGGTACAAAAAATATTTGGTCGTTATATTTTCATATCTACTCAGTAATCTGACTCCGTGGAATTATATTTACCAACACACTAAATTATATGAAATTTTACGACATATTGTTTTGCAATATTACAGTTAATCATCTGTGATATAACGGAATATTCATTTCCACATTACATTACATTTAGCACAAATTCTATTTATTAACTGCGTACAACACATAAATGTTTAAACAGGTCAGGGAAATATTTCATTGTCTTTGAAAATTTTGCTACTGATTCTTTCCTTTTTCCTGCGATCTTTATCTTTAATATCCGACATTTATTCAGGTCACCATTAGAGGACAGTTGCAAAAAAATAATGATTGTAATAATAACAATAGATGACAAGTTTTTATCGAGGTTGATTATGCTTCTGTCGAATCTTTGATGTTTGTCTGAGTAGCATTGGACTTAACAACTATAAATATTACTAGATAGATACTCAGTTTATCAAGCAACACAACCCACAAAGTTCAATTACCTTGTGGAACCAGCACATCCAACTAATCTCAGCAGTCGGCTGGAATAACTAACCGAGACGAGACTGATACTCAACGTTTAACAGGTCATATTTACAACCTATTGCCTGGATCTCATTACACAGCAGGCATTGCTAGATCTTTCAAAAGCTGCCAACACGTTTTAGTGGAAAACTACTCCCAAGCATCTAGGAAGCTAATACAATACGAAAACAAATTACCATGTCTCTCCAAATTTAAAAAAAAAAATGCATAAAAGTCACAGGGAAAACCGAGTCGAAGGAATTTTGCAAGACTGACAGCGTGCAGATAATAAGACAGGTCAAGAAAAACTACTGTAACTTCCAATTGCTAAACCCAAGCCGCAATATCCTGAGGCGAGAGTGACGGGTGTGAGGTAAAACATCCTTAATGGATTCCCAGTCAGTAACTACTTGGCTGTGCAAGATGAGTAAGGTAGGGTTGTGATGGTTCACGATGGGTAAGGTAGGGTTGTGATGGTCCAAGATGAGTAAGGTAGGGTTGTGATGGTTCAAGATGGGTAAGGTAGGGTTGTGATGGTCCAAGATGGGTAAGGTAGGGTTGTGATGGTTCAAGATGAGTAAGGTAGGGTTGTGATGGTTCAAGATGAGTAAGGTAGGGTTGTGATTGTCCAAGATGGGTAAAATAGGGTTGTGATGGTCCAAGATGGGTAAAATAGGGTTGTGATGGTCCAAGATGGGTAAGGTAGGGTTGTGATGGTCCAAGATGGGTAAAATAGGGTTGTGATGGTCCAAGATGGGTAAGGTAGGGTTGTGATGAACCAACATGGGTAAGGGTAGGGTTGTGATGGTCCAAGATGGGTATGGTAGGGTTGTGAACACTGAATGCTGTTTGCCAATCTTTCTTCTGATTTACCACTCCCCAATTTTCACTCCATTAATCCCAATGTAAAAGCGCATGAGATTTATTGAGATTAAAACCATGGCAATATTGGCTGTTCTTTGTACTACTGAGTATCGAACGGAATAGAAAAGGTTTGTACTCTTCTGGTTAGGAAATGCCACTTCTGATTTTCCTGAGCGCTTTCCTAGTTTGTGGCCGGAACATCACCTTCAGGAGCTGTTGCAAGGACTCGGTATGGCTCACTGGGCTGAGATTACTCAAAACACACCACCTGCCTTGACAGCTGTTCCTCGCGACACCTGCACGACGTCACATGAATAACAAGACCGCACTCTCTCGTAGTCACGGATTGGAGAGTTCTGATAAGTACGGAAGTACAGTGACCTATGATTATCACCCCCATATACCTACACTTGCCCCACACACACATCTACACTTACCTCACACTCCTACACTTGCCTCGCACACCTACACTTGCCTCGCACACCTACACTTGACACACACCTACACTTGACTCACACACCTATACTTGCCTCACATACCTACACTTGACACACACCTACACTTGTCTCGCACACCTACACTTGACACACACCTACACTTGCCTCATACACACTTACACTTGCCTCATACACACCTACACTTGCCTCATACACACCTACACTTGCCTAATACACACCTACATTTGCCTCATACACACCTACACTTGCCTCATACACACCTACACTTGCCTCATACACACCTACACTTGCCTCATACACACCTACACTTGCCTCATACACACCTACACTTGCCTCATACACACCTACCCTTGCCTCATACACACCTACACTTGCCTCATACACACCTACACTTGCCTCATACACACCTACCCTTGCCTCATACACACCTACCCTTGCCTCACACACACCTACCCTTGCCTCATACACACCTACACTAGCCTCATACACACCTACACTTGCCTCATACACACCTACCCTTGCCTCATACACACCTACCCTTGCCTCACTCATCGCAACTTAAAACATTGATGGATAAATTCACTGGATGTCAAGGTTTTTATAATTCATAAAATAAAATTTTTGTTAAGTGCTACAGGATAATTAGACTGACAGCATGTCATGTATGTGTCAAGGGAAATGTGTCATTCAGATGAACCATTGACAGAGCGATGATGGGAAACTAAACACAACACAATACAGGTTTCAACTTCAATATTCATGCTCCTCCATAATAGATGCCTGTAACAAGGTGATCATGTTCGTTATCCTCTACTTATTGTTATTTATGCCGAACGCTGCAAAGCCTTGTATGAAAGTTTGTGTTCCTTGGGGATATCTGTAATGATGTCTGGAATGCTTGTAGATGCTACCTTAACTCCCATGTTTCGGTCTGCCCCAACTTCCCTTCATAAGAAATTACTTATTCTTTCAAAAACAATTCTACAGAAATCTTGATTAATAACAGAGCTTTCTGTCTCCCTACAAGTTATCGATGAACGGTAATGCACTCATTCAATTCTTTTCAAGTCGCTGGTTTACACAGATCACACATTCTCAACTTTAGCAAAATAACGCTTCTATAAAAAAAATCTCCCCTCCCCTCTCCCCTCCCCCCTACCCCTTCCCCTCCTCCCCTTTCCCTACACCCTCCTCCACCCCCCCCCCCCCCACGAAGCTATTACCTCAGCAAATAACGGCTCCGTCTATTGAAAGACCGATATTGGGTTTGATCACATTGCCCATTATGTCCTCTATGTCTCTAACACTTCCCCACACACACACAACCTACTCAAACTCTATTTCTGGGGTCCTTGGAGCAGGAGACCCCTTTTCAAAGAACAGATTAAGGAGCCCTCATTAGCTAGGATTATCGAGTATTAAACAACTAATATTCTCTTACCTCTTTTGTTGTGGTATAAGTGTTCTGATTACAGGGGTTTTTGTTCAAGCTCTCCTCTCTTGTTCCCGTTAATGTTCTTCTCCACCTGTTCTCCGCTCATGTTCTTCCCTGAAACACAGAGAAGTTCGATGCTTTAAATCAAATCAAATCAAATCAAAGTTTTTGTTCATAAAACCGATGTACAAGTATAATTGGGAAAGTTTATAGAGACAAGGCAGTACATTAATTACATACGAGTTACAAAATCAGCAGATCACGTAGACATTGTCATTATAGAATCAGAATCTTTATTCGAAATAACGTACAGAAATCATTACATTTCTGACTGGATTAAACAGACGTATAGAAATGTAAATCAAACATACATTTTAGACATAAAGTTTGGACATGACTGTTTGCTAACAAATTGAAAGGTGTTATATTGTACAGATAAAGTGATGCTTACCAGTAGAGAAGTAAGACATATTGACAAAATTTTTATCACAAAATTAGGATGATATGATCATTATTCGTAGAAACAATATAAACTGTTCATACCATGACGCTGAATGTACATGCACACCCTTAACATTATAAATAAACAGATTTTGGGACACACACCGCACCTTTCCATATGTTATCACACACAATATATCTATTTGGGATTCCCTAACCTCTTCAATTCAATTAGATCTTACTTTTCGTCTATTTGTTTTAGGAGGGATACTCTCTTCCCCTCTAGTTTACATCTGCCACAGAAGTGGCAGATGCAAATAAAAAGATCACAGAGACTGTTCCGATGCTAATTACACTGAAAATTAGTACAGGCATTTGCATCAGTTGGCATTTGAATATTAGCAAAGTTTTCCATTAAGTGGGCATTGAAGTTTATCCATATCTGCATCAGTGGCCTTTCTGTTCTCACTGGCAACAGCGACTTGTTAGTGAGGTGTATTGAGATTAGTAATGACAGGAAGATATTTAGACAGGTTGACTCCATCACAGATAATCTTGTACTCACAGATGTACCAGCTTGCTCATCATCAATGAGAAAGTGATTAATGTGAGACCTTTCTCTCCCATCCCGTAAGAGTAAGTTAAATTTAATTTTAAATTCATTATTGAAAGCTGGATTATGTAAATTTTCTGCATCCAAGATCACGTTATTCAAATTGAAAAATTCACCTTGCCGAGAAAAATCGATGTTAAAGTCTCCTGCCACATGAGGTTAGACTCATAATATGAATTACCCAATCGTGATATTTCATATCATAAAGTTGACACCACGCCAACTTTACATTGCATGTTGTTATGCTACAGAATAGCAGTACAAATATAGGGTATTAACCACCGCTTTGTTGATGATTGGTTTGACGTCCTTCGCAGTGGTCCTGGATCCCGGTCAACCCACCACTCCACAGCTATATATTTTTTTATATTTATGTTGTACATCCTTACACAAATTTTTGCACTCATGCATAGGTTTCACTAACATTCCAGCAGACACCATGAGCCTAGCAGACATTAGCAGCCCAGCAATTCAGCAGACACCAACTGCCCAATAAGCACCTGAAGCCTAGCAGCTCAGCAGTTTCCAGGAGTCCAACAGATACTTGCTGCCCTGCAGAAACTATGAGTTCAGCTTACGTCAGCAACTCAGCAGACACCTGCAACCAAGTAGCCACCACTAACTTAACACATCCAGCAACAGACACTCAGCACACACACACGTGAGTCGGATCACTAATGCGATAAAAGTAGGTCAACATCACTTGCAATCCAGTGTGTCAGTCGCTTCTTCCAGCATTCGTTCTTATCAGCGAGTTGTAACATGCAGTAACGCCCTCTGTGAAAACTTACGACGAAGAATAATAATGGGCTCAAACGAGGTGCTATTTTTAGTCATCTATTATTTATTATTTATCTTCATACTTTTTAAATAGCTGAGATATAATGAAAGATATAATGCTAAGTAAAACCTGTTCAATATTGCCAAATATGCATCGTTGCTTTAAAATCACATGACTCGTTATATCCAGACATTATACTAAAATTATTTGACAGAGAGATTCCGGTAATTTTGAGAGCAGCATCTGGTGCATATTATATCCTCAAAGTGCCAACTTGTCAATTTTCAGGATGCTATTACGCTTGAGAATCAGAAAAAAATATGATTCGATCACCTTGATAACCAGTCGAAAGTAAAATTATTTAATAGTCTGTGTTCAAGCTTGGATGGATTTCATCTATTGGACGTAGAAAATGCTGATGTTGGTGAGATTAATTGTGAATGGAAGAAATGTTTAAGACGGATCTGGAGATTCTGTTCCCTTACTCAATGCAATCTCCTACCTGGTGCGATGCCCACGTCCACACTCGAAGAAATAATTAATAAACGACTAATGTCCTTTTTGTTTGACGGGAATCTCGCCTTCATTAAACCCAATCAGCTCTTTTTTTTCAGTCAATCCCTTATCATTGGAAAATCAAACTTACCCAGAAACATTAGCTTAAGTGTTATGAAACACAACTCAAGAATGAGTTAAATATAAGGATTGTACAGGGTTGAATAAAACCACTTTTTTTGGAAACAGAAAATTGCAGGGATACCTGGACATTTGGAATCATGAAGGAACCACTATCACTAAGAATTGGTTTACTAATAATAATTTTGAGTCCTCTCCAAGTCAGATCTATGTTATTTAAGCAGTGTTTTATGATTGACTTAGATCCAGGATATCTCTCCTTTTGTAAATTTAAGAATGCTGAGAGTTAGTCAATTCATATAGCTTCATAGAATGATTAGTTAATATAGGTTCAAACTTAAATTGTCATCTCATCATCCTAATTTTGAGATTTATAGTTCTCGGCCATATATGTTGAATGGTAAGCTACACAATGTTTTATCAATATGTGTCATCATTAATATACCTATATCGATGTATATACCCCTCTTGGCGCATATAACCCTCTCGTTGAATATAACTCCCACTGGGTGTATCTACCCCTCTCGGTTTATATTCCCCACTCGATGTATATACATATCTAGGTGTATATACTGATGATGTGTGTACTCCACTCGGTGTAGGTACCCATATCAGTGTATGTATCCCTCTCGGTGTCTGTATCTCTCTCAGTGTATGTTCCTCTTTCGGTGTATATCCCTCTATGCACATACACTCACATCATTTATGATAGTCACAAATGGTGAAAATATACAGTATCAAAAGTCCTTCTTTTTTTTTTTTTTTGCACAAGTTACTAAAAGAAATTATATAGGCCGTTAACAGTATTTGTTTTTTACAGAGTGTACGTTGAATACCCGTTAATAGTGTTTGTTGTTCGCATTGTATCCTTTTACACCTTTAACAGTGTCTGTTGTTTAACCTGTGTCCGTAAGCAAGCTATGTGCAGCTGTGTGCTGAAGAACAAAAGAGAACAAGTACAGCTGCGAGTCGTTTGTAGGTAATTGCTAGCTCCTGTTGCAGGCCAGTTTTTTATTTGCTTTTTCTCTGTTTTTGTGTTGTGTTTTTTTTTTTGTTTTTGTTTTTTGAGCTAGAGGACATGCCCGCGAGTTTTCTCACGACTTTTTTTTGCTGGTGAATTAGTTCGTGGAAGCGTTTTATTCCCGTGTTCTCGTAGCGAAAATAGTAAAGTGATTTTATTCTTTTTTCCCCGAGTGTTCAAAGAGAATTGCAAATCAAATGCTGTTTGGATTTAACGGGAACTTGTTATCTTGATTAAAATAAATATAAAATAAATAAAGAGCCAGTTTACCTAGCGATAAATCTTTTGCAGATAAAATGTTTGTTTTCTTAAAAGTTTGATATGACTTAAAATGCTTACTGGTGAATAAGGATAAAAAAAATATGCGATGTATTGAAAACAATTCGCGAGACATTAATTCCTAAGGAAATTGCATTGTACTTAATTCCAAACAATAAATGGAAACAGGAAGCATATTTACGTTAGCAATATCCTCTGTCTCCATCGTCTTCCTGGTCGGCAGAGCAACGACCCCGACTCATGCAGGGGGTCATCTCTTGATCTCCTATGGCTTAAGTGGTTGGGCACCATTTCTCCGCGTCGACCTCATATCTACTGTAGGTAGAATATTGTCATACTCGCTTTCACCGAGCCACCGGTGGCTTTAACCTGATTAACCGGGTAAGATACCCATAATGACAAATCATTATGTGTTGAGAAGGACAGGAAAAGGATCATAAAGGCTGTTGCAGAGAGAAGCCGTTCGCATGAAACTGCTGAGTTTCTCACGGCAAAAAAAAAAAATAAAAGCTGTTCCCTCCTTCGCAAATAAAATTTAATCATTTCAGGACCAAATAATAGGGTCTTGGGAAGATGAGACGAGTCAGTATATTATCTGACCCTTTTGGTCACGGTAAAAGCGTCAACATCACACGCTCTTGACACGGAAATAGCGACCACCTCTCAGAGAGACTAGTGTGAGAGACCAGGAGAGTGGTACCAGAGGTGTGAGTAGCGAGAGGTCGGGGAGGCACAACTTCCCAGAACAGTACACCTTCAGAGCTTATTTTCTCAGTCCTCAATTCCCAAACCACTTGCTACGTGTACCTTTCTTCCTGAGTATTACTTCTTTCTTCGTGTTTCCCGTGCCGCCTAGTTCTTGTTTCATCTCTATACACCCTTCGCAGTCAAGTTTGCTGACCTTATTTATCTTTCCTTTCCTTTTTATTTCCTTAATCCCTGCATCTGTTTGATGCTTGTGTGCTTCCCTTTCGTGGTAATTTAATTCCTGTGTCTACTCAAAAATCTTATATTTCATTGAAAAGATTCCCTTTCCTTTTTTCATATTTGGTCTAATCTTATATTTTCCTGATGCGAGTCTCGATTATTTTTGTTATTATCAGCGTTCGAGGTTCTTTATTATTATATATAAAGGGTTTTCCAGGTTCATCTTACTCCCCTACACAGTTATAATCGTCCTCTCTTAATCAGTTTAATTCCCTTCTATTCCATCTCTTCCTGAATCTTTAAACTTCTACTATTACTACTACAACTCCTTTTCCTTTCCTCCACTTTTTCCTCATTAATTTTCTCTCATCTCCCTCTTTCATCTCGTTCTCCTTATCTTATTAGAGACCAGGGACTGTGGGAAAGTGAGTTCTAGCCGGAGCTAGAATACCTTATACCTGTTGCGTAATAATTTAATGATCTTGATGTTTCGTGCGAATCTTGCCTTAAAATTGTGGTTGACGGTGTCTTCTGAGACTTCTTTATTAATTGCATTCCCCTTGTTGACCAACCGAGCAGGGTACGAGAATTTCCTCACATTTCTTCGACTCATTTACTTTTATAACATCATTCTATGTGCTCTAGTCCTATATATTCATTTATTTAGGCTGTCCTTGTCCACTTTTATCTAATCCTCTACTATCTTGTATGTTATGATCATATCCCCTCTATTTTTCTTGTCTAGGGTTGGGAAATTAAGCTCTCTTAACCTATCCTCGTAGCTTAATTGACTTAGATCTGGTATTAATTTTGTTCCAGACCTCTGCACTTTTACATTTTTTGTTTTATGTTTCACATACTGCACATATTCCAGGATTTTGTCTGATATATGCAACATGTCTTCAAGGAGGGTATATGTTCCCTCGTGATAACCACTTCAAAACCAGAACGTAATTTGAGCTACTATCTACTCCCTATTTATGGTTAGGTTAGGTTCAGGGGAAAGGTAGGTTTGGTGTGGTCAGGTTAGATTAAAAAAGGATATTATTCTGAAACAAGTGAAGTATGAAATTCAAAACTATTTGGGTGTCCTCTAGAATATGACATTAAAGAAAACCTATGCATAAGGGTTCATCAAAGAAAACGAGTAAACTATAGACTATTTCTAATTTAAACCATTGATTTATAATACAATACAGTTATAACTTGGGAATATTCCCGGTTTAAGACAAATAAGTAGACTATTATTTGAACAGTAAAATGCTTTTAACCCATTGCAAATATCTACATAAATCTAGATATGAAAGGTTTTGATTTGAAGATCAGAAGGAATCAATACAATAAATGAAAGACAAGTACTAAAATCAGAAAAAATGTGAGTGTGGCTTCATTCCAACATTATCACTAGAGGCACACTAAAGCAAAGAAATATTGGAAGTATATGAGAAGTAAGAAAATGTTAAAATAACCGTTTAAAAGCAACATAATGATTCTGAAGGCAGTCTGTACTGCCTATGTAATATGAGTACCGGACTATGCAGCATCAGCCTGGAATCCACACTTCGTGAATAGGAACAGAGCACATGTTTGTATCAAGACTAGTGCCAGACCTGTGAAGGATAAGTTACGAAGATAGATATAGGTGAACCATATCTCACAATCCTAGAGGACAAAAAAAACAGTGAATATGATTACAACATACGTGATTCCCAGGCGAATAAACACATTTGCACAATATAAACGTCTTTAAATTGAAACAAAACGAGACAATAGGACGTAAGTTGAAGCTGGAAACACATATGAGGGGCAACAATGTGAGAAAATACTCACACCCTCATATCTCCATATCCCCCTCGTCCCTCTTCTTCTTCTTCCTCTTACTCCTAATCCTCCTCCTAATCCTCCTCCTCATCATCATCTTCTTCTTCCTCCTTCTACTTCCCGTCCACCTCCTCCTCCTCCTCCTCCTGTGCCAGGAGCAGGGTAAGAGAAGGAGTGATACCATAAGGTAATGATGGCATGAAAGAGGCAAATAATTCTCACCTGTGTTTTCTTGCCTCAGCTTCCCTTCCGCCAACACATATTTTCTTGGAGGAGCAGAGGGAGACAAAGGCGTTAATGAGAGGCAACGAAACGAGGAGAAGCGGAAGGTGATAATGGAAGGAAGGAAAGAGGGGAGGGAGGGGGGGTTGCAGGGTATGTTGGATGGATGCAAGGAATGGGGGCTTGGTAATGAGACTGCAGCTCTTGTTGTTGTTGTTGCTGTTGCTGCTGCTGCTGCTGCTGCTGCTGATGCTGCTGATGCTGCTGTTGCTGTTGCTGCTGCTGCTGTTGCTGTTGCTGCTGCTGCTGCTGCTGCTGCTGCTGCTGTTGCTGTTGCTGCTGCTGCTGCTGCTGCTGCTGTTGCTGCTGCTGTTGCTGCTGCTGTTGTTGTTGTTGCTGCTGCTGCTGCTGCTGCTGCTGCTGTTGCTGTTGTTGTTGCTGCTGCTGCTGTTGCTGTTGCTGTTGCTGTTGCTGTTGCTGCTGCTGCTGCTGCTGCTGCTGCTGCTGTTGCTGCTGCTGTTGTGCTGCTTTTGGTGTTGTTGTTATTAGTGATGTTGTTGCTGCTGCCGTTTCAGTTGTTGCTGTTTTTGCTGCTTCTATTTTACTGCTGTTTGTGTCCTGCTACTTCTGTTCCTCTTACTGATGCTGATGTTTGTGCTACTTCTGCTGTTGTTGCTGCTGCTGCTACTGCTGTTGCCGTTTCTGTTGTTGTTGCTGCTGCTGCTTCTATTTGCTGCTGCTGCTGCTGTTGCTACTGTTACTGCTGCTGATGCTGCTGCTGTTGCTTCTGTTGTAGCTGCTGCTGCTGTTTTTATTCTTATTATTACTGCTGCTGCTGCTCACGTCTCTGCACTCCCAAGGAATTAACAAATTTGCACTTCTTGCTGAGCATTTCCTTTAAGTGCTTGCGTCATCGAGGTCTAATAATGTGTGCCATGTAAGAGCAATCATGTGTACGCAAAACAAAGTTGCGTCCAGGTAACCATTGCCGGCAATGACTGCGTCATAATGCAATTCTCAATTCACATATTTTTCATATTTTGTTTTAATTTAACTTTCGTACTATTATAGAATTTTAATTGTGCTCTCCTGTTATTATTATTATTGTTATTATTGTCATTATCATTAAAAGTTGGTTGATATTGTAGGCGATATAATATGTTTAATTTTTTCTTACTTTCTAATTTTTATCAATAGCAGCGGTATTAGTGGTGGCATTACCGTCATTATTAGCAGAGGAAGTAGTACTAGGCGGCAGAAATAGCATCAGAGCTAGTAACTGTAATACTAGTAGAATTATAATTCTTGTGGCATGTAAAGGGAATGTGCTAGTAGAACCTGACAGAGACAGATGCCTGTGAAAAGTGAAGGTGATATTCGCTGATACTAAGCAATGCATTTAATTGTTGTATTGTAAAGTTTGGCTTCGGCGTCGCCACCAGTCAAGCTGTCCAACTATTGAGTGTTCCTGCCTGTGACAGAAATTCCCAGGACTTGGAAATCGAATGAGGAATCAGACGAATAAGCATAAGAGTAAGCGACAGCAATAGATACGGAGGACGAGGAATGGAGAACGAGGAACAAGGAGATCAGTAAAGCTTTTCTCGAGGAATAATGCGAAAGTATACAAGACAAATGGAGTAAAAACATATGTGGCATAACATTACTTAGGTAATTTTGAGACTGGAAGGCATCGTGCAGTCGTCAACAGACTTCATAAACTACCACTGAGTTCTACCATGTGACTCGATTTTAAGACTTTTCAGACCGTCACAATAGATTGGAGCTACTTAGCTTGACAAAGTCTTTATTCTAAGTAAAAAACAGCTAGTTGTGCGGGCGAATGAATTTAGAAAGCTTTAAACTACAGATCAACATTACTAGCCCCCTTTTATTGTTTAGTATCTTTACTACGGGATCATTTATCGACATTTGCTTCAGTTACCTCTTTCTCCGCAGTGCCCATTCTTCAGTTAATATTATATCGCTTGTCCTCTCACTCTTTTCTTTTCTACATAGTTAAATATTCATTTACAAAATACACTTTCACTCCTCGTTTTTAAAAATCAGCTTCTCTCTCTCTCTCTCTCTCTCTCTCTCTCTCTCTCTCTCTCTCTCTCTCTCTCTCTCTCTCTCTCTCTCTCTCTCTCTCTCTCTCTCTCTCTCTCTCTCTCTCTCTCTCTCTCTCTCTCTCTCTCTCTCTCTCTCTCCTCTCTCTCTCTCTCTCTCTCTCTCTCTCTCTCTCTCTCTCTCTCTCTCTCTCTCTCTCTCTCTCTCTCTCTCTCTCTCTCTCTCTCTCTCTCCTCTCTCTCTCTCTCTCTCTCTCTCTCTCTCTCTCTCTCTCTCTCTCTCTCTCTCTCTCTCTCTCTCTCTCTCTCTCTCTCTCTCTCTCTCTCTCTCTCTCTCTCTCTCTCTCTCTCTCTCTCTCTCAGGTAACGTAAAACCTGCCCCCGTCATTAATGACGCGACCAAGCCGTGAAATCGCAAAGAAAACAATATTTATGGGACTATTATCGCGCATAAAATGGGTCTTGATGGCACGATGATAACTGGAGATGACACACAATCGTCTTGAAAGAAGCTCATCATATATGTGCAAACATGCACGACTTGAAGTAAACATCTTACCTATAAGATTACTTCAGGCTATCCCAAGTCTATCCCATGAGTATACATATTTACATGTATACTCATATACAAATATATACCTCCAAACATCTCTTCAGAAACTACTTTGGACGCTTTGATTAAAATTGCACGAATAAGGTTAAAAATACAGCAACAGTTGGATCAGTAACAACGATATGGAGAGTAGGAACAGAAAGAACTGTGGCTACATACAGGAACAGGAACAGCAGAAGGGGAAAATAACAGCAATGATAGCAGTAACAACAGAAAGAACTATAACAACAGTAGAATCAATGAGAACTATAAGAACAGGAAGAACAGTAGAAGCCGTAACAACAGAAGGATAAATTTTAACAATAACCACAGTACCAACAGTACCAACAGTAACAACAGCTGTATAAGCCAACAGTAGGCAGTATATCCGAGACCCCAACAAAGTAATAACACAATGAAAAGAAATATTACATATTATCCTCAGGACTGCATGAAAGGCCAAAAAAAATAGAATCTTCCCATTGGTGTTACGACAACACATTAACGTGGACGGTGTAAACATTAGTCAGCTGATGTCGATGAACGAGGCTCATTTTTCACATGTGTTTGTATCTGTCTTTGTAAGAAGAGGATGAATGGAGGTCATTAGAACCATGGATCCAGGCAGAAGGTCTCGCTGGGATTTTCCGGAGTGGTCCCGTTTGTCACAGTCGTCCTGCTCCGCCGGCAGTCTGGAGTGATGGTCGTGTGGCCGACGGCAGATGTGGTGTCAACTAGACTGGGTATTAAATGTGGGTTGTTTTAAGCTTGTACATCTGCCCAACACCCTCTCCTGCACCTTTCGAGGCCTCCGTTCATTTCTTCTATATCGTCCATATATCTCTCTCTCTCTTTCTCTCTCTCTCTCTCTCTCTCTCTCTCTCTCTCTCTCTCTCTCTCTCTCTCTCTCTCTCTCTCTCTCTCTCTCTCTCTCTCTCTCTCTCTCTCTCTCTCTCTCTCTCTCTCTCTCTCTCTCTCTCTCTCTCTCTCTCTCTCTCTCTCTCTCTCTCTCTCTCTCTCTCTCTCTCTCTCTCTCGCTCTCTCTCTCGCTCTCTCTCTCTCTCTCTCTCTCTCTCTCTCTCTCTCTCTCTCTCTCTCTCTCCCTCTCTCTCTCTCTCTCTCTCTCTCTCTCTCTCTCTCTCTCTCTCTCTCTCTCTCTCTCTCTCTCTCTCTCTCTCTCTCACATAAAAAATCCATTTGCTTTGGGAAAGAGATGGGGCTTGAAAAACCTCGTAAGGCTGTGGAAAGAAAAATACCCGGTGCTTGATTGGAATCCATCCACATTATTCCCTGTTGGTGTTGTGGTTTTAGATTCAGGTACTCATAAAAAAATTCTAACTAGCACGGGCTATGGTGAGCCTGTAAGTGGAGGCTTTTTGGAGCCGTTGTCTGTATCAATAGCTGATACTGGAGATGTGAGGATGGATGGGGGGTCTTCACGGTAGATTTCAGCCTCGGAGGACTGGCTGTAACAGTTATGGAGCCGGTGGGTGTGTGTTGACCTCTAGGTCTTCCGCTCTTTCTTTGGCTGAGACTTTAGCTGAGCCGTGCTGTCGTTTGGTGAGGTGGCCTCCATGAGGAAGTCTTGTATCGAGTAGGTGTCGAATTTGTGCTGTGGCGGTGGAGCTGCTACTAAGATTTCCTCGTCTGAAGAGTCCATAACAACTGTAGTTGGTGATTTTCGTCTCGCAGCCTGAGGTAGGCTGAGGTGTAGTGGATTAGTAGTAGAAGCTATTTCAGGAGCATTGGTGGTGTTGTTAATATGTGTAGACAGCACATCTATTAATGCATTTGCTGAGATGCTGATGGTAGGAGTGTTGGGAGTTAGCGAGGGAAATACCTCTATTTGTGCCGCCCGGGTCTTGGGTGGTTCCGGATGGAGTCTGTGTTGAGATTGGCCTCGTGGTCGTTCTGGTGGTAGTCTCCGGAGTGGCAGTGGAGGCAGTGAGACTTGCGTCCGGGGCGATGATGGGGTCCAGGGCGTTGGCCAGGTGCGTTGAGTTCCTTGACGAATCGATGATTGTCTGGTCCAGCAAGCCTCTCCGCTAGTCGAATAAGACTAGGATAATGCCTACACGTGATGCAAGGGACTGTGCGAGTGTTGGTTGGACCTTGGGTTCCCCGTGTGGCGGCCGGATGATGTGTTGGGAGGAGCCACTGTTTGGTAGGGCTGGTACGGTCATATTCTGCTGGTACGGTGCATAGTTCTGGCTTATAGAAGGAAGGCTCTTGAACTAGTCAGGTCCAAGGTCTAAGGTCGCGGCGACTTGCCTCTGGGTGGTCGGCGGCGTGGTGGTCTTCTCTTTAATTTTCTTCAGTTCCTCCTTCCTTTTTGTGCAGAGATAGGAGGTGACGGCGTGCTGTTCTCCACAGTTCGCGCATTTTATGGTGGTGGCGGTACAGTCCTTGTAGTTGTGAGTGCCGGAGCATGAGCTGCGCTTAGCTGATTGTTCTGGGCACTTGTTGGAGAAGTGTTCATAGATGAAGCACTTGTAGCACTGTCTCACGTTGTAGACCTTCTCCATGGCGATCTGGTTTGGAGAGGAGGTGATTCCAAAGCACTTGAACCCGTTCTTCACTGCTTCCTGGGCCTATTCTTGATGAGTAGAGCTGTCGTCGCTTTCAGAGTAGGGTTTTCTTCATTTACTTGCTGCACTATGGTGTCGGGTACCTCACTTGCACTTGCTAACCAGAGCTTCAGCCTATTCACAAATATCGCTTTCCCAGCAGTGATTTGTCTAGGAGGAACTGGTGAGAGGTTCGCCTCCAGTAGTGGGACTCGGCGTTCCGGATCCATGATCTTCTGTAGGTCCGCTTGTGTTGCCACGATTACCGTGGCCTTGTTACCATGCATATGGACGTCAACTGGTCCTACTGATGTTGCCTTGTCAATGGCTTCCGCAATTTTGCGCCCTGAGCGCTTATAGATTCCAAGGAGTCGCACTTTCACTTTGTATGTCATGTTCTCTGGCAATTACTGGGATTGTCAGGAGAACCTGGAGTGGTTTGCCGTCACCTGTGTGGGAACACAGCTTGCCAGCGAACACTTGACACGCATTATTCTCCTCTCTCTCCACCTATGTGTATGACTATTTCACCTTACCACCTATGCAACTTCACCTGTTTCACATGTGTATGTAAGATAAATTTGCACCTTACATAATCATTCTTTACCTGAAAATGTTCCAGAGTGGAACGAAACATCCTAGAAAATATACTCTTAATTAATCATTCATTTTGTTTAACATGAATTTCAGTAATTTGATTCTTCTACTTAATCCCGTGAGGAAGAAAATAGTTAGAAGCATAGAAAACTTATACTATAAGATCAATAGCGTCAGCAATGCAGTCATATTAAATATATATATATATATATATATATATATATATATATATATATATATATATATATATATACATATATATATATATATATATATATATATATATATATATATATATATATATATATATATATATATATATATATATATATATATATATATAAACTGTATGACTTAACCAGAATCAGAACCTGTGACATCAAACCAATGGCAACACAGCACTAACACCGCTCCACCATCGATTGCCAGGTAGCGCACGTTCGAATCCTGGTGGGGTCATAGTGTTTATTGTGATTTACAGCTTGGTGACCTACAACCAATAAAACTTGGTATTTTAACTCGGTCCTAACAAAATAGGAGACTCACTCTAACCACCAAGCAAGAGTTCATCCCAAGTAAAAATGACCAAAGATATGTCGTAACTGGGAGTTTAGACCTTCCCTGGAGCACCATTGGGGGCATCTGGAAGCAATCGTCTCGTTGTTCCACGTCACATAAGATTCTGTCCATAATATCGAGAATATGATTCAATTATATTCAGATTGTTCACGCTGCTTCATCTGGACGCCACGTGTGAGGGAGATAACTATCAAGAGAAAGCCCCAAGCCATTATAGCATTAGGGAAGGTTTCAAGATTTGGGATGGGACGGTGGGAAGGAATGGTGCCCAGTGAGATATTATTTTCTGTCAACCAAAGTTCTAAATAGACTTTGGACGGAGATACGTCCGGTAACTGCAACAGACGCCCGGCGACTAAAAGTTGGAACCGAAGCACTTAAGCTCGCATTAAACTCTCCAACTCATGCTGAAAAAACCTTGTCACACGCAAATGTACAATCTACATAAGCTATATTTCGCTATATTAAATCAAATTCCATACACTCTGTATTCGACAAGTTCTGAAACCGCACAGACAGACACAGCCACAAGCAGGACCCTTCCTGTGAGATCTAAACTCTTCCATCGGTTTCCGGTAATTATACTCATAAATTGTTTGGGTAAGTTCATGTGCGGGGGAAAAAAAAGTGAAAACACGTGAATTATGCGATAATTTATTCGCTCACCGTAATTATGCGATTCATAAATGTAATAGTTCTGAGGAACTTGTGGGGGGGGTGATGGGGGGATAGTGTCGTGTGGGGGGGGGATGGGGGATAGAGTCGTCTGGCGGGGGGATGGGGGATAGAGTCGTGTAGGGGGGGGGGGATGGGGAATAGAGTCGTGTGGGGGGGGGATGGGGGATAGAGTCGTGTAGGGGGGGGGATGGGGGATAGAGTCGTGTGTGGGGGGGTGATGGGGGGATAGTGTCGTGTGGGGGGGGGGATGGGGGATAGAGTCGTGTGGGGGGGGGGATGGGGGATAGAGTCGTGTGGGGGGGGGATGGGGGATAGAGTCGTGTGGGGGGGGGGGGATGGGGAATAGAGTCGTCTGGCGGGGGGATGGGGGATAGAGTCGTGTGGGGGGGGGGATGGGGGATAGAGTCGTGTGGGGGGGGGGATGGGGAATAGAGTCGTCTGGCGGGGGGATGGGGGATAGAGTCGTGTGGGGGGGGGATGGGGGATAGAGTCGTCTGGGGGGGGGGTAGGAAGTCTGGGGTTAGGATTTAAGGTGGATGGTAATATGATTCAGTAATTATGTCTGTCTCTTTAGTCATTGCGTCTATCTATTCCGTTATTTTCGTCCGTGCGTTCGATAGCCGTCTGTTGGGTTGTCATTACGTTTGTCTGTTAGTTACTACATCTGTCTGTGCAGTCATCAAATCTGTTTCTTTACCCATTACGTTTGTCTGTTTGGCCAACACGTCTGTTTCATCAGTTATCACGCGTCTGTCTGTTCAGTTATCACGCGTCTGTCTGTTCAGTTATCACGTCTGTTTGTTCAGTTATCACGCGTCTGTCTGTTCAGTTATCACGTCTGTCTGTTCAGTTATCACGCGTCTGTCTGTTCAGTTATCACGTCTGTCTGTCCGGTTATCAGGTCTGTATCATCAGTCACCATTTACATTGGCTCAGTCATCACTTCAGTTTTAGTCTTCACTACTGCATGGGATTCAACAAGTAACAGGAAGGAACCCGAGTAGTGCTACACATGCCTGAGAGAAAGTCAAGGAAAGCAACACGTGCATAAAAGGAATCAATGGAGAGCAACAGGTGTCGAGGAGGAAGCCAAAGTGAGCAACAGGTGTGGTGAACTAAGCCAATGGGTGCCAATGGGCGCAACAAGTGTCGGGGAGAAAGCCAATGGGTGCAACATGTACTTGGGTAGAATTCAAAGGGAGCAACATAACCTTGTGATACAACAACCCGTCCTCCTAAGGTTTCCCAACGTGAAGAAACTGTCGCACTTAAGTGACCTTATCCTAACCTACCAGAGGACCGAAAACTGAAAACGAGGCAGTATGTCCATTTTGTCAGCCGCTACCATTCTCTAGCACGATAATTTTTGGCTACAAGGAGAGCATACGTCAAAAAGCGACGTTCTATTAGGAGGACGTGTTGGATAAAGTGAACAGGTGCAAAAGTTGTATGAGAGAAAGTCAAGGTATGAAAAGTAGTCTGCGGGGAGGAATTAAACCATGAGGTGCTAAACGTTCCTCCGAGGAACTATGAGGGTTACATGTAATACCTTGAAGGAAGCCTGGTCTGGAGTCTGGTCTTAGCCAGGAGGCCTGGTCGACGACCGGGCCGCGGAGACGCTAAGCCCCTAAGCCCCTTCAAGGTAACCTCAAGGTAAGCCAAAGATTTAATCATGCTCCTCGAGAAAGCTATGGGGGGTGCAATTAGTACCTGCAAGAAGCCATGGCAAGCAACAAGTGCTTGATAGTAAACCGATTGTTGTAAGCTGTACCTGTGAGGACGCTAATGAGTATACAAGGGATTATTAGAAATAAGCAAATAGTCCAATGTAGCTTATTGAAGGTCTACCTGTTGCTTGTTTCGAGAATCAATGTTCCCGGGGCTCAGTATCTGACCAGCCCTCCTGGTTGCTGGTCTGGTCAACCTGGCTGTTAGCCACCGCTGAGCACAAGTCACAATCATGAACTTTCACTCGACCAAGACAGCAAGTCATCTTTCTCATCGTGAATCACAACTCATTATGCAGGCGATGAGTCACAATAACGTGGCTAAAGTATGTTGACCAGACCACACACTAGAAGGTGAAGGGACGACGACGTTTCGGTCCGTCCTGAACCATTCTCAAGTCAATTGTCACACAATCGACTTGAGAATGGTCCAGGACGGACCGAAACGTCGTCGTCTCTTCACCTTCTAGTGTGTGGTCTGGTCAACACAACTCATTATTTCTAACTCGACACAAGACACAAGCCATTACTTTCTACAAGACACGTTACAAGTAATCATTTTCAACAAAAGATTTGTCAAAAGGCATAAGGGACACATCACCCCACTCGACACAATCATACACTCTACACAAGCCAGAGGACGATTTTTTCTCTCTGCCTTGAATTATATTCAGTAATGAGATTCTCTGATTAATGTTGCAGATGATTAATTCTTGATTTTCACCTGCGGTCGCCACACCAAACATTGTTTTTAGTGTGTGTGTGTGTGTGTGTGTGTGTGTGTGTGTGTGTGTGTGTGTGTGTGTGTGTGTGTGTGTGTTTACTAGTTGTGTTTACTAGTTGTGTTTTTACGGGGGTTGAGCTTTGCTCTTTCGGCCCGCCTCTCAACTGTCAATCAACTGTTTACTAACTACCTTTTTTTTTTTTTTTTTTTTTTCACACCACACACACACACACACCCCAGGAAGCAGCCCGTGACAGCTGACTAACTCCCAGGTACCTATTTACTGCTAGGTAACAGGGGCACTTAGGGTGAAAGAAACTTTGCCCATTTGTTTCTGCCTCGTGCGGGAATCGAACCCGCGCCACAGAATTACGAGTCCTGCGCGCTATCCACCAGGCTACGAGGCCCCCCTACCAGGCTACGAGGCCCCCCTACCAGGCTACGAGGACCCCCTGTGTGTGTGTGTGTGTGTGTGTGTGTGTGTGTGTGTGTGTGTGTGTGTGTGTGTGTGTGTGTGTGTGTGTGAGTGTGTGTGTGTGTGTGTGTGTGTGTGTGTGTGTGTGTGTGTGTGTGTGTGTGTGTGTGTGTGTGTGTGTGTGTGTGTGTGTGTGTGTGTGTGTGTGTACTCACCTAATTGTGCTTACGGGGGTTGAGCTCTGGCTCTTTGGTCCCGCCTCTCAACCGTCAATCAACTGGTGTACAGATTCCTGAGCCTATTGGGCTCTATCATATCTACATTTGAAACTGTGTATGGAGTCAGCCTCCACCACATCACTTCCTAATGCATTCCATTTACTAACTACTCTGACACTGAAAAAGTTCTTTCTAACGTCTCTGTGGCTCATTTGGGTACTCAGCTTCCACCTGTGTCCCCTTGTTCGCGTCCCACCAGTGTTGAATAGTTCATCCTTGTTTACCCGGTCGATTCCTCTGAGGATTTTGTAGTTTGTGATCATGTCCCCCCTTACTCTTCTGTCTTCCAGTGTCGTAAGGTGCATTTCCCGCAGCCTTTCCTCATAACTCATGCCTCTTAGTTCTGGGACTAGTCTAGTAGCATACCTTTGGACTTTTTCCAGCTTCGTCTTGTGCTTGACAAGGTACGGGCTCCATGCTGGGGCCGCATATTCCAGGGTTGGTCTTACATATGTGGTGTACAAGATTCTGAATGATTCCTTACACAGGTTCCTGAACGCTGTTCTGATGTTAGCCAGCTGTGATGTGTGTGTGTGTGTGTGTGTGTGTGTGTGTGTGTGTGTGTGTGTGTGTGTGTTATTATTTTATTAATAGTATTATTGACAATGCTATTATTGTAATATTTAAATATTTTTATTTTGTTATTATTATTATTATTATTATTATTATTATTATTACTATTATTATTATTATTATTATTATTATTATTATTATTATTATTACTATTATTATTATTATTATTATTATTATTATTATTATTACTATTATTATTATTATTATTATTATTATTATTATTATTATTATTATTATTATTATTATTATTACTATTATTATTAATCACAGAAAATCGCACTAACGTGATTTTCCTCCCCTTAGCTCCGTTGAAGAGTTTCTGCCTCATGCCTAAGTGAATGAAATGCCTAAACAAGATGAGGTTAGACATATATATATATATATATATATATATATATATATATATATATATATATATATATATATATATATATATATATATATATAGAAATATATAGATAGAAATATATAGATATATATATATATATATATATATATATATATATATATATATATATATATATATATATATATATATATATATAAATATAGCACTTTGAATGTATTTGGAACAGGACGGAGGGAAGGAATCGTCAGCAAGGTGGACAGCCCACCTGCTTTCATACCTCTCACTGTATTTCCCACTTCTATACTTCCCTTTACCTATGCCTCTCCTTCCTCTTTACTCAAAAAAATAAGGGAAGGAATCACTTCGACGGTTGTGAATTGAACGCCAAACCTGCAAGAAGCGATACAATCGCTCTACCATCCAGTTCGAGTGGTTGGTATTTGTTTCCCAAGCCTTAACTTATCCAGTCTAAATCCACTGTTTCTGGTCTCATAAGTTCACTCTCTCACGGAAATACCTAAGTGGGAATTCCTTAGGAATATATCCCAAGAGTATTCTTTTTCTGAACGTGCTCACACGCCTGCGTTTAAGGAGAGAAAAATACAATAGATTATACAGAAGCCTTATTATGTAAATTCTTAATAATGTCAACCTCGAGAAAGAGAAAAGTTAAGGGTATTTACTATGGAAATGAGAAAAGTTTGAGAAATTTGACTAAATTAGTGAGCAATTACCGTTTGCTACGTGTCAAAGCTTGGCGTTCACAACAGCTAAAGAGCAAGAAAGATAAGAGCAAGAAATTATATATATATATATATATATATATATATATATATATATATATATATATATATATATATATATATATATATATATATATATATATATATATATATTTATACCAATATATATATATATATATATATATATATTGGTATAAATATGGCAGCATTGCTAGCGTTGTTGATCTTCTTATAGTGAAACCAGCATCTCCATGCACTAATAAATCTCCAGAGATGTGTAGAACATATTCTTAAGTGTTACTGAAGTATGGGCTAGTCCAAACTAGCATTTCATTAATCATCTTCAAATCTATTTTGAGGGAAGTTTCTTGAACAGAAACATACTCAAAGACAAATACTTAAAAATACTAGCTTTTATTTCAGATTTTCTGCTGTTGGTGAAACTGGAAGTTCCTTTTGGCTGCATGTACAGATTTTCTGGGTGAGTTTATTGCTTGAAAGTTAAACTAGTTCCATGAGTAATGGAGCGAAGCAGCCGAGCCTTGGCTATTGTGTTGAGAGTCGCTCGGTATTTCTGTTGCTAGGTTACCATTACGCTATAGTATTTTTTTGTTTTTCTAACACAAACGTGGCCACACATTTACAATCCTATCCAGCATATATATATATATATATATATATATATATATATATATATATATATATATATATATATATATATATATATATATATGTATATACATATATATATATATATATATATATATATATATATATATATATATATATATATATATTTATATATATATATTCTTCTTTCCTCCATGGACAGGGTTAGGGATCTGTTGGAGATATAATTTATTGATTTATTGAACAATCAACCACAAATGGTGATTGTAGTACTTTAAAAATGCTAATTTAGCCTACAAACAAAAATACACAGATTTACGTCTGTCCTACATAATCAGTGTTTAAGGTGTCTTTTTACATAGCGTCATTCCCGTCATTTTTCAAAGGCACTTATAAATACTAATCCACACACTTATACGCACACATAAACATAAACAATCATATATACGTACATACACATGCGAAAAATTCAAATGAGACATAGAGTCATTGGAAAGAATTTTTTGGTGTCAGAGGAGTTAATGGAATAAAATAGGAAGTAATATGGTAGAAGGAGACACCACATACAGTTTCAAATGATAACATGATAAGCTCAGGAACCAGTCAATTAAAAATTGAGATGAGGAACCAAAGGGCCGAAGCTTAATCACAGCAAAGCACAGTTAGGAATGTACACACACACGCTCCTACCCAACACCCTGGTACACTCCAGAAATATATCTCTACGATCGTCACTCTCCCTCGGTAGGTGCAGGTGGGGGCAGAGTGTGTTTATTGTCTTGATTTGTTATCTCTATTCCTAGCGACCTGGCTCCAAGTGCTGATATTAAGCAGCAGCTGTGACTTAAGTTCCATGTTTCGGATGTTTAACGTTGATGGATAGAGGCCCATGACCTTACTGATGTCAACATACAGAAGGGAATTGCAGACTATTTTCTACTGTACCCTTGCAATAAAAACAAATAGCTATAATTTGTTCTATTATTCTTTATAATTCCATGCAATAAACCACTGAATTGTACATCGTATGATACAGCTAGCCTGGAATATCTGAACAAGACCTTGAGGCTCTGGACATGAAAGAAGTAGAACAATATTGCCGGATTTTAGTGAGGAAAATGATGGTTGTTTTACAGCCTGGTTAATGTGTCTTGTTGGGCGCAGCGGATTAATGTTCTAAAGGGTCCATATATTATATTGTTGATAATATTTACGCATCATATAGTTTGCTGCTCTTGATTGCTTGGCACATTTAATGTATAATGTTCGGTGTGTGATACGTGTCAGTCACCTTGTATATACTCTACATTCTCATACTAACAAAAGCTGAGACCATTTGGGTGGACGGTAGAGCGACGGTCTCGCTTCATTCAGATTGGCGTTCAATCCCCGACCGTCCAAGTGGTTGGTCACCATTTCCTCCCCCCCCCCCCCCTGTCCAATCCCAAATCCTTATCTTGATCACTTCCCAGTGCTATATAGTAGTAATAGCTTAGCGCTTTCCCTTGATAGTTCCCTTCCCTTCTGATTTTATGCAGTCATTAGAAAATATTTCCGAGTTTGATGGTCCAAAAATATATATTTAAATTGAGTCTTCAACCTTCTCATCTTTTACCTCACTTTCTTACCGCATATCTCGCCATTTTCTACCACTCTTCCCTACCACTCTTCTCTAACGCCCTTCTCTACCACTACCACTTACGGGCTACTCATGCCCGTGCTTCCTCTTGGGTTGCTTAATCTTCATCAATCAATCATCACTCATATCATTAATCGACTCGATAATGGTCCAGG
>NC_091167.1:31206124-31241124 GCF_040958095.1 Procambarus clarkii
AATTTAATTTGCAGTTTCATTAAACATCAATGACTGCTAATGAGCCCTGGACTTGGTTTAAAAACAAACAAACAAGAAAGAGAGAGAGACCAACAAGCTCTTAGCTTGCAGTTTCATTCGGAACATCAGCACCCTTGCTAATGAGCCCTAAGCTAACTTGAAAAACAAAAAATAAGAGACAGAAAGAGAAATAACAGAGACAGAAATAGGAACTGATGAACATGCTGGCAGACAAAAAAAACGGAGAATGCAAAAGAACAAAATTTTTGGAGACGAATTAAAAATATATTAGGCACACTGCATTAAAGTGAAAAAGATCGACACAACTACATATACGTAACAACCAGCCAGCCAGCCAGATATGACTACAAAATATAGACTGTTCCACACAAAATAAACTATTAAAGGAGAAAAAAGTACCTATAAGACAAAAACGTCTGTTTTTCAGACTTGTTTGTCTCTACACAGTCGGAGGCCAGACGCTTAGGGCCACCTTCACCCAAATTGGGTAGGTGGCCCCATGGATAGACACATAGACAGGTGGATAGATGAATTGATAGATATATTGTTTGTGAATGAATAGATGGATTGATAGACAGATTGATAGATATATTGTTTGTGAACGAATAGATGGATTGATAGACAGATTGATAGATGAATAGATGTATGGATAGATGGACAGATGGCTAGATGTATGGATAGATAAACGGATAGATAGATAGACGATATATGAATAGATTAATGGATTGATTGATGAATATTTGGATGGATCGATAGACGTTTATGGAAGGATAGATAGATGTATATATATGGATGGATAGATTGATGTATGTATGGATTGATAGATATAGGTACAAATCGATGGATGGATGTGAATAGAACCCACATGCTTTTGTAATTAATAGCTTCAAGGTCACCTGTAAAAGTTATTTAAAAGAAAGCATTATATGAACATTTTACTGAGATTATTTACGTAAGTTCTGATATGTAGTATTTTTTGTTAATTTAATAATTTGCTCATGTAAATAGAAAGGGGCTTCCTCTTTATAAATTAAAAAGAAAGTAATGAAGTTAAGAAGTGAAATATTAATTGTTCAAGCTCGTATGCTCCTCCTTCATCTGTAATGCTGTTGCATTTATACAAACGTAGTTTGTATAAATGAAAAGAAATGATGCCTCTGAAGCCGAGTTAGTCAGATGCCGGCCATCAGGTTCCTGGTCACGAGGACCATAAAGGCGCTAAACAAAGTGTCGTGACGGTTGGGCTTTAGGTGGGAAATTCGCGGGGTAGTGAAGCACACTCTAAGGGGAGATTTAGCTAAAGAGATGAAATCCGAGGACATGTTGATTCCTGCGTAAGGTAGGGATTAACATGAACAAGTAATTTACTGCTTCCTAAAAAAAACTGATTTTGTACTGATATTCTCAATCAGGATTATTCACAAGATATTTCGTAAAACAAGCGTAAAGATGTACGTTTTCTTCTATTCCCTCCTCCCTATCACCATTTTGTATTAGCAAACTCTTTCATCGGGTCTATCTTCTCTTCTCTTATCTGTTCTTTCCTCTGTCACTCATCCTCCGCTCTGGGCAACCCCCATTCTTTTTATCAATGACAGTTCTTACATACATTCATTCCTCTCTCTCTAGCCTGACTCTCTTCTTTCATTTATTACTCTTATTTTCTCTCTCCTCTCTCTTTCCTCCCTTTCCAGCGTTTCCCTCTCATATCTGCTCTCCTCTTCTCTACAGTTTTATATTTTGTCTTACTGTAATTTCTACTCCTCATTTCGGAACTGCACTAAGTGTATTCCTTTCCTCTTAGTTCTCTTCGTGTCTTTTCCAGTCTCACTTCTCAAACGTTACTTCTTCCTTTCCATCCATTTCGTTCTTACTTTACTGTACGTGCAGGCTCTGCAGCTTCCACTTAGATCCAGCTATCTTCCACTTAATCCATTACATACTGCAGTTCTTTGACACTTTCCTCTAAAACGTTTTGCCACTCGATAAATTCAGGAGAGAGAGAGAGAGAGAGAGAGAGAGAGAGAGAGAGAGAGAGAGAGAGAGAGAGAGAGAGAGAGAGAGAGAGAGAGAGAGAGAGAGAGAGAGAGAGAGAGAGAGAGAGAGAGAGAGAGAGAGAGACAGAGACAGACAGACAGACAGACAGACAGACAGACAGACAGACAGACAGACAGACAGACAGACAGACAGACAGACAGACAGACAGACAGACAGACAGACAAACAGACACAGACAGACAGACAGACAGACAGACAGACAGACAGACAGACAGACAGACAGACAGACAGACAGACAGACACACACACACACACACACACACACACACACACACACACACACACACACACACACACACACACACACACACACACACACACACACACACACACACACACACACACACACACACACACACACACACACACACACACACAGACAGAGACGAAGAAAGTAACAAAACCACAAAGAGAGAATGGAAGTAAGAAAACTATCCGAGAGCACAAGGTACCACAAACAAAGTCAACAAATCCCAAGATAAACAGAGTACAGCCGAGCTGGAGAGTAAACTTCTTAACAACGCTCAAGGGAAATTAGTTCACTATGCCCACCAGCAGCGCTAAAATAAAGATGAAGGAGACTTTAGACTCCTCAGCTAAGTGACAGTTATAAAGGACGTAATAGACGGTATGTTGGAACATCACACAACTCTGTCTCAAGTCTCACCCAGCAGGTGTTCGGTGCAGCAGTACCCGCTCTGACTGCTCATTATTTTAGGAGAATAATGGATGTCTCTCTGTCTCTGTCTCTCTCTCTCTCTCTCTCTCTCTCTCTCTCTCTCTCTCTCTCTCTCTCTCTCTCTCTCTCTCTCTCTCTCTCTCTCTCTCTCTCTCTCTCTCTCTCTCTCTCTCTCTCTGTCTCTCTGTCTCTCTCTCTCTCATTCCTTCTTTCTTTCATTTAAAAAATATATAATGCCTGGTGGACGTCAATTTGCCTACGTTGTTGCGCACTTAGCGTCCCAAAACTCTGGGACGGCGGTGTTTTCCAAAGTAGTCGATAAAGTTTATTAAAAAACATAAAACGCCACGTTGCAATGAAATATTTCGAGACATAACACATTAGGAGTAAAATGTGCAATTTTCTAGTAGGGGCCTTAGTGTTGCTAAACTTTTATGACTCCATCTTAAAATTCTGCAATTTGTCAAATGCTTGCATATGAAATAAATAATAATAATTATTATATATCAATATCATTGCCATATACTTTATAAATGAGGGTAATCATTTCTTTAACATGCATACTATGTTAACTCCATCAGCGCAGTGTGGTGCAGGCGGTGGGAAGAATTCGGGAACTTAAACTACAAACGTTGGTTTTGTTGGGCCAAGAAAAGTCTCTTCCGAAGAAGACAAATTTACAAAGCTCGTAAGGTTACAGGCATAACAAGTAACAGTCAGATCGAGGCGATGTGAATCAGTCATTGCCTTAGCTTGTTGATGGGAGCGCGACAGGCTATGCTTCGGGGCCTGGGATGGAGCCCAATACACTCTTCATTTATATATATATATATATATATATATATATATATATATATATATATATATATATATATATATATATATATATATATATATATATTTATATATATATATATATATATATATATATATATATATATATATATATATATATATATATATTTATATATATATATATATATATATATATATATATATATATATATATATATATATATGTCGTACCTAGTAGCCAGAACTCACTTCTTAGCCTACTATTCAAGGCCCGATTTGCCTAATAAGCCAAGTTTTCCTGATTTAATATATTTACTATAATTTTTTTCTTATGAAATGATAAAGCAACCCTTTCCTCTATGTATGAGGTCAATTTTTTTTATTGGAGTTAAAATTAACGTAGATATATGACCGAACCTAACCAACCCTACCTAACCTAACCTAACCTATATTTATAGGTAAGGTTAGGTTAGGTAGCCAAAAAAATCTAGGTTAGGTTAGGTTAGGTAGGTTAGGTAGACGAAAAAACATTAATTCATGAAAACTTGGCTTATTAGGCAAATCGGGCCTTGAATAGTAGGCTGAGAAGTGCGTTCTGGCTATTAGGTACGACATATATATATATATATATATATATATATATATGTCGTACCTAGTAGCCAGAACTCACTTCTCAGCCTACTATGCGAGGCCCGATTTGCCTAATAAGCCAAGTTTTACTGAATTAATATATTTTCTCTAATTTTTTTCTTATGAAATGATAAAGCTACCCATTTCATTATGTATGAGGTCAATTTTTTTTTATTGGAGTTAAAATTAACGTAGATATATGACCGAACCTAACCAACCCTACCTAACCTAACCTAACCTATCTTTATAGGTTAGGTTAGGTTAGGTAGCCGAAAACGTTAGGTTAGGTTAGGTTAGGTAGGTTAGGTTGTCGAAAAAACATTAATTCATGAAAACTAGGCTTATTAGGCAAATCGGGCCTTGCATAGTAGGCTGAAAAGTGAGTTCTGGCTACTAGGTACGACATATATATGTATATATATATATATATATATATATATATATATATATATATGTCGTACCTAGTAGCCAGAACTCACTTCTCAGCCTACTATTCAAGGCCCGATTTGCCTAATAAGCCAAGTTTTCCTGAATTAATATATTTACTATAATTTTTTTCTTATGAAATGATAAAGCAACCATTTTCTCTATGTATGAGGTCAATTTTTTTTTATTGGAGTTAAAATTAACGTAGATATGTGCCCGAACCTAACCAACCCTACCTAACCTAACCTAACCTATATTTATAGGTAAGGTTAGGTTAGGTAGCCAAAAAAAGCTAGGTTAGGTTAGGTTAGGTAGGTTAGGTAGACGAAAAAACATTAATTCATGAAAACTTGGCTTATTAGGCTAATCGGGCCTTGAATAGTAGGCTGAGAAGTACGTTCTGGCTATTAGGTACGACATATATATATATATATATATATATATATATATATATATATATATATATATATATATATATATATATATATATATATATATCTGAGGAGCTGGAGGAACTCGACAACCTATGACAATCATCTTTGTAATCCATATGTAACTCCTTTTTTGTAACAAAGTTCAAATAAAGTAAATATATATGTGTACATACAAAAGAATGGGGGTGGTAGGAGAAGATAATATTAGTGTTCAGTGAGAAACCACAAGGTCTCCTCTGAATACTTTTTATTTTCTTCTCCGAGGCTATGGGTCTCCACATTGGCACCAGAGGTGGTACCCTCACAACCTTATATATATATATATATATATATATATATATATATATATATATATATATATATATATATATATATATATATATATATATATATATATATATATATATATATATATATATATATATATATATATATATATATATATATATATATGGTGTACTGGTGAAGTCAAATGGAGCGAAGATGTGTCCACTCACGGTGTCAAGGTATGTCAACGATATCAGGTTTATATGTTGTGTGTCAGGGTACGGCTACAGTGTCACGAAAGAGCTACTGTATCAGGGTACAGCTACTGTGTCAGGACACATCTGTGGTGCCAGGGAAAAGAAGCCGCGATATCACAATACAACTGCAATATAAAGATACAACTATAGTGTAAGGTGTACAACTGCGATGTCATGATACAGCTTCCATGCATTCTGAAATATATGAGGTAATAGAATATATGTGTGTATTCATACATGAATGTATTGAATATATGTTCATATATGAATATATGTATTCATATATGAATCCATATATGTATTCATATATGAATACAAATACAACGGCTGTATATCAGAGCAATGTTGGAAAATTAAACGAAAAATAAGGCACTAATAATGGCTTTAGCAATTCTTCAGCTCCGAAAGAAGAAGTTGTGGAAGCCACCTCTATCCACAACTTTCAGCCAGATTTGATAACAAATCCGGCCTTAAGAGCTCGACCTCACTCTCAGATAGGAATGTACTGATAGACATGTACTGATGTTTACTCAGCGCTTATCGTCTATCGGCTATATTTAAGGTTTGCAGTATATTAGAATAATCAGCACATATTACAACGGCAATGTAAGCTGAATATGGAGTCCCTGCTGCTGATAATGATCATTGGTACTGTACTTTTCACAGTAACAGAGCCTCAGTACATAATAGTTATACTTTGTTGCATATTTCCACTATCGTTACATTTATTATCTGGCCTCACTGCTGACATAGTTCACTATCTCCACTGCTGACACAGTTCACTATCTCCACTGCTGACACAGTTCACTATCTCCACTGCTGACACAGTTCACTATCTCCACTGCTGACACAATTTACTATCTCCACTGCTGACACAATTTACTATCTCCACTACTGACACAGTTCACTATCTCCACTGCTGACACAATTTACTGTCTCCACTACTGACACAATTTACTATCTCCACTACTGACACAGTTCACTATCTCCACTGCTGACACAGTTCACTATCCCCACTACTGACATAGTTCACTATCTCCACTGCTGACACAGTTCACTATCCCCACAGGAGGCCTGTGGGGATACAGGATACAGGATACAGGAGGCCTGGTCGACGACCGGGCGGCGGGGACACTAAGCCCCGGAAGCACCTCAAGGTAGCCACTGCTGACATAGTTCACTATCTCCACTGCTTACACAGTTCACTACCTCCACCTCTGTCTCAGTTCACTATCTCCACTGTTGACACAGTTCACTATCTCTACTGTTGACACAGTTCACTATCTCTACTGCTGGCACAGTTCACTACCACCACTGCTGACACAGTTCACTACCACCACTGCTGACACAGTTCACTACCACCACTGCTGACACAGTTCACTACCACCACTGCTGACACAGTTCACTACCACCACTGCTGACACAGTTCACTACCACCACTGCTGACACAGTTCACTACCTCGACTGCTGACACAGTTCACTACCACCACTGCTGACACAGTTCACTACCGCCACTGCTGACACAGTTCACTACCACCACTGCTGACACAGTTCACTACCTCGACTGCTTGCACGGTTAGCTATCTCCACTTCTGACACAGTTAATTACCTCCAATAAGGACTCAGTGTACTGTCTCAACTAATAACACACAATCTACCGTCATCAAGGCTAACCATAAACACTGTTATCACAGCTAACGATACCGACGGTGATACTATCCAAAAATTAAGCGGCAGAGTATAATATGATAACATAATATATTCTAAAGATACATGCAACAATTGTATTATCCTCGCTACGTCTCTCCATGCGGTAAATAAAACCAGCAGGAAAAAGAGACACGTATCAGAGCCATTATTAAGTGGCAATAAACACAGCCTCCACCGGATAACACAATAGATAACATTCACAGGAAGACGTTAACCAAATCACAGACGCTCTAGGTATCTTATCTGTCATCAAAAGCCTCTTGGGGCAAGGAGCGGCGAGCAGTTCTGGTTGGCGGGCAGGCCGTCATGGTTCTTATCACAAAGGAGACTTGTAGGAGGTGCGGGGAGGGTCCGGGGGCCACGGTTGGGAAGTTTGAGGTGAAGTTGGAGGAGTGTGTGGGGGATGGTGGCCGTCGTGGAAGATGGAGAAGTATGGTTGGGGTCCTTGGTGGGGGAAGAGGGCGGGGAAGTTGAAGTGTGAGTAACGTCGGGGGCTATGGAAGTGGCATAGAGGTTGAAGTGGTCGTCTGGGCGTCATTGGTAGGGAAGAGGGTGAAAATGTTGAAGAGGAGTGAGGGATATTGGCAGCCCCCTGGTGTGGACGAGAACTTTAAGTAGGTTCCAAGTTTATGATTATGAAGCATTATCGTCGTAAATCACTGCTGATATTTATTGTGTCATGATTTAGTGTGATAATTTGCATGTGTCTCCTGACTATGATAATCAAACCGACCAGACGAGTGAGGTGGTGGGCTTGGGTACATTGACCAGACCACACACTAGAAGGTGAAGGGACGACGACGTTTCGGTCAGTCCTGGACCATTCTCAACTCGATTGTGACGAGAATTTGACGTGGTCTGGTCAACATACTTCAGACACGCTATTGTGACTCATCGCCTGCATATCGACTTGGGTATAAATTTACACACATACGAGTTGTCAAACAGGACATAATCATGCTGTATTCATGACGAATTGGCATCTGTTATAATCTGAACTTTACAGCACATGTTGTAGTTTATTAAGAGGATATTTCCCCTCCCCTTGACAGTGCTACAAACAATTGTAATTGAGTTAGTTAATGCTTCTAGAGTATTGCGGTTAAAAAAATAATCGCAATGAAAAATCAAAATATAACTACAAATGTTTTGATCTTTAGTAAATTAAAATTCTGAATAATTAAAACAAAATAAACAGACCCCATCATATCTCCTTTTCCATATATATTATATCATAGAGACAAAATAATCATAAAACCATATATGAATCCCAAACGTGAAAATCAAACAATTTTATGTAAAAGTGGATTCTTTTGTCTCCTGTCAATCTACAGCAGTGCAGAAATGCTTCAAATTAATGGAATTAGATATTTCTTATGCTTGTATGCAATTCAGTTACATGTTGCAGATAATGCAGTGACTATATTTAGCTGCCAATCTTTTATCAGAGTTCCATAATTAGCGTATTTCACTTCAATCGAAAGTCGAAATTACTTCGCTCTTGTAAAGGGAATATCTTTCTTGCAGTCATAAGTGGTACATCATAGATTTATTTTACTTATTCTTAAAGAAGGAACTTATAATGAATAAGTTCTTACCCAGCTGTTAAGCTGGGTAAGAACTGTTACCAGAAGAAATAAGAATGTAAGAAATAAGCTGTTACCCAGGCAACCTGCTGCCTGGGTAACAGCTTTTCCCCCGAATCAACCTACCCTGGCTTTGCGCCCTGGTGAGGCCACTCCAGACCAGGCCGACACCAGAGCGCAACTCCATAGTCTCCTGAGACCGATGGATGCCTACTACTATAAAGAATAAACAGGGTGTTAGAATTGCTTGTGGTGAGCTTTGTATTATAGACGCGGGCCAGCCGTATTACTTCGGTAATGGAGTCAGGTGTATTAAGGTTTTCTCCAAAAAACATGTGGCCGGGGTCTGGATCTTGACTATCAACGTTAGTTAAATACGTCGGGAAAAAACACATGCGTTTGGTAAGTATTTCCCGGCTGCTATTTTTATTATAATTAATTACTCTTATCATTATAATTATGGTTGTAATTAAATGCTGGTGTTACATCATTATTATTTCAATAATGTTAAATTGTAAATTAATTCTTAAAATTGAGTTATTTTTACGTTCGTAAACAAAATACATTGTCATAGAGATATTAGCTTCTAGAAATTGTATCTCAATACTCACACACACACTAAAAACACACACACAGACACATACATACATACGGTGTGCGTGTATGCGCACGCGCGGGTATGTGTGTGTATGTGTGTGTGTGTCTTACAAGCGCTGAGTCTTCAAAAATATTTATTACTTCACTCTGATTTAATGTTTATTAATAATTCCTCGCCTTACTTTAATTTCTGAAAATACTTAAAATAAAAAAAGGAGATACAAACAGACAAACGGACACGAGAGAGCAAGAGACATAATATCAATATCGTAACTCTGATCCACACTTTGGTTAATTAATTTCTTAAATACTGAAAACGTTCAGGAAAAGACAAAAACATTTCCCATGCCGGGAATCGAACCCGGGCTTCCTGGGTGAAAGCCAGGTATCCTAGCCACTAGACCACATGGGATCTTTCATAATAGCAATCGTTAGTTAAAGATTATTTTGTATTGCATGAATTGTTCAGGAAATTGGTAGTGATTCTAAACAAATATTTTTTTTAAGTTATTACTAACGACAACAAGCAATACTTAGCATAATACGGCAAGATATTCACAATAAAAAACATGCCAAATGACGTAATGAAACACATTTTTTAAAAAGGAACTAAATATACTGTTAAATAAATTAAGTCAGTAGATCCTATAGTCTCCAATAGTAACGAAATGTTATTCCCTGGAAAATACGTATTGTATAAAACGATTCAACTCCAATATATAACAGAATGAAATTTGAGTTAACACTTTTAACTTACACTTTCCGCAGGTTTGGATAAAGAGTTGCAACGACTATTTATTGCAAACTTCCTTGAACAGCTGAGACACACAGTTAATGCAGGATTGAGAGCAGACCTATAACATATAGAGCAGGATTGAGAGCAGACCTATAACATATACAGCAGGATTGAGAGCAGACCTATAACATATACAGCAGGATTGAGAGCAGACCTGCAGCATATACTGCAGGTTTGAGAGCAGCCCTCCAACACACAATTGCCGTAGGCTTGGGTATTTACCTACAGAATATAGTTACTTAAGACAGTCATGAACTACCTCGAACTGTCTCGGGAAACAACTTTCGAAAATCCGGAAAATTTATATAAGTGTTTTGATGTTACAGATTATTAAATAAACTAAATACATTCTCTGATATCAAGAATACAACATTTTGACAGGAAAATTGGTCCACTGGAGCTACTCTCGTCCTTCAGAGTTGACTGCGATAGATAATTTTAATCAACTACTTGTATCAACTTGAATCAACATCGATAACAGCAGGAAAATCTATTGTATCATAATGATCAATCACACCTACATTTCAGGCATAATTGGAGTAGATGATTGTCTCAGTAGGAGCCACTCCTTCTTAACGAGAGGAATAGGGGTCGACCTATACTGCTCTATGATATTCGCTATACATTCAACATTCATCACATTCCGTGTGGCCAACCGAAACTGTCTGGCCTCCAGCCTCGGACACCCAGAGCCTGGAGGCCATTTTCTTGCAATCAGATTAAAGATAGATAATACATAATTACGTTTAATTGAAATATAATCCCAGTGTTACATTTATAGGGTTACATTCTGTCATCAGCTATCTGAAGCATTTAATGGTAAAGTAATTAACAACTTTTGTAATGAAGAACTTTGTTTGTCTGAATGAAACGAGAAGATAATACAAAATAATGACAGTAAAAACATTGAATTTATTACGACGATGAAAACTACACAGAAACACAACAATCAATGAAAGTTATTACGTACTTTAATTCATTGTTTGATTTGTTGTACTTGCGGCTAATAATATTTAGTTAGTAAATGCTTGCGATTATACCTATCATTTTACTTATTTTCTATCCTGTACCCAAACTAAAGTAAAACAATACAGTCACTAATACTTATCACACATCAATGTTCTAAAGCTGTGAAATGCTGTAAAGGAGGCTCTGTTATTTCACAACATTTACCAGACAAAAGGAAGTGTTTTATGGCTCAGTAATGTTCCCCTTTAAAACATATTTCAGTGCAAACGTGTTAAAATTATTCATGGTGATTCTTAGATCCCAAAAAAGGCAGAACTTCAGTTATTTATTTATTTCATTATTACATATATTATTGTATATTTGTACATATATACAATTGTATATTTCGTATACAATTTAACATTACGAATACATAAGAACATATATTATATTAAAACGTTCACTGTATTAAATAATATCTCACAGTTATATGTTGGAAAGCAATACATTTTGATATACAATCCGTTTGAACACACATAAGGGAGGCATTTATTTGCAATTAATATGAAAATTAGAGACCGGTAAATCACCCCCTCAGAGTAATTATTTATGTAGCGGCTGATTACTTCTATATTGACCAAAATGCATTCTGTTTTATCCATTTTCGTGTACTTTCTTCGCTCAATTTTTAAGTATCGTGGTGCAATACAGTCTTGCTGAACGAGAGAATCTTGCAGTTTCAAAGTCAGGAGATCGTTCTCCCACTCTGGCCAGTTGTTTTCTTATGATTTATATCGGGATCCAACGCGAGCCTCCAGAGAAGTAACCAGGCATGTGAGACGACAGTTTATGGGTTAATTATTGAGTGAGGAGAAATATATTTAACATTATTACAAAAAAATTGTAAAGTCACTGGCTACGATGTACTCACCTAGTTTGTGCCAGAGGTCCCATGTGTTAGTCACTAGTAATGACGAAAAATTCTCGAAGCTATGTAAATTTTATCTAGGTCAACTTGAGACTCGAACGACTCCTTCATTTTTTAAAGTACTTTTAAATAATTTTAAATAATTTCTGGTTTGCTTTGAAAGTGATTCATTTTAGTAGTAGTCTGGCAATAATAATTTTTGTCTTGTCAACCAGTGTCAGCATAACTTTAAGGTTATCGATGAGAACATCGTATATCTGCGATGTTATTTTACCTTTGACTACTGCAGATACAAAGGTTAAGTCTAAAAGACTTTCATTCATAAGAGTTAGCTATTTTGGGTTCATGATTTGAATGTCTGGTATTTCTGTAAGTGTTAGTTACGTGGGTACCTGCTATATTTTTTGTAACAGTTCTTGCTTTCAATGATATGTGCTTAGCGTTGACGTTCTCTTACAATAATTAAGGAGCTCTTTGCAGCTGCTTGTAACGACCTGATGTCTAGCTTGGCTCTTTAGGGATGCTGCAAGTATTATATAGTATGATGATTATATTTCCGAAATGTAACTTCGTAGCTTATATATCAAATCCTTTACCACAACTAGTTGCGTTCCTTACATGAGTACATGGTATGTACAAATGTTCATTTTGACAAAATTAACTTTTGTAAAATCTAAACTTTTACGAACATGGAAACCTTATATCATATCCTTGCAATAGTGTCTCTTGAAGCGATACAATATCTATGATATATCTGAGTAAGCATTTTTGGTAATAGGTGGATATTCTGCTTGAAGCTGCCTGTACGTTCCACTTTGCTACATCAGGTATACTCTTGTTGTACCATGTGTGTATTCTTATTGTGTCGATTTGGCACGAGCCAATTGGTGGCTGCTATACCTGGTACAGTTCTTGCTTCTTCTGTTACCGTTGATAGCGGTAGTACTAATGACGACAGATGATCTGTTTCTGCGAATTTATTTGTGAATTTATGTAATTATTTAGTGTTAGGTTCCTCGTTTCAGGGATGAGGAATACGGTTGTCTTCAGTTCATTTACTTCTGTAGATTTTTAGCATTTTAATTTTAGCATTTAGCTTAGCTTATTTATCTTGTCAGAATTTTACTCTCTATCTGATGTATGATGTTACTATCTGATGTATGATGACAGGTACATCTGCATTTGTGCAGCTACACTAGACTATATGAAAGGAAGTGCAGTGTGTCAAAAAGCTAGCTACGTGATGCTAAAAAAATACCCATCACACAGGATCGTTAGTCATATAGAGCATGTGATAAGTAGTCTGCACTGGCAGACTGTGGGTGCATTATGATGCAGAATAATTTGGACGACGTTAAAGTCTACGGGCTTTATATATCACATTTCACTAACATTCTTTGAGTATAGGTAAATGGAGGAGCGCACACTGTCTCATTAAGATTAAATGGTCTGTTAATGTTTCTTTTTCTATTTGTTTCTTTCTACACAGTCACTCAAACGTCGACCCTAATTTTTATCGGAATAATTGTCACAAATATTTAACAAAACTTTGTTACAACAGCAGTAAGCATCGTCCTTTATAAGAATTTTTCATCGACAAGACAGACACAACTTAAGATGCTTTCTTCCTGAAACAATAATGCCAACAATAATGCCCCGTTATGGGAAGCTTTACAGAACAGACTGGAACAAACCTCAGATAAGTTTTCCGTCCTCAAAAAAGTGAATAAGTTTTGCCTCTGCCACTTAGAGTTTGAGTCTGACACAGGCGGTTCTTTTCAGCTGGTAAAAGTTGAGGAGTGTGATATTATTACAAAATGATAAAATAAATATGTGACACTTTATATATCAGTCATAAAAAAATCGGGCTTAAAAAATATTCTGAGGCTGTTTAGTTATCGAGCAAAATCTTTATTTAGACGTAATTTATGTGACTTTTCCAGATATATATATATATATATATATATATATATATATATATATATATATATATATATATATATATATATATATATATATATATATATATATATATATATATATACATATATATATATATATATATATATATATATATATATATATATATATATATATATATATATATATATATATATATATATATATATCGTACCTAGTAGCCAGAACGCACTTCTCAGCCTACTATGCAAGGCCCGATTTGCCTAATAAGCCAAGTTTTCATGAATTAATTGTTTTTCGACTACCTAACCTACCTAACCTAAAATAACCGAACTTTTTCGGCTACCTAACCTAACCTAACTTATAAAGATAGGTTAGGTTAGGTTAGGTAGGGTTGGTTAGGTTCGGTCATATATCTATGGTAATTTTAACTCCAATAAAAAAAATTGACCTCATACATAATGAAATGGGTAGCTTTATCATTTCATAAGAAAAAAATTAGAGAAAATATATTAATTCAGGAAAACTTGGCTTATTAGGCAAATCGGGCCTTGCATAGTAGGCTGAGAAGTGCGTTCTGGCTACTAGGTACGACATATATATATATATATATATATATATATATATATATATATATATATATATATATATATATATATATATATTATTAAATATGACCGAAAAAGTAAGATTAATAATTCTAACACGAATTTTCTCAATCTTTCGTACATTACGCTTCACTGTTGGAGGTAAATCAAAAATTAATTCTCCAAAATTCATTTTTATTTCTAGTCTGACGCGACACGGGCGCGTTTCGTAAAACTTATTACATTTTCAAAGACTTTAGTTCACAAATACACAACTGAATAGAACTTACGTATCTCCGATTTTATATCTACATTTGAGTGAGGTGGGAGGGGTGATGTGGCATTAACACAAGACAGAACAAGAGGGGATATTAATAGGGTATTAAAAGTATCAACACAAGACAGAACACAAACAATGGGTATTGAATAGAAGTGTTTGTAGAAAGCCTATTGGTCCATATTTCTTGATGCTTCTATATTGGAGCGGAGTCTTGAGGTGGGTAGAATATAGTTGTGCAATAATTGGCTGTTGATTGCTGGTGTTGACTTCTTGATGTGTAGTGCCTCGCAAACGTCAAGCCGCCTGCTATCGCTTGACGTTTGCGAGGCACTACACATCAAGAAGTCAACACCAGCAATCAACAGCCAATTATTGCACAACTATATTCTACCCACCTCAAGACTCCGCTCCAATATAGAAGCATCAAGAAATATGGACCAATAGGCTTTCTACAAACACTTCTATTCAATACCCATTGTTTGTGTTCTGTCTTGTGTTGATACTTTTAATACCCTATTAATATCCCCTCTTGTTCTGTCTTGTGTTAATGCCACATCACCCCTCCCACCTCACTCAAATGTAGATATAAAATCGGAGATACGTAAGTTCTATTCAGTTGTGTATTTGTGAACTAAAGTCTTTGAAAATGTAATAAGTTTTACTAAACGCGCCCGTGTCGCGTCAGACTAGAAATAAAAATGAATTTTGGAAAATTAATTTTTGATTTACCTCCAACAGTGAAGCGTAATGTACGAAAGATTGAGAAAATTCGTGTTAGAATTATTAATCTTACTTTTTCGGTCATATTTAATAATATATGTCTACAGGAAAGACTGCTACCAAAATATACTAATATATATATATATATATATATATATATATATATATATATATATATATATATATATATATATATATATATATACATGTCCTACCTAATAGCCAGAACGCACTTCTGGGCCTACTATGCAAGGCCCGATTTGCCTAATAAGCCAAGTTTTCATGAATTAATGTTTTTTCGACTATCTAACCTACCTAACCTAACCTAACCTAACTTTTTCGGCTACCTAACCCAACCTAACCTATAAAGATAGGTTAGGTTAGGTTAGGTAGGGTTGGTTAGGTTCGGTCATATATCTACGTTAATTTTAACTACAATAAAAAAAAATGACATCATACATAATGAAATGGGTAGCTTTATCATTTCATAAGAAAAAAATTAGAGAAAATATATTAATTCAGGAAAACTTGGGTTATTAGGCAAATCGGGCCTTGCATAGTAGGCTGAGAAGTGCGTTCTGGCTACTAGGTACGACATACATATATATATATATATATATATATATATATATATATATATATATATATATATATATATATATATATATGTCGTACCTAGTAGCCAGAACGCACTTCTCAGCCTAATATGCAAGACCAAATTTGCCTAATAAGCCAAGTTTTCCTTAATTAATATATTTTCTCTAATTTTTTTCTTATGAAATGATAAAGCTACCCATTTCATTATGTATGAGGTCAATTTCTTTTATTGGAGTTAAAATTAACGTAGATATATGACCGAACCTAACCAACCCTACCTAACCTAACCTAACCTATCTTTATAGGTTAGGTTAGGTTAGGTAGCCGAAAAAGTTAGGTTAGGTTAGGTTAGGTAGGTTAGGTAGTCGAAAAACAATTAATTCATGAAAACTTGGCTTACTAGGCAAATTTGGCCTTGCATAGTAGGCTGAGGAGTGAGTTCTGGCTACTAGGTACGACATATATATATATATATATATATATATATATATATATATATATATATATATATATATATATATATATATATATATATATATATATATATATATATATACATAGATATATATATATATATATATATATATATATATATATATATATATATATATATATGTATATATATATATATATATATATATATATATATATATATATATATATATATATATATATATATATATTATTAAATATTACCGAAAAAGTAAGATTAATAATTCTAACACGAATTTTCTCAATCTTTCGTACATTACGCTTCACTGTTGGAGGTAAATCAAAAATCAATTCTCCAAAATTCATTTTTATTTCTAGTCTGACGCGGCACGAGCGCGTTTCGTAAAACTTATTACATTTTCAAAGACTTTAGTTCACAAATACACAACTGAATAGAACTTACGCATCTCCGATTTTATATCTACATTTGAGTGAGGTGGAATGGGTGATGTGGCATTAACACAAGACAGAACAAAATGTGGTATTAATAGGGTATTAATTTCATCAACACAAGACAGAACAAGAGTATTAATAGGGTATTAATTTCATCAACACAAGACAGAACACGAAACAATGGATATTGAATAGAAGTGTTTGTAGAAAGCCTATTGGTCCATATTTCTTGATGTTTCTATATTGGAGCGGAGTCTTGAGGTGGGTAGAATATAGTTGTGCAATAATTGGCTGTTGATTGCTGGTGTTGACTTCTTGATGTGTAGTGCCTCGCAAACGGCAAGCCGCCTGCTATCGCTGTATCTATCGATGATTTCTGTGTTGTTTACTAGGAATTCTCTGGCGATGGTTTGGTTGTGGGAAGAGATTATATGTTCCTTAATGGAGCCCTGTTGCTTATGCATCGTTAAACACCTAGAAAGAGCTATTCATGCCCACCACTTACGAGCTATTCATGCCCGTGCCACCTTTTGGGTGGCTTCATCTTCATCTTAACACATTCACAAGCCCAGAGATAGAGCCCAGTAGGCTCAGGAATCTGTACACCAGTTGATTGACAGTTGAGAGGCGGGACCAAAGAGCCAAAGCTCAACCCCCGCAAGCACAATTAGGTGAGTACAATTAGGTGAGTACAAGGGAGACATCTCCCGTCATGCAGGGTGCATTCGCACCTCCACAGATCTTCAGTATCAGCTCTTGATACTGGTAATGGCTTAAAATGGCCACCACTTACGAGCTATTCATGCCCGTGCCACCTTTTGGGTGGCTTCATCTTCATCTTAACACATTCACAAGGGAGACATCTCCCGTCATGCAGGGTGCATTCGCACCTCCACAGATCTTCAGTATCAGCTCTTGATACTGGTAATGGCTTAAAAGGGCCACCACTTACGGGCTATTCATGCCCGTGCCACCTTTTGGGTGACTTAATCTTCATCAAATCATCAATCAGTTCTATTCAGTTGTGTATTTGTAAACTAAAGTCTTTGAAAATGTAATAAGTTTTACGAAACGCGCTCGTGTCGCGTCAGACTAGAAATAAAAATGAATTTTGGAGAATTGATTTTTTATTTACCTCCAACAGTGAAAAGAAATGTACGAAAGATTGAGAAAATTCGTGTTAGAATTATTAATCTTACTTTTTCGGTCATATTTAATAATATATATATATATATATATATATATATATATATATATATATATATATATATATATATATATATATATATATATATATATATATAAAGTTTGTGAGGATACCACCTCTGGTGCAAATGTGGGGACCCATAGCCTCGGAGAAGAAAATAAGGAGAATTCAGAGAAGAGTGTGGAGTCTCACTGAACACTAATATTATCTTCTCCTATCACCCACATTCTTTTGTATATACACATATATATTTGTTTTATTTAAACTTCGTTACAAAACAAGGAGTTACATATAGGGTACAAAGATGATTACCATAAGTTGTCGAGTTCCTCCAGCTCCTCAAATGGCGGGCAGGAACCCTGAATGTAGTGAGCATTTTCAAATAAACATTCCTAAAGAACTATAAACTAGTTTACACTTAGGTAAACCAAACAAAATGCAAGTTTATAAAAAATGATCCAAGAAAGATAAATTTTGACTTAGACTGCTGTACACCTCTTTAGTCCAGCCATTATTGTAATGATTTGTGTAACTTTACGAACAAAGTGTCTGATTACGTTTAACATTCATTCTAAAACAATGGTGTCCAAAACTGTTTCCATTCCAGCACTCTTTCACACACACATAAATCAAGTGAACACACGTAATTTCATCTGGTAATCACAATGTTAGTGTTTACATAACATAAGATCAGTGACCAAGCAAGAATAATCAGGAGCCTCAGTGGTCCAGGTGTTGGAGCGTCTACTGTGGCCTTACAGTCCACAGGTCGAACCCAAGTCTACGTCGTGGCCTCCTTTTAGTTTTAATTTGTATTATTATTACTATTATTATTATTATTATTATTATAATTATTATTATTAATATTATTATTATTATTGTTATTATTATTATTGAGAAAATCAATTCCAACTTTGAGGTGACTCGAACCTATAACTAAAGGACTGTACTCACCTAGTTTTGCTTTCAGGGGTTGAGCTTGGGCTCTTTGGTCCCGCCTCATGACTGTCAATCAAGTGTTACAGTTATTCAAACTGTAAGAGATATTGCAGATCAGTTCGTTATCACTGAGATGAAAATTACTCAGAGACGCTGTATTGAATAGAAAGGAATAACTTTTGGTCACACTTCGTCATTACAGCAAGTGTGTGGCTTTTTCAGTCATTTAATAATTCTTGACCTTGTGGGATGTTTATTCGTCATTATAGAAGCAATTAGCATTAGCTTGTTTTTGTTTACTTTCAAATCTGGGAGGAATATAATTGTATCGCAAAGATTTTTGGGGTAATTCCCAAGAAAGTTCCCAGACCCCGAAAGGAGGACATAAAGCAGAGGCAAAAGCTACAGGCCGATAGCACTAACATCACACATCATAAAAATCTTTAAAAAAGTGATAAGAAGAATAATCACAAAACACATGGAATCACAGAGTTTACATAACCCTGGTCAACACGATTTCAGAACAGTGTGCTCTTGCATATCACAATTGCTGGATTACTAGGACATGGCCTTAGATACTACGCAAGACAAACAGAACGCTGACTTAATATATTCAGAATTTGCCAAAGTCTTCGATAAATGTTACCATTGCGATAGTGTGCGCAAAATGCGTTCAAAAGGAATCACCGGAAATATAGGGAGATGGATTTAGAATCTCCTTACTAACAACCCAGTGTGCAAGAGTCATCCAAGTAAAATCCGCACCATCAACCGTGAAGACATCAGTCCCTCAGGGTACTGTGCATGATCCAGTACTATTTCTCATTCTCATATTAGACACAGACAAGAACACAAACTATAGTACCGTTTTATCCTTTGCAGATGACACCTGAATTTTCTTAAGATTAGACAACGCAGTGAACACAACAAACCTTTAAACTAATAAAAATCATGTATTTCAATGGACCTCAGAAAATAATATGGTATTTAGGGAAAAAAGGTTCCAGCTCCTGCACTATGGAAAAAATATATACGAAAGTAAAACCACGAATAAAACGCAGTAAAATCATACCATAAAAAAATCGTGGCCTAATTGTCTAGGGCGTGTGCCTGGGAATAACCAGTGCTTAGGTTCGAATCCTTATCACGGTTACAACGGATTTTCTCATTGATAGAACACGTTACTGTGATTTCTCTGTGTATACTGTAACAGAATTGTAAAGGATTTGGATATAATCGTGGCAGAATAGACCTTACCTTCAAAGAACACGATAAAATAGCCGTCAAAACTACTAGAAATATGAGAAGATGGATCAAAAGAACCTTTCAAGCAAAAGATGCTGCACTAGTTATTATACTTTTTCAAGACGCTAGTGCTCTCCAGAGTGAAATACTTGTGCACAATAACAGCCCCTTTCACAGCTAGAGAAAAAATGCTGACCTAAAGAGTTTCAGGGCGCCAAATGATCGAATAAAAATTCCTTCAGAACTATTAACTAGTTTACACTTAGGTAAACCAGAAAATGTAAGTTTCTAAAATATAAACCAAAAAAATTAAGTTTGACTTGAACTGCTGTTTAGTCCAACCATTATTATAATGATGGTGTAAGTTTTACGAAGAAAGTTTCTGATTACGATTAACATTCATTCAGAAACTAAGATGTCAAAAACCATTTCCATTCCAGCACTCTTTCAAACACATACAAGTCAAGTGAACACACGTCATTTCCATCCGGTAATCACAATGTTAGTGTTTACATAACATAAGATCAGTGACCAAGCAAGAATAATCAGGAGCCTCAGTGGTCCAGGTGTTGGAGCGTTTACTGTGGCCTTACAGTCCACAGGTCGAACCCAGCTCCCCTCATATGCTCCTTTTAATTATTAATTATTATTATTATTATTATTATTATTATTATGATTATTATTATTGTTATTGAGAAAATCAACTGGAACTCTGAGATGACTTGAACCCCCGATAACGGACTGTACTCACCTAGTTGTGCTTGCTGAAGTTAAGCTTGGGCTCTTTGGTCCCGCCTGGTGATTGTCAATCAAGTGATACAGTTATTCAAACTGTAAGAGATATTGCAGATCGGTTGGTTATGGCTGTGATGAATATTGATCAGAAACGCTGTATTGAGTAGAAAGGAATAACTGTTTTTCATTTATCGTTATTACAGCAAGTGTGGCTCTTTCAGTCTTTCATTAAATCTTAACCTTGTGGGATGTTAATTCGTCATTAGAAAAACAATTAGCATTAGCTTGTTTTTGTTTACTTTCAAGTCAGTGAGTAACAAATCGTATCGCAAACTATTTTTGGGTAATTCCCAAGAAAGTTCCCCGACCCCGAAAGGAGGGAATAAAGCAAAGGCAAAAACTATAGACCGATAGCACTAACATCACGCATCCTAAAAATCCTTGAAAAATTTATAAGAAATAAGATCACAAAACACATAGAATCACAGCGTCTACATAACCCTAGTCAACTCGATTTCAGAACAGGGCGCCATTGCATATCACAATTATTGGATTACTATGATATGGCCTTAGATGCTTTGCAAGACAAATAAAACGCTGACTTAATATATTTAGAATTCGCAAAAGACTTCGATAAATGTTACTATGGTAGGATTGTACACAAAATGCGTTCAAAAGGAACCACTGGACATATAAGCAGACAGATCTACAATTTCTTAACTAACATATCCCAGTGTGCAACAGTCAACACAGTAAAATTCGGACCATCAATCGTGAAGAGTTCAGTCCCTCAGGGTACTGTGCATGCTCCAGAACTCTTTCTCATTCTCATAACAGACACAGACAAGGACACAAAAAATCGTACAGTTTCATCCCTTGCAGATGACACCAGGATTTGTTTGAGATTAGACAACACAGAGGACACAACAAACCTTTAAACTGATGAAAATAAGGTCTTTCAATGGGCCTATATGATAAAAATAGAAAATAATAAGGTATTTGGTGAAGATAATTTCTAGCTCCTGCACAATGGAAAAAATATATAAGAACGAAAACCACGAACAAAACGCAATAAAATCATACCATATACAAAGTAGAGGCCTAATTGTCTAAGGCGTGTGCCTGGAAATACCCAGTGCTTAGATTCGAATCCTTATCACAGCTGCAACAGATTTTTCATTGATACAGCACGTTACTGTGATTTCTTTGTATATTCCATAGACAGTAAAAGAATTGTAAATGATTTGGGTATAATTGTGGCAGAATAGACCTTACCTTTAAAGAACACAGTAAGGTATACGTCAAAACTGCAAGAAAATTGACAGCATGGATCACAAGAACCTTTCAAACAAGAGATGCTAAACAAATGATTAAACTTTTCAAGACGCTAGTGCTCTCTAGAGTGGAATTCTGGTGCACAATAACAGCCCCTTTCACAGCTGGAGAATTTGCTGACCTGAAGAGTTTCAAAGCGCCAAATGATCGAGTAAAAATTCCTACAGAACTATTAACTAGTTTACACTGATATAAACCAGAATATGTAGGTTTGTAAAATATAAACCAAAAAATTTAAGTTTGACTTGGACTGCTGTACACCTGTTTACTATAGCTATTATTATAATGATTTGTGTAAGTTTTACGAAGAAAGTGTCTGATAACGTTTAATATTCATTCAGAAACTAAGATGTCAAAAACCATTTCCATTCCAGCACTCTTTCACACACATACAAGTCAAGTGAACACACGTCATTTCCATCCGGTAATCACAATGTTAGTGTTTACATAACATAAGATCAGTGACCAAGCAAGAATAATCAGGAGCCGCAGTGGTCCAGGTGTGGGAGCGTCTACCGTGGCCTTACAGTCCACAGGTCGAACCCAACTGCTTTAATATGCTCCTTTTAATGATTAATTATTATTATTATTATTATTATTATTATTATTATTATTATTATTATTATTATTATTATTATTATTATTATTATTATTATTATTATTATTATTATTATTATTATTATTATTGGGAAAATCAACTGAAACTCTGAGGTGACTCAAACCCCCCGACTAACGGACCGTACTCACCTAATTGTGCTTGATGGGGTTGAGCTTGGGCTCTTTGGTCCTCCTCCTGACTGTCAGTGAAGTGTTACAGTTATTTAAACTGAAAGAGATATTGTAAATCAGTTTGTTATGGCTGTGATGAATGTTATTCAGTGAAGCTGTATTGATTAGAAAGGAATAACTTTTGGTTACTTATCGTTATTACAGCAAGTGTGGCTTTTTCAGTATTTTATTAATTCATGACCTTGTGTAATGTTTATTCGTCATTATAAAATCAATTAGTATTAGCTTGTTCTAATTTACTTTCAAATCTGGGAGTAATATAATTGGATTGCAAACATTTTTGGGGTAATTCCCAAGAAAGTTCCCAGACCCCGAAAGGAGGACATAAAGCAGAGGCAAAAACTACAGGCCGATAGCACTAACATCACATATAAAAAATCTTTGAAAAAGTGATAAGAAGAAAGATCACAAAACACATGGAATCACAGAGTTTACAGAACCCTAGTCAACACGATTTCAGAACAGTGTGCTCTTGCCTATCACAATTGCTAGATCACTTAGACATGGCCTTAGATGCTATGCCAGACAAACAAAATGCTGACTTAATATATTCGGAATTCGCAAAAGACTTCGATAAATCTTACTATGATGTTATTGTACAAAAAATGGGTTCAAAATGAACCACTGGACATATAGGCTGACGGATCTACAATTTCTTAATGAACATAACCCAGTGTGCAATAGTCAACACAATAAAATCCGGACCATCAACCGTGAAGAGTTCAGTCCCTCAGGGTACTGTGCATGCTCCAGTACTCTTTCTCATTCTCATAACAGACACAGACAAGGACACAAACTATCGTACCGTTTCATCCTTTGCATTAAGGGGGCATATCATTCTAAATCATTATAAATTAAAAGTTGTTCAATTTGCTTATAAATTTTTTTATGAAATGGTTATAGAAAGGGCTGCAACTGGTCCAAGTTTCACCATCACACCCTAAACAGAAAAGGAGAAAAAAAATACACAACGTATTATGCAACGAATGTTCAACATTCTCAAATAATCTCAGGGAACACATGTGTCAACTAAAATGTCTACTATGTGCTGTAGAAGCACAAACTCTTGTAATAATTGTAATATGTATGTGCAATATATTTATATTTAAATTTTTTTTTTTTTTCTTTGGCCAATATTTTTTTCTCGTTTGTTATCAAGGGATTTGCATGAAACTTGCACACCTTGCTCAATGGATGCCTATCTGCAAGGGTGTCAATTATGAACGAAATCTGTCGAAGTCAAGCTCAGCTACAGGTGGCCGAACTTGGATCTTTATTTTACTCTGGAAAGTAATTTACACCTTCAAATTACTTCAGAGCTTTCATTTATTAATCAATTTACATGCAAATTACACCTTATATGTAGCGTTTGTGCTTCTACAGAATCTAGTAGACATTTTAGTCCAAAGTCTATTTGTTGATTTTATAAAAATTTATAAATATCATATATTGCATATTTTTTTAGAAGGGTAACTTTGAAAAATTATATTATTGCACTGAACACTTTTTTGATAAAACTGATCACTAGAATCCTTTATTATGTGCTTAATTTAATATCTGAGTGTTATAGAAATGATTTTAGTTGACACATGTGTTCCCTGAAACTATTTGAAAATTCGTTGCATAATTCGTTGTTTATTTTTTTTCTCCTTTTCTGTTTAGGGTGTGATGATGAAACTTGGACCAGCTGCAGCCCTTTCTATAACCATTTCATAAAAAAATTTATAAGCAAATTGAACCACTTTTAATTTTACATTGATATGCCCCCTTAAAAATTATTATACTTTTTCAAGACGCTAGTGCTCTCCAGAGTGAAATACTGGTGCACAATAACAGCCCCTTTCACAGCTAGAAAAAATGCTGACCTAAAGAGTTTCAGGGCGCCAAATGATCGAATAAAAATTCCTTCAGAACTATTAACTAGTTTACACTTATGTAAACCAGAAAATATAAGTTTCTAAAATATAAACCAAAAGATTTAAGTTTGACTTAGGCTGCTGTTTAGGCCAACCATTATTATAATGATGGTGTAAGTTTTACGAAGAAAGTTTCTGATTACAATTATTATTCATTCAGAAACTAAGATGTCAAAAACCATTTCCATTCCAGCACTCTTTCACACACATACAAGTCAAGTGAACACACGTCATTTCCATCCGGTAATCACAATGTTAGTGTTTACATAACATAAGATCAGTGACCAAGCAAGAATAATCAGGAGCCTCAGTGGTCCAGGTGTTGGAGCGTTGACTGCGATCTTACAGTCCACAGGTCGAACCCATGGGTGCTTACCTGAGCTCCTTTTAATGATTTTTTATTATTATTAATTGTATTATCATTATTATTGAGAAAATCAACTGAAATACTGAGGTGACTTGAACCCGCGACCAATGGAGTGTACTCACCTAGTTTTGCTTACTGTTGTTGAGCTTGGGCTCTTTGGTACCGCCTCTTGACTGTCAATCAAGTGTTACAGTTATTCAAACTGTAAGAGATATTGCAGATCAGTTCGTTATTGCTGTGATGAATATTACTCAGAGACGCTGTATTGAGAAGAAAGGAATAACGTTTGGTCACACATCGTTATTACAGCAAGTGTGTGGCTTTTTCAGTCTTTTAATAATTCTTGACCTTGTGGGATGTTTATTCGTCATTAGAAAAACATTTGGTATTAGCTTGTTTTTGTTTACTTTCAAGTCTGGGAGTAATATAGTCAAAACGCAAACTTTTCTGGGGTAATTCCTAAGAAAGTTCCCAGACCCCGAAAGAAGGGAATAAAGCAGAGCCAAAAAGTACAGGCCGATAGCACTAACATCACACATCATAAAAATATTTGAAGATTTGATAAAAAGTAAGATCTCAAAACACATCGAATCATATCGTCTACATAACTCTGATCAACATGATTTCAGAACAGGGTGCTATTGCCTATCACAATTACAGGATCACTATGACATGGCCTTATATGCATTGCTTATGTATATATATATATATATATATATATATATATATATATATATATATATATATATATATATATATATATATATATATATATATATATATATATATATATATATATATATATGTATAGATATATATATATATATATTTATATATATATATATATATATATATATATATATATATATATATATATATATATATATGTATAGATATATATATATATATATATATATATATATATATATATATATATATATATATATATATATATATATATATATATATATATGTCAATAATAATCAATTCACAATAGAAAAAAATAGAAAACAAGTAGTACAGTTATTTGTTAAATATTTGATCAAAAGCTTAGATTTACTAAGATGTTTTAGTCAATTTAACTGAGCGAAGATAAGATTGGTTACGAGAGCATTCAAGTGACAGGTAAGAAAAGTGAATGCCATTAGTTAATTACGAAAGTGAATGTTTGACATTTTGTTAATGACTGCTCACAAGTAACCCTTTACACCTGATTGTATTTAGGGGATGGGTTCTGCTGTTTATGTACTCATTAGTTTCATGGTACTTTTTCATCGTGAAGATGTTACAGTTTTATAGCAGATGGATAAGGAATTCTTTTTTAGACATGTTATTCCTCCTATGTAATTTGCTTTTCTATTTCAATAGGGCTGATAACTCCTTTCCCCATAAAAGTTGAAAGAAAAATATTGACGATGAAGATTTAAACATTCAATAATATTGATCACTTTGAAGGCAGAGAGCCAAGAGGGCTACATTTATCACACTGTAAGTATTGGAAAACAGCTGTAAGTCTCTCGGTTACAGTGTCTCTGGTGGACACTATAATTATACATAGAAAGTTTGTCCTGGTATAAAGTTTCTATTCTATACTCCTTTTCATACTTTTAATATAACTTTTAAGCTTACGTGATGCATGCATAGCCTCGATGGCGCAGTAGGCAGCGCGTGAGTCTCATAATCTCAAGGTCGTGAGTTCGATCCTCACTCGGGGCACTAATTTTCGGAAACAATTGCTTGAGATTGTAAATGTAAATCTAAGTATTACTTGGCTTCCTGGAATCGAGTATCCAAGCCACTGACCTACATGTAGCTTAAAGCTTAAGGAACAAACTTAAGATAGAAAAAATCCAGTAGATATGAACGCATGTGTAACTAAGTTACTAAGGAATCTAATGCAAACTCTGCAAAGGAGTCTCTAATGCAAAACATATTTAAGTAACGTTCAATTAACAGAGAATCAACGTTATCAATGTTTATATTCTCCATTATATCCACACCGTTTTTCCAGCTTTGTCCCGGGGCAAGGCTTTCAAAAAATTAATTAAGGTACACAAATGGTTAGACGAACATTATTGTAAAACTACTTTTATATAAAAAATCTGATGCGCTTCAAACGAGGGGAAAATTGAAGCAGATTTTATAGTGCAGAGTGTTCCTCCTTCTGTACGGTTGTTTACACTCTTCCCGGGTGGCTGAACAGGGGATTGCAAAAGTGGGAAAATAGCATTTTTGGCTCTCTCGTAAATTTGTCCCTATATAAAAGCTTTGTGGATTAATTGAAGCGTTGCTTAATAATAACGAGGATATGCACTAAATAAAATCTTGTCGCTTGTTCTCTGTTTGCAGCCTTCTTCTGATTATCACTTACTTTTTTGTTTTCTTTCTCTCATTCTTCCTCTCGATGCCCAACAACTTGGGATGGACGGTAGAGATTGATTGATTGATAAAGATTAAGCCACCCAAGAGGTGGCACGGGCATGAATAGCCCGTAAGTGGTGGCCCTTTCGAGCCATTACCAGTATCAAAAGATGATACTGGAGATCTGTGGAGGCGCAACTGCACCCTGCGTGACGGAAGATGTCTCCCGGACCAAATGGTGACCAAATGGTGAAACGGTAGAGCGATGGTCTCGCTTCATGCACGGGGACCATTCCTTTCCCCCCCCCCCTTTCCCATCCAAATCCTTATCCTTATCCCCTTCCAAGTGCTATATATAGTCGTAATGGCTTGGCGCTTATCCCTGATAATTCTCTCACTCTTACTCTCGGTCTCTCTCGTGGCTTATTACAGTACAAGTGGTACTGTTCGGAGCTCGTAAGTCTGAGAATAACAGTCGTGATTAAGATTAACACCAGGAAAAGCTATTTTCAGAGATATGTCAACAAATTTTAAAAATTAATCAAAATGTTTCCCTTGCTAGAAACCGAACCGAGGTTTCCGGGGGAAAAGCCTGACATCCTACCCACTGGACCCCTTGGGACAATAATGATGATGAAATATATCTTTTACTTATTTCCAATGTACATACAATGTTCGAAAACCAACTAGCAGAGTGAACGAACACATATGTAAAGATGTGGTTATTGGTAATCCTGAAGAAAACAAGAACAATCTAACCTTCAAAAAAATTGTAATAGAGATAGAAAAAATGTGAATGATATGTGTCTAAAAAAAAATACTTGTTATCTCACTCTGTTTTATCTTTCAGGCGGCATAGATCAATCAATCTTTCTATCAAGAAAGACATAGATCGGTTTTCTATCAATATAGCTATCAATATAGCTATCTATCTATCCGCTTGTCTGTCTACCTATCAATCCTGCACTATTTGCATCTTGTTTTCTTATAACAATGCCCAAATAAATGTATGATTCACTCGAAGGGAGAAGCATAGGTATCAATTGTTGTAATATGCCTTGATGTCATAATATGCAGCAAATATAAAATGCTTTGTTGACGTAATATGTAGTATCCAATTGTCATTAAATAACTTGACGGTGTTATATGCATGTGTCATAATATAACTTGGTGTCGTGGAATGTAGTAAGCAAACTTCATAATAAGCCATGAAGACATATTATTTAATAATACGCCTTGATACCAATGTTTGTAGTACGCAGTTGTTATAATATTAATGACGTACTTTGCCAGTGCCATAGCATGTTTTGGTGGCTAAGGATGCAGTCAGTAAGTTTCATAATATGACTTTATGGGATAGTAAGCAGCCCGAAACTGACATAATTTCCCTTGATGACAAACAATGTGCCTTGTTAATCTACGTCTAGGTGGTGGAGAGCGTTTCTTAATTTCACAGCCGTGAGTTAGATCCTCCTTCCAGGCCGCTCCTGAGCGAACGAAACAAAATCATGTATTTTTATTTTTAAATAATTTCCCATGCCGGGAATCGAACCCGGGGCTCCTGGGTGAAAGCCAGGTATCCTAGCCACTAGACCACATGGGATACTGATTATCATGCTTGGGCAATTAGCATACAAAACAATGTAGACCTTAAAATAAAAATCACAACTGAATGCCAAATTATTTTGCTGTGGGTTATTTTATTTTATTTTACATTGGAAACAATGCCCATTTTCTCTAATAGACATATTGTTAAACACAAGATCAAAACAAGTAGGGAGTACTGCAGAAGGCTATGGACCATTACTAGGTAGTTCCTGTTTAAATTTACCTCCACTTGCCCATGAACCTATTCAATCTATCAAGAAGAACAGTTTCTCAAACTGGTAGGAAATCTTAAAACCAAGTGAGAAAAGGTAAAGGAAAATAGGAACCATGTTATTAAGGTAGGAAGAGACAATCCTAAAGATTTTTTTTATTAGAAATATGAAACATTATGAAGACTGGTCTACTGAAAGCTGAGACTGGCGAGGTAACTAACAATGACAAAGAAACCGGTGGTATTATAAACAAGTATTTTGTCTCTATTCACTAGAGATATCGATACTAGTAAAGTGCCTCAGTGTCCTATTTGGGAACTCTATTGTTTACAATATGCATGAATAATTAAAAACACAGGCTCGAAAAGAAACAATTTACAGGTTTACATTCTCTAGTAAGAAGTGGTGACACTAATGAAGTGCAAATTAATGAAAGGATAGAAGAAAGGAGATGTAAAGTAAGCTTTAAATATATCAAGGCAAAATAGAACAAGAAACAATACATATAAATTAAATAAGTTTAGATGAAGGTAAAATAAGGTTAACTAATAGTTCGGCAAAAATTTTTGATTTATAGAACAAATTCTTGAATAAATCGCTGGATTGATAAAGCGTAGATTAGATTTAAAAAATGAGTGTGGGGTAGATTCAGGAGGCCTGGTCGACGACCGGACCGCGTGGACGCTAAGCCCCGGAAGCACCTCAAGGTAGATATTCAGATGCAAAGAATAAGCCACGAAATAACGTGTTAGAACACAAATAACCTAATCCGCAGAGTATATATTAATCCGTGATTCCTCATGAGGACTAATAGACCTTCTGGACTATCCTACATTATTATATTCTCATGTTTCTTAAAACCTGTAATGCTATTTGTTTTAACAATGCTAACTTGCAGGCACTCACACACAATCCTCATTGAAAACCAGAATATTTCAATATCGCTCTTCAAACAAAAGTGATCAAGCTCAAACAACATCGTTGTCGGTTCTGACAGTGTGAAGACACTGTTCACATCCCCCGTAATTTAGTCCCCAAATTCATTTAAAATCTCCGATAATATTTCCCCATGTCCTGCATCGCTCTAGCGAGTGCGTATTAAGTCACTTCAGTCTTCATAGGAAACCAAATGAAAAGAAAAAGATAATAGTCTTACCTTTTAATAATAATAGGAGTTATATACAGGCCACCAAACTTAGACAGAAGAGAAGCAAAGTATCTATGGGATGAAATATCTAAATCATCTAGATCAGTGTTTGTGTTAAGGGCGACTTTAATATTTGTGGAATAGACATGTTTAACGAAACAGGAAATATCGAAGTAGAAGTTTTTTTTAATGAGTTGACGATTGCTTCCTTAAGCAACACATTAAGGAGCCAAATCGAGAAAATAATATTTTTGACTTAGTGTTAAGTAACAGGGAGACACAAATAAATGAAATCGAAATAGGAAGTAAGCTAGGGAATAGTGATCATGTATTATTACTTAAAGTTACAGAATACGATAATGTACTTGAAAGTTGATAAGTTCTTAGAGATAGTAGGGTGCCTTTTAATTAAGTGATGAGACGAGTATAAATTAATAAATCTTTATAATAAAATAATTGCCTTGACATCAGGGTAACACTCTACAGCATCGAATACCTGATAAGTTCATAAATACCTGATACCTGATAAAAGTTCACTAAATACCTAATAAAGTCTATATTAGATACAAGGCAACTACCAATAAATAGCGAATAAGTAAAACGCGAATTAGCTCCAATATGAATTGTTTAAAGAGGCTATATTTTCATAATGCAGGTAATATAATATATGAAATATCAACTGCTAAATAATTTAATATTTTTACAATGAGAAGAGTTCACTTGACTATAGTGTCAAAGCTAACGATGAACATAATTTAAACAATAGGTTTTAATTATCAAAAGAACCGGAATGAAAGCACCTGGCCACAATGGTGGCTCCGGTCTCTCATCCATACACAATATTACTCTTCACAATCCTTTGACACATATTTCCAAAATATTATTTTTGTATTATACATTTCATAAAATTTATATTGTTGTTTTCAGCGAGACAACGTTAATGACACATTATTTCTATCATACTATTATGCAGGATGAGCCACATATCTCATATAGGTCAGCAGACTTCAGGACATTGCTGCTGTTCCTGCTGCTGCTGTTCCTGCTGCTGCTAGGTTTTAGATCCGCTAAAAAGTTTCTCTGAGAATTCGCACTACTTACTGAGCTGAATCAGACCAAGTGTAGAGTCGTGAGAACTATTGACATACCTCGCTTCACTAAGTAATTGAGCAGGAGAAAAACTTTTGAATTTTGAGACGATTCTGCTGGAAATGTTCGAGAGGATGGAACAGACTTTATGCCATAGCAGATACCATCAAATGATCGGAATGTGCCTCGGTGGCGCAGTAGGCAGCGCGTGAGTCTCATAATCTCAAGGTCGTGAGTTCGATCCTCACTCGGGGCAGCATTTTCCCCCCAAAAAAATAATCGATAATATTACTGATGTAAATGAAACATTCTACTCAACTTGAGATGCAGATCATTACCTCCTAAGTGAATTCAAGATGTCTTAAAGTCACCAGACAACATGGACTCCTGATGGCTACGATGTGACAATCTCTAGTAAACACGAACGTTAAATATTGAGGAAGTTGCGCGGGAGATGTGAAGGAGAAACATTATTCCAGATATCATTTCATGCTAGGCAAATTATACAGTGCAATATCTACCGTTTATTATGAAAGAACTTTAGCCAAATGTTTCCATCGAGAGCCAGAAAATATTGCTTGCTCTATTACTCGATATTAAGACAACTTTTCGAATACGGTTCAAAATTATGATCATTAAAAATGAAGAAGACAAGTTCAGGGATGAATAACTTTAGGAATACAATTATCAAAACGTACATTCATCGTGGATAATAACATTTCATTCACCTGGGAAATCAGAGCCTCGAACTGCCCGCCACATAAACAGTAGCCCAAAACTATCCAATCGTAAAGGTTTGCGAGCCGCTATGATATACAATCATATTTTATCCATTTGGGATTTTGACCACAAAATGCAATGCGTTGTTCGAGAGAACAAGTTTAACTCACACCGCGGATCTTCTCCGAGACATGGGTCGAAACTCATTATGAAGAGCAGTTGGTTATTTTATGAGTTCCTAATACTGTGGCCATCACGACCTGGTTATAAGTTTGACAACTTTGTGCTAATATTTCTTGTAATAATACGAACCATGTGCTGTAAGAACCTTGAAAAGCAGTTACAACATCATTTTAGTTAATGACAAATTTAGTTTAATGCAAAATAAAATATATATAATTACTGCACGCTTGTTGTTGTACACCCGAGTGACTGGAAAATTGCTCAATGAATCCACCAGAAAACCCAGCGACATCTGTGGTACCGTGAAAGCTCTAACTTGTGAACATTTAATATCCTTCTGGACGAGTAATATCTCCGAGGCAATAAAACGACTCGTCTTCTCAACAAATACGACGTTATGGTCCGTAATGGTAACCAACGTACCAGATACAACGTGCGATAACAGATTTGTGATTCTTCGCGATACTTTTCGAACCACCGGCCATGTCCGCACACTGAAGAGGCTACATGGGTTCGCATCCCTTTTCGCCCTTTTCGGAAGTCGGGTTGCCTGGGCGCTTCCGAGACTACGATCGTCGTCTAAATCAATAACAACAACAAATAAAACGTGCTATGGACAGTAGCGGCTCATAAAAAATCCTTGATTTCTATGCATCGCTTGCTTAAGTTTAGTGGATAGCTTAGGGGTTCGTGCGTTTCCGGTTAGGTTTAGAAAGTGGATTTTGTACATTGTGGCAAATCGAACGAATGGGCTCAGTAAATAGTATTATCCAGTTTGGGCTCTGAAGCATGGAAATGAGCACATGCTTAGCTTTTTCTAGGAGTGTCGGGAGAGTATTCAAGTTTCAGTGTACCGGGGACTACGAGGGGTAATTTTCTATACAAAATCATCAAGAATTATAAGCTTAGAATATGTAACCATTTTCGGTGATATTTTGGATTCCGTATCTGTGATGTTTATTTGGTTGAGCAAAACATACTACGGGAAGAGGTAAGAGCTGGGGGTAACATAGGCATAGGATAGTACGGTGCTTGTGCCAATTTGAGATGGACATGGGGGGAAAAGGGATAGGGATGAGAGGAGAAATCATATTATTGTTAGTATCCGAGGAGGAAGGCGGCATTTTGAATAGGGTGTGATGCGTAGTTCGATGATGGATAGATCATGGTTGGGGTTCAGTGACGAGGTGTGAGAGTGCTGGGGAAGAGATGGAGTAATTGCAGCATTAGAGACATCACACTGCCTTCCCTTACAATTTCCTGCAAACCTGAGTACTTCAGGTAATCTCCCTTCAAGGTGAAATTGAATTCTTATTCATTCCGTGCTTTTAGCTTCCCAGCTTCACAGATCGCGCCTTCCAAGCTTACAGCATCAAAATTTTCAACTCCAAGGTTTCAATATTCGAGTTTTTTCCATCATATCCTATGGTACAAAATCGTCTTAAAAAACATACCTTTATGACTGGTATTTAAGTGTCTTTCCACCTAATTTGTATTTGCTAAATCATGCTCTGGTTAGCGGAAATCCGACGAGAGCTAATAATAGATCTATAAAAATCTTATATATATATATATATATATATATATATATATATATATATATATATATATATATATATATATATATATATATATATATATATATATATATATATATATATATATATATATATATATATATATATATATATTGTGACAATAATCTCCTTCAAGAGATTGAGCCTGCTCTTCCCTCTACAAATACGTCGCAACAAACTATATAAAACTACTAGGGAAGAAATGTCCAACAACGACAACAACACCAGCAAGGTTTGCCAGCGAGCAAAACGTATGCAGCCAGAGACACCTGTTCAGACTCAAACCGCCAAACTACCTGTTGATCGCTACCGGCTCCGCTGATTGGTCGCCGGTCTGGCTGCAACTGCACTCGCCCCCCCCCCATACTACTTGATGTCTGGGGTCGCCACGACCTCAGACCTCAGAATATTCAGTGCTTCCACGGTTACCACTCCTCCCGGCTAGACGT
>NC_091167.1:31571124-31591124 GCF_040958095.1 Procambarus clarkii
GAATCACAAGAAAATCACAATGTCTTGATATATTAAAAAGAAAATCAGTTTGAGGCATTGGAGGTGACTTGAACCGGCGTTCTGGTGAGTCTGCTTGGGCTCCAGCTCGGGGTCTCCAGAACCTCCTAGTGAATTCAGTTGAGTTCCGAGTGGGTCTGTTTTTGTCCTATCGTGGCTGAGAGAGTTAAGGTAGGTGTCTGGGACTCACAAAACGCCTGTTCAAGTCACCTCATTGCTTAATTTTTTTCATATATATATATATATATATATATATATATATATATATATATATATATATATATATATATATATATATATATATATATATATATATATATATATATATATATATATATATATATATATATATATATATATATATATATATATGTATATATATATACATATATATATTTCCTATTAATTATTTGCCAAACTTTAATGCCTCAGTTTGTCATCTATTAATTCAGGAAAACTTGGCTTATTAGGCAAATCGGGCCTTGCATAGTAGGCTGAGAAGTGAGTTCTGGCTACTAGGTACGACATATATATATATATTACGGATGCAGTACGAAAACCTTTACGAAATACCATTGCGAAGTAATGAACAAGAATTTATCCTATATTTTAAAAGTTTCTGACAATATTCTTAGAGACAAATAAATGGCTGTTGCTGACAAATTTTATTCAAGAATATAAAAGATATAAGAGTGGTTACATAAAAGTGGAAATTTTGTAATGTTTCAACATTAAATAAGAAAAAGGAACTAAGGTTTCTTGTAATTATCAGTCAGTCATCTTGACGTCGGAAGTCGATACATTCATGGAAATAATAATTCGGGACCACATAGTGCAACATTTGCAGAATCACTGTACAGCTAGAAATTACCAACAAGGTTTACGGAGAAGTCGTTCATGTTTGTGACCAATCATCATGATTGCTTATGCAGCAGTTTAAACATGTTCGACGAAACCAAGGCGGTAGGCATTATAAACCTCGATTTTCAGAAAGCTTTTGAGAAAAAGTTTCTCATCGAGGAATGCTTAAGAAAATTAGAGCTCTTGATATACTGTATCCGGTCTTGTATTTAGTCGAGGTTATCTGCACGCAAAGAGGTTTGGACGCAAAGAAAAAAGAGGTTATCTGGACGCAAAGAAAGTGTAGTGCTATGTGATAGTTCAATAGGTTATACAAGAGTTACAAGTGGAGTGTTACAGAGCGTCAGTGTTAAAGCTAGTTGACCAGACCACACACTAGAAGGTGAAGGGACGACGACGTTTCGGTCCGTCCTGGACCATTCTCCAGTCGATTGTGAATCGACTTGAGAATGGTTCCCCCCTGCACAATCGACTTGAGAATGGTCCAGGACGGACCGAAACGTCGTCGTCCCTTCACCTTCTAGTGTGTGGTCTGGTCAACTTACTTTAGCCCACGTTATTGTGACTCATCGCCTGCAGTGTTGGAGCTAGTTTTTTGTTTTGATATATATAAATTATATAGATAAGAGCTCATGTTGTACAATATCTAGATTTGCCGATGACTCTAAACTAGGAAGAAGAGTAACCACACCAAACAGACTGACAAAGGTTACGAGTCAACTTAAACTCCTTAGTAAATTGGTCTAACGAATGACAGATGAATTTAAATGTCGATGAATGTAAAAGTAATCCACAATGACAACAAAAAAATGAAATGAGTCGATGAAAGCAAATAAAGAAAGAGACCTGTGTGTGATGGTGTAGAAGACACTGAGGCTCTTAAGAAAGCAAACAAAGCATATAATAATAATGAGAGAACATTTTTAAGTATCGATCATATAAAGAAATTGTCATTTTATACAGCTCGCTATTACGTCCATTACAAACAAACACAAAATATTGCGTGCAGTGTCAGTCGTTGAGCTTGAGAGAGGATCCCACCAACTTTGAAGGTGTATAGTGTCCAGGAAGAATAATCAAGAATAGACTTAGACGTAAAACATAAGAAACTAATTAAAAGAACTAAATATATTCACTTTTTGATAAGAGGTAAGATTATTTACCAGTATTTAAGTTTATTTTAGGTCATGACAATCTTGACTCCCCCCAAAAATTCATTAATTTTGCATCGTCTAATATCACTCTTTTACATCTTTTCATAATATAAAATTTAAAAAAAAATTATATTTTATAATACATAGTAATTATTAATCTAATTACTGAAAACGGCGATGGGTTATATTTTGCCCAAACCCTCCATGCAGTTTTTAAAATATCTGAAATGTCAGTAATTTGACTCCTGAGCGTGATTTTTGAGCCGAATTCTGACTCTCAGCACCTATTTTCATTTTCAAATTACGACCTTTTATACCGAAAATTTGTTAAAATAAAAAAAATTTGTAAATCGAAGGAAATTTATTTTGTGTATCCAATAATAAACATATCAATTGCTAAACTTTTTCTTATAAATCAGTGTAATATCGTGCATACACCAAAATTCTTTGTATTAACCATTCATCTATTCATATCCATATCCTTTAGTGCTTTAGTGCATATCCTTTAGTGCTTTAGTGCATATCCATATCCATATCCATATCCATATCCATATCCATATCCATATGGCTTTAGTGCATATGCTTTAGTGCATATCCTTTAGTGCTTTAGTGCATATCCATATCCATATCCATATCCATATCCATATCCATATCCATCTATTCATATCCACGCTATACATTATTGTCTGTACTACAATAAGCTTACCATAAACACAGCGCCCAGAAAGGATCGAAAGTTCTGCAGCTGTTTGAATTCAGTTAAAATACTTTACAAAATTAATCTGAATGCTCACATTAAAATTTTAACGCCTCATGCTCCCAGTTGGCGTCAACCAGCTTGTATTGTGGAACGATTGTGACCATAGGGAGCCGGTCGGCCGAGCGGACAGCACGCTGGACTTGTGATCCTGTGGTCCTGGGTTCGATCCCAGGCGCCGGCGAGAAACAATGGGCAGAGTTTCTTTCACCCTATGCCCCTGTTACCTAGCAGTAAAATAGGTACCTGGGTGTTAGTCAGCTGTCACGGGCTGCTTCCTGGGGGTGGAGGCCTGGTCGAGGACCGGGCCGCGGGGACACTAAAAAAACCATCAAAAAAGCCAAATCATCTTAAGATAGTAGACTGTGATAGCTCATGTGGGACACAGAAATTCTATATGACACATCACTGATCAACAGGCATGATGTCTCCAAATAGCACTGAAGTTAGCAAAGAATATAGTTATTAAAACAAATTAGAAATGTTCATTGGTACCGAATAATTCCTAGGTGGAAAGATAACATTTGTATGATAGAGAAATCGTAACAAGTTATTTCCCCTTTAAACCCCAAACTAAAGTAAGTAGCATAACTTCCAGAAATATATATAAACTCGAAAGTTTATATATATAAGAAAGAGCTGCTCAAACAAAAGACAAGCCAAGACTAATCCTCTTTAAAGCACTTAAACTCTCTCTTAGACATGAGCATCACTCTATACAAACCTCAACTAAAGCTGAGGAGGAAACTGCTGACCCAAAAGCCGATATCCACACAAATTCCCACACTAACGATAACACAATATCCATAAAATAGACTGCACAAATAAAATTCTCGTTACACAGAAACACCCGTGAAGAACATTGACAAGAGATAAAACACCTGCAGAAAGTCAAACAAACCACTTGACTAATGTTACCAGACCCACTCACAACAAATACATAGCCTACCAGGGGTGAATTTACTGCGATGCTATTGTCCAAAGGGCTTGGAAAGGATTTACCGTGGAATAAACAGATCATTCTGGCTAGACTGAGGCTTGGGCAAAAATACAGCAAGGAATACAATAGCAACAATTGACCCTTCCCACACGTTATGTGCTTGACCTGACTAAATACACTACCGCACTGTGAATTACAATGCCACTTTTACCTACACATCATTTAACTTCAAACATAAGGTCTCAAACGAGACACTCCTATTCAGCTCTGGCCAGGCATTTGACATACTTGGAGTGTACCTGGAGGGGTTCTGCAGTTCTTCAATTCCCCCAAGCCTATCTTGAGGCCAGGCATGACATGATAACTTGGTCCAACAGACCGTTGCTTGGAGGGGCCTGCATGACCACACGCCCACTACAACCTCCTTGGTCAGGTACTTCTTGCAGAAACGTGTCTAATTTTCTCTTGAAAACGTTCATTTTTATACATATCATTTGAGAAGTTCCAAACTGTGTCTCAAATATAAAGATGTGAAAACAGATAAATAATACTTCTCTCAAAGTAATGAAATTTCCAAGTAGGACTGCCACTCATCGCAATAAATTCCTTCAGTTATTGCCCATAACTGCAAAATATATATTAATATCATACTATGGCCCCTGAGGTAACATTGATCATAATGTCTATACACAAATTTATTTGTACGTGAAAATGACATTACAGGTAGGCTCAAAATATTCTTTTTGACTCCGTTTTTGGACACTGGCAGCATTGTTTTGCTTTGTTTAATTGTATATACTACGCCCAGGAAGTATATACAATTGTTATCCTTTAGTTGTTTTTGGTTGATGTTGACTTATTTGTATTATAATGTTGTGGATCCTAAAGCCAACAACGCCAGACCTTATGGCAGAGATCTTTTGAAAGAGCCCGTCCAATATCTCTGTGGTCTGTGACCAGAGAACGCCTCTGTGGCCAGTGACCAGAGAACGCCTCTGTGGCCTGTGACCAGAGAACGCCTCTGTGGCCTGTGACCAGAGAACGCCTCTGTGGCCTGTGACCAGAGAACGCCTCTGTGGCCTGTGACCAGAGAACGCCTCTGTGGCCTGTGACCAGAGAACGCCTCTGTGGCCTGTGACCAAAGAACGCCTCTGTGGTCTGTGACCAGAGAACGCCTCTGTGGCCTGTGACCAGAGAACGCCTCTGTGGCCTGTGACCAGAGAACGCCTCTGTGGCCTGTGACCAGAGAACGCCTCTGTGGCCTGTGACCAGAGAACGCCTCTGTGGCCTGTGACCAGAGAACGCCTCTGTGGCCTGTGACCAGAGAACGCCTCTGTGGCCTGTGACCAGAGAACGCCTCTGTGGCCTGTGACCAGAGAACGCCTCTGTGGCCTGTGACCAGAGAACGCCTCTGTGGCCTGTGACCAAAGAACGCCTCTGTGACCTCTGATCAGAGAACGCCTCTGTGGCCTGTGACCAAAGAACGCCTCTGTGGTCTGTGACCAGAGAACGCCTCTGTGGCCTGTGACCAGAGAACGCCTCTGTGGCCTGTGACCAAAGAACGCCTCTGTGGTCTGTGACCAGAGAACGCCTCTGTGGTCTGTGACCAGAGAACGCCTCTGTGGCCTGTGACCAGAGAACGCCTCTGTGGCCTGTGACCAGAGAACGCCTCTGTGGCCTGTGACCAGAGAACGCCTCTGTGGCCTGTGACCAGAGAACGCCTCTGTGGCCTGTGACCAGAGAACGCCTCTGTGGCCTGTGACCAGAGAACGCCTCTGTGGCCTGTGACCAGAGAACGCCTCTGTGGCCTGTGACCAGAGAACGCCTCTGTGGCCTGTGACCAAAGAACGCCTCTGTGGTCTGTGACCAGAGAACGCCTCTGTGGCCTGTGACCAAAGAACGCCTCTGTGGTCTGTGACCAGAGAACGCCTCTGTGGCCTGTGACCAGAGAACGCCTCTGTGGCCTGTGACCAAAGAACGCCTCTGTGGTCTGTGACCAGAGAACGCCTCTGTGGCCTGTGACCAAAGAACGCCTCTGTGGTCTGTGACCAGAGAACGCCTCTGTGGCCTGTGACCAGAGAACGCCTCTGTGGCCTGTGACCAGAGAACGCCTCTGTGGTCTGTGACCAGAGAACGCCTCTGTGGCCTGTGACCAGAGAACGCCTCTGTGGCCTGTGACCAAAGAACGCCTCTGTGGCTTGTGACCTTAGAGTGGCGCATTCCTGTAAATCTATTTAGGGAGTTTGAAGGCAATCCCCCAAAGTAAACACAGCTGGGCTTTTTGCTGATTGAGTGGAGACAGCAAAGTCATTTTACTTCCAATGCCACCTCCCTCCATCACTACCACCACCACTACCTCCCTCCATCACCACCACCTGCCTCCATCACCACCACCTCCCTCCAACACCACCACCTCCCTCCATCACCACCACCTCCCTCCAACACCACCTCCCTCAGTCATCACCACTATCACCTCCAACCACCACCACTATTACCATAAACACCATCCTTCTCCACCACCACCACTACCCTACCTGCCACGGCCACCACGATTATATATAATCTAGGTGAAGGGCGGCTATTGGTGGAAATAGCTTAAGCTTCTCTATACTAATAGGATGTATTTTATTATGTCAATTAACTTAAACTTGAAAGGTTTGTGCGTGTGTACTCACTTAGTTGTGCATGCGGGGGTTGAGCTTCGGCTCTTTGGTCCCGCATCTCATCTGTCAGTCAACTGGTGTATAGGTTCATCAGCCGACTGGGCTCTATCATATCTACACTTGAAACTGTGTATGGAGTCTGCCTCCACCACATCACTGGCTAATGTATGTGTGTGTGTGTGTACTCACCTATTTGTGCCTGCAGAATCGAGCAATGACTCTTGGATCCCGCTTTTCTAGTCATCGGTTGTTTACAGTAATGACTCCTGTCCCATTTCCCTATCATATCTAGTTTTAAAATTATGAATACAGTTTGCTTCCACAACCTGCTCCTTTAGTTCATTCCATTTCCCCACTACTCTCACGCTAAAAGAAAGCTTTATAACATCTCGATGACTCATCCGCATTTCCAGTTTCCACCCATGTCCCCTTGTTCTGTGGGTATTTCGTGTGAACATTTCGTCTATTTCCACTCTGGCAATCCCCCTAAGTATTTTGTAAGCTGCTATTATATCTCCCCGTTTCCTCCTTTTTTTTAACGTCGTCAGGTTCAGTTCCTTCAGTCGCTCTTCATATCCCATCCCGTGCAACTCCGGGACTAGCCTCGTCGCAAATTTCTAAACCTTTTCCAATTTCCTAATGTGTTTCTTTAGGGGGGGGGCTCCATGATGAGGCTGCATACTCTGAGACTGGTCTCACGTAAGTAGTATAAAGCACTCTGAAGGCCTCCTCTGAAGGTTTCTGATGACGTTCTAACTTTTTCTAGCGTAGGTATGCTTATGTCGTTAACCGATTTATATGTGCTTCAGGAGTTAAAGTTGGTGTTGCGTTCACTCCCAGGTCCCTTTCTCGAATCGTCACAGGAAGGTAGTTTCCCTTCATTGTGTACTGATCCTTTGGTCTCCTGTCACCTAGTCTCATTTCCATAACTTTACACTTGCTGGTGTTAAACTCCGAGAGCCATTTCTCTGAGCATCTCTGCAGCTTGTTGAAGTCCTCTTGGAGTATCCTACAAGCCTCATGTGTCACAACTCAACTCATTAATTTTGCATCATTCGCGAATATCGACATATAGTACTCGACTCTTGAAGACATGTGCTCGACTCCTGTAGACATGTACTCGACTCCTGTAGACATGTACCCGACTCCTGTAGACATGTACTCGACTCCTGTAGACATGTACTCGACTCCTGTAGACATGTACTCGACTCCTGTAGACATGTACTCGACTCCTGTAGACATGTACTCGACTCCTGTAGACATGTACTCGACTCCTGTAGACATGTACTCGACTACTGTAGACATGTACTCGACTCCTGTAGACATGTACTCGACTCCTGTAGACATGTACTCGACTCCTGTAGTCGTTGCTAAGGAACGACGTTTCCACGACATCTTACTCATCCTAGTAGACACAGCTCCCACTATATTCCAGAATTTACAAGTATACAACGGCAAACTTGGAAATCGTTAAAAGGGAATGTTGTTGAAACAAAGTCAAGCACGATAAGATTAACGCAGGCAGGGAATCATTGACTTAATCAGCCAACAACTGAAAAGCGAAGCTCAGGAGATGAAGCTCAACCCTGAAAGTATATCTAGAGGAAAGCACGTTTAGGTGGGTACAGCCCCTTGTCAGTAAGAAATGATCTACAAATTCTTTCTCTCATTCTCCAATCTTGTTGGCCACCTGAGACAGAGTGGGAGGAAGATTTAGGGAGACAGAGAGAGAGACAGAAAGGGCGAGAAGCAGAGAAAAAGACGCAGAGAGAAACAGAGACAGGCAGACAGACAGACAAAGAGACAGACTGAGATACAGGGAGAGAGAGAGAGAGAGAGAGAGAGAGAGAGAGAGAGAGAGAACAAATCCACAAGGACCGTGACGAAGATTCGAACCTGCGTCCGAGAGCATCCCAGACGCTGCCTTAATCGACTGAGCTACGACATGGTCTAAAGGAGTTGAAACCGAAGTTCTACTGAACTTACTGGATCCTGCAGCCTCTCCCAGGCACAAACCAGGGTTTTTCACAACTCCCCCCATGCACTCGAGCTATGTCAATAGGCCGTTCTCCCTCTTCACCCTATTTCATTACACACGTAAATCCCAATTGCGTGATGCATCAAATAAACAAAGCCACAAGGGCCGTGACGAGGATTCGAACCCGCATCCGAGAGCATCCCAGACGCTGCCTTAATCGACTGAGCTAGGACATGAGCTCAGTCGACCAGAATTCCCATCCTCTCCAGATGGCTGGCTGGTTAAATACCTCGGAATTCCCACCTCTTTCAGGGCTCTGAAGTATGGTGTAGTGGATACACGTGTGCACCTGCCACCTTGATGGCCAGTGTTCGAGTCCTCTGGTGGGTGTGGGTGTCTAAAGTTCTATACTTCAAACTTGTGGTTTATAAGCAAGTCTGTGCATATATATATATGTACATGGGCTGGGTGGGTGGTGCAAGACAAAATATATTTATTATTTACAATATTCAAATGCATGCTCCCAGCCCCAGAGTGACGCCAGTCCCCCACCACTCTCTCACGCAGCCCCACACTGACGCAAGAGTCCCACCACTCTCTCATGCAGCCCCCACTGACGCAAGTCCCACCACTCTCTCATGCAGCCCCCACTGACGCAAGAGTTCCACCACTCTCTCAAGTAGCTTCAACAGTGACGCAAGCACTTCGATCCCCATCTACAGGTGACGTCATCTTCTTAAATTAGGAGACCTGGCACTAGACAATATATCGGGTCCCAGGACAGATGACGTCATCTATGTTCTGTCGCTTCCAAAATTGATGATTAGAATTAATATTTGAATATTCTCAATAATTCATAATACGAGAACAAAAATAATAATAATAATAAAAATAATAATAATAATAATAACTATTATTATTTTTATTCTAACATCGCCGTTTTCAGTAATTGGCATATTTTCGATAAAAAAAGCCGTAATTTCAAACTCCAAATATGTGCAGTGAGCCAGAATTCGGCTCCAAAACAACGCACATGAGTTATAATTGCGATATTTCCGATATTTTGAAAACTGCAGGGTGGGGGTTTGGGTAAAATTTGATCCCTCGACGTTTTCAGTAATTGGTATATTTTCGGTACGAAAACGTCGAAATTTCAAACTGCAAATATACGCAGAGAGAGAATTTGGCTCCAAAATATCGATTATGAGTCATATATCCAAAATTTCCAATATTTTGAAAACTGCAGGGGGGGGTTTGGGTAAAATGTGACCCATCACCGTTTTCAGTAATTGGCATATTTTCGATATAAAAAATCGCAATTTCAATCTGTAAATATATGAAATGAGCTAGAATTTGGCTCCAAAATGAAGGCCATGAGTCAGATTTGCAATATTTCCGATATTTTGAAAACTGCAGGGGTAGTTTGGGTAGTATGTGACAAATCGCTGTTTTCAGTAATTGGCATATTTTCGGTATAAAAAGTCGTAATTTCAAACTCCAAATATGTGCAGTGAACCAGAATTAGGCTCCAAAATAATGCGCATGAGTCAGATTTGTGATATTTCAGATATTTTGAAAAACTGCAGGGGGGGGGGGGGTTGTGTAAAATGTGACCCATTGCATTGCCGTTTTTACTAATTGGCATTTTTTGGATATAAAAAGTCGTAATTTCTAACTCCAAATATGTGCAGTGAGCCAGAGTTTGGATCCAAAATAACGCTCATAAGTCAGATTTGTGATATTCCCGAAATTTTGAAAACTGCAGGGGTAGGTTTGGGTAAAGTGTGACCCATCGCCGTTTTCAGTAATTGGCATATTTTCGGTATAAAAAGTCGTAATTTCAAACTCCAAATATGTGCAGTGAGCCAGAATTCGGCTCCAAAATAAGGCTCACGAGCCAGATTTGCGATATTTCCGATATCTGGAAAACTGCAGGGGGGGTGGGGGGGTTTGTGCAAAATGTGACCCATCACCGTTTGCACTATTTGGCATATTTTCGTTATAAAAAGTCGTAATTTCACACTCCAAATTTTTTATTTCATGTAAAAAATCCTAGGATTATTCATATCTGGAACATGTTCATTCGAAATGAAGATACTTGGTAAATCAAGTCAAGCGGCCATTGAAAGCTCTGGTACACATTTTACTCCAGCTTGACTATATAACTTTTCACAATTGTAATTGAAAGTTATTTAATTTTTATTCATAATGAAAACTACTCTTAAAGAAATGAGTTGATAGGGTCAGGCTTCGCATGAGGTGGTGTAGAATAACAGCTCTTAGCACGCAATATCATAAGGTTCAGTAGCACCGAGCCCAACAAACTCTAGTCTAAGTTTTAGAAAATGTGATAAAAATGAGGGAAAGAGAGATAGACAAATGCAAATCAAGAGAGACCGAGGCGGAGAAAGAGACACAGAGACAGAGAGAGAGAGAGAGAGAGAGAGAGAGAGAGAGAGAGAGAGAGAGAGAGAGAGAGAGAGAGAGAGAGAGAGAGAGAGAGAGAGAGAGAGAGAGAGAGAGAGAGAGAGAGAGAGAGAAAGATACAGACAGACAGACAGACAGAGAAAGAGACGCACAGACAGAAAGGGAGAGAGATACAGACAGAGAAAGAGACGCACAGACAGAAAGGGAGAGAGATACAGACAGAAAGAGACGCACAGACAGAAAGCGTGCGAGAGGATTCTACCTCTTAAGACCCGCGTGAGAGTGGCAACAAAATCTTTGATATAATCAAATCAGACACGATTTTGAGGTCGTAATATCACAGCCACACGTATTAAACTCACTTGAGCTAAAAAGCCTTTCACACCACTTTCTGGGCTCCATTAGTTCATCTCAACAGAGGCTCTGAACCCAGTGGACCAGCCTGGCTCTCTGCACACTCACACTAATCACCCGGGGTGAGGCTTCATAATAGATAGCTAGCGTAGAGACACGCAACAGACAATCCAAGTGTGTACATAACTGAGGGCTTCAGGGACAACCGAGAGCGTCAAGCCTCCTCGTCGATAATTAACCATTATCACAACACAGGAGCAATTAATGAGAGGATGGCTCAGGATCACTGGTTTAATTCCCTCTAATTATGCTTCGTCCACCGCTCATATAGTCTCCTCGGATGCACGAAGGTCGCTTTGCAATCGCGCCGGGATAGGTCCTTCAGAAACCAGGGTATTACAATGGAAAAACGATTGTTAATTGATTTTGTTGGTGCCTGTTTCATTACCTTTTACTTTCTCTTCCTTTCTTGCTCGTATTGGTCTGGTTCTACGTCGTTGTGATCACCTTCGGATACTACGACTTAATATCATTATTATCTATGCTTCAATTGCTGCCTATCTGTAGTGTAACTGCGCGAAGTACTGCTTACTACTCTTACTAGTATTTTTTTTTACTATTTGGTCTATTTGACAAAAAAAACATAATAGAGGCAAAAGTTTTAATTAATTTATAACAAAAAGTTAGCCCTAAAATCACTTGATCAGAGAAGGATGACAAAAGTAATTCCAGGCATTTGAAATTTTCCATATGATGAGAGAGATTTTAAAAAGTCTTAATTTAGATTGTCTAGAAAAACGAAGAATAAGGGTTGACATGATCCAAGAATATGAATGTCTTAACAAAAGGAATGTAAATAAAGTTTCAAATGTATTAACCAAAAATCGAACATCAAACCATTAATATTAATTGGATAAATTAACATTCGGGAAAGACCTAACGATGCCGATATATGTATGAATAGGTTTGGGTGGACATAAATAGGATCTGCCTCGTATGGCCCAATAGGCCTTCTGCAGTTTTCTTAATTATTTGATATTATTTTAACTAAATTTAAACAAAATAAATAATCTAAAACCTAATTATCTCAAACAAATAAACTACTTACCGTAGCGATATAGCAAAAAATTTAATTCAGCTTCGCAACTTAATATATAAATATATATTTATATTTGAATATATATTTATACCCTGACGAATATAACAAACAAAATTACACGTCAAATTGGAGGACTATATATGTGGTTAATTAAGTCAGGGTTGTGAAGGTGGCAGCTGGCAGCGAGTGTCTCCAAGCTAGCATCACTCCAGGCTGACACTGCTAGCAGTTATTATTATTATAATTATTATTATTATTATTGAGGAACTCAATTGGAACAATGCAGGGGGCTCGAACCCTCGACCGGGGGTTCCACCCAAACCACGCACCGTATCTTTGGATCCCAGCCATTATTGTGGTCAAAGTCTTGCAGATAAGACGGAGAAACCAATACAAGAAAATCACCATAACGTGGTATATCTATGAGAAAATCTATGGAGCAGGACTGCGGGATCGAACACGCTGTCTTGAGTAACCCCCCACCCCACCCACCCTTCAGACGCGCGCCTTAACCCATCGTCCACAATATGCATAAAAGTAATCCGCCCAAACCCACTATGAATTTAGAGGCGTTTGGCTGGAGAACGCCATTACCTACATCAGAATGTATGCGGGTTATTTGTAAACATTGGATTGTGTGCCAGCTCGGTGTTTTCGAGTTGTTAGTGTGTTCGGCCGACCCGTGATACTGGTGAGGTAGACTCGTCCTGCTGCCAAGATGGTCTTCAGTATTTGTGGTGAATAGGGAGGTAGAGGGATGAAGGGGAAACTTGGGTAGATATACACACAGAAATCACAATTGCGTGATGCATCAAATGAACAAATCCACAAGTCGTAGCCATGTCGTAGCTTAGTCGATTAAGGCAGCGTCTGGGATACTCTCGGACGCAGGTTCGAATCCTCGTCACGGCCCTTGTGCATTTGTTCATTGGGTAGATATGCTTGCAGGGTTGAGTTCCAGCTTCTAAGTCCCGACACTCAATGTTTTATTCGTTAAATGCAATATCTCTATTTTCAAATTTTCTACGCTGACTATATTTAAAGCTGTGTAAGAAGTTAATTTCGACAGTTTCTTTCTTGTTTACATTATCAATTCCCGTCGGAATCTAACACGTCGTTATCGTGGCTCCACTGTTTCTTGTTACCTCCAGCGAGGTGAGGTCAAGTTCCTGCGGTCCGTCCTTGTAGTTCAAGTCTCTCGTATCAGGTGAAATCCTTCTTGTATATATTTTGGCAGTTTTCTAGTTGTGTTTTGTTATTATGATAAAACAAATTCCTCTAATGTTCATTTTGCTTAACTGAATGCACACATTAAAAATTTGGTCACGCCCTGATCTTGCTTGTTGTCAAACAGCCTGTATACCAACATTTATATTACAATGCTAAGTATCTTGTATGCTGAGATCATATCTTCTTTGCATTGGGAAAATTATGTAAACAAATCTTATCAAATAAATCAATATACTTTATTACAACCTCACTCATTTTATCTTCCAGTGCCAAAAATTGAAAGCGGTCTACTGTAAATAAAGTTTGCATTTAGTGCCTCGAAAAATGTCCTTATCATTTCCTGTATGTTCACTTTCCACTTTCCATAACCGAGTCACTTAGTCGTTCACTGTCAGTTTCCTTCTTATATGGCTAGTTAATAATTAGGTTTGTTTCATTGTTTTGGAAGCAATATCATTTTTATAGTTTCTTTCCGATTCTCTTCTTATATTTATGTATTCCTTCCCAGTTCTGCTGCATCTATTCTGGTATAATTCTGTCCTTTGACCTCTGTATTCCACTCTCTCCTGCTTTTCGTTCATACTTCTTGGCATTGTCTATTGACCCATAGGTTAAATAAAAAATAGTTTATTTAAAAAAATTAAATAAAATAAAAGTTTATTTTAAAATTAAGCAAATAATTGTAAACAAAAATGATTTAAACGAAGAAAAATAAACAATATGGAAAGGCCACTCTGCCATGTTTCCGAGCAACAACAGTGAGTTTGGAAGAGAAATATGATCTGCATCTCATCTGGTTTAATGTATTTCCATTTGGAAATTAAATCACATTGCTGAGGGTCTCCTCCGCCAGTCTGTCCAGAGGCGGCTAGTGTGGACGAAGCCACTGAGGGACGAAGCTGAAGTGACTGTAAGTTACGAAGTTAAGTGACTGAGGTTCGAGGTTATATAAACAACTGTACTCTAATCAGATGTAAAAAGCATAAAAAATAGATTATCAGCAATGAGACAAAACACGTGTACAGAAAATAACTTTTCATAATATAAATAAAAAACTCACTATATATATATATATATATATATATATATATATATATATATATATATATATATATATATATATATATATATATATATATATATATATATATATATATATATATATATATATATTAATTTAAATTGTTTTGTAGCTGTATATATTATGCTGGCAAGAAGAATTAATAGTAACTGCATTAAAGTTAAAGGGGAAGAGACCAACGCTTGTTGTTGTTTACGGTAATCCTTCTTGCCTTGTTAACCTCATCAATGAACCAATCATAACCCGTCCTCGTGTGCCTTGTAAGGGAGGGCGGGGTCGATGGTCAGTGAAAGTGTCTTGGCGAATATATCACACTCCTCCTGCTACTGCCACCTCTTATTTATTTATTTTTATTTATTTTGTATTTATTTATATACAAGAAGGTACATTGAGTTTGTGAGAATACATAGCATAGTATTTACAATCTTGTAAAGCCACTAGTACGCGCAGCGTTTCGGGCAGAAACTTTCTCTTGTAACATGTGGGATATGTATTTATATTACTGAGGGCGGCAGCCGACGGCGTCCCATCGAGCACCCTCGCCACATTTCTCTTCTTCGTTATACAAGAGGATTATACATTTTATAATTGTGAGTGCGCCACCAGACGTTCCATGGAGCGCTCCTCCTGCTACTTTTACCTCTACGTTACGTACGAGGTTTAAGTTGTAATTTGCCAGGTACCAGATGTTCCAGTGAGCACTCCTTCTCCCTCGACTCTTCGCTATATGAGAAGATTGTTTAGGATTGTGAAGAGTCGTCTGACTCGGTGTGTCCACTTCCCTAATTGTTCATCATCATCGCTTCACTAAAGGTCTCGGCGCCTGAGTGCGTTACGTAAGTAGCAATGATTGGTTTTCGGGGTCAAGAATATTGCAACGTAATTTACTTCTAAATGGTCATTCAAAGTCCCAAAAATGAATTACCCGTTCCTGCAAGCACAATTATAATTGTGCTTGCAGGAAGTTATATAATATATGGTACCTCTTTGTTTTTCTTTCTATAGGCATACACTCGTCACCAGTGAGCTTCAACTCCCACGAGTGCAGCTATAGGTGAGACTCAACTCCCACGAGTGTAGCTATAGGTGAGCCTCAACTCCCACGAGTGCAGCTATAGGTGAGCCTCAACTCCCACGAGTGTAGCTATAGGTGAGACTCAACTCCCACGAGTGCAGCTATAGGTGAGACTTAACTCCCACGAGTGTAGCTATAGGTGAGCCTCAACTCCCACGAGTGCAGCTATAGGTGAGCTTCAACTCCCACGAGTGCAGCTATAGGTGAGACTCAACTCCCACGAGTGCAGCTATAGGTGAGACTCAACTCCCACGAGTGCAGCTATAGGTGAGACTCAACTCCCACGAGTGTAGCTATAGGTGAAGCTCAACTCCCACGAGTGTAGCTATAGGTGAGACTCAACTCCCACGAGTGCAGCTATAGGTGAAGCTCAACTCCCACGAGTGCAGCTATAGGTGAGACTCAACTCCCACGAGTGCAGCTATAGGTGAGACTCAACTCCCACGAGTGCAGCTATAGGTGAGCACATATACATTCACTCTGAGCTCGCACGAGATCCCGGAACCTTCAGAAAAGTCATCAGTGTAATTGTAACGTCATCGGACTCGCTATAAACGGCCGTTGACTTGTGACGTCAAGTGAACGACCTTGATTAATGTTTCGTCAGTGTTCACCTCCCACTGGCCACCAATCTGCCGTATCTTCCTTTTAACGAACAGCTGCCCTCCTTGGTTAGCCCATATGTATATGTGTATGCATGTTGACCAGACCACACACTAGAAGGTGAAGGGACGACGACGTTTCGGTCCGTCCTGGACCATTCTCAAGTCGATTCGTCCCTTCAACTTCTAGTGTGCGCACTGGTCAACATACTTCAGCCACGTTATTGTGACTCATCGCCTGCATATGTATGCATATTTTGACTGCCAACCTTTCACTAATTTTTAATTTATATAGAATAAGACTTTTTTTGTTTATCTAACCACTTCTTTCCCGTGAGGGGTGGATTTGAGCGCTGTTTGCATGCGTCTGTGTAATATCAGCTTATCGAAGGACTTTCATCGCTGGAGGACTACTGTAGGAGATCTTTTTTTGGTAGCTTGTGCCAGGCACGTCTTGCTATACTCGCCGCCTTCCTAGAGCACTGCCTCTGGCTGCCCCATCATCCACATTGTATATAACTGCATTCGTAGCGAGTTCAAACACGCATTACACTGTCTGCACTGCGGAAATTCCAAAGGATGGTTCAGAAGGCACGCCGAAGTCAGACATGTTCAAAAGGAGCTTCAATTAACCCCTATATTCTCTGTCCAGCAAACAATTTTCTGATGTCCCGTAATTCAGTTATCCCAGCTGGTTATAGTTAATGGAATGAAATTATACACTACGTCCCTGGAGGAGTGCTGGGCGCTTGGCGTGGGACTATTCCTACATGTCCCCCTTTGGGTGACACCTACGTCAACCAGGTACCGCCTAGAACAAGGTACTAGACCACTAGTATAATTTTCTTCCCTTCGGGTCTGAGACCCTAATTGGTCCCTTGGAAGAAAGCGCCAGAATTTTATTTAAGGATCTGAGTTTCCGGATCGCCAGAATAAGGAGAACTTTGGATGTCACCCATTAGATGGGTGTCGGGGGCCTGATTAGTAACTATGTAACTGACTCGTTACGGATGTTCCCAGTAACGCATCACGCCTTGCGTCAACCCGGCCTCCTCATCACGCCTTGCGTCTATTATATTATTATTAACATCACAAAGATCATATGTTTGATGTTTGCCTTAAGGCCTATCAGCCTCTGGAGGGTTATGAAATGACGTCACAACAAGAGTAAATGAATAGAAACCAAATAAAGAAGCTCAATAACGACACGGGACTGATAACGGAGCATAACTTGGGACGTTGTCTGTAATGTGTTGTATATATATACATACCTGAGCGCCTCGCGTGAGGCACTGGTGTCACGGTATGGGATTAGACAGTCTTCACCTCTTACTGGGACTGTGGGCTTATTACAGTGACCCTGCTGTCTTCTCTTACTGGGACTGTGGGCTTATTACAGTGACCCTGCTGTCTTCTCTTACTGGGACTGTGGGCTTATTACTACCTACAGTGTCGGAGAATGTAGGTAGTCGTAGGGTGGGCGGCTGTCTGAGCTAATGAGACAGGCAGGTAGACAGGACCCCCGCTTGTTAGAAGTACCCCAATGTATGTGGTGTGTGTGTGGTGTGTGTGTGTGTGTGGTGTGTGTGTGTGTGTGTGTGTGTGTGTGTGTGTGTGTGTGTGTGTGTGTGTGGGGTTGGGGTTTAGAATTCATCAAGACACTTTATATTATTTTTTCACATTTTATTTGACTTTTCTCTAGGATTGTACAGATGAATCGTTACAGTACTCGTATACGACAGATACAAAACTATACATTGATATCGTGAGGTATATGACGTATTCTCTGTTTCACATACATATCACATACTTAGATTGTGTAATACACGGAACATGAGACGGTTAGATGAATGTTGACAAAAAAAAAAGATATGCAAAGGCGTGACCCAAAATGTAAATACATTAGTGATGAGACGTCTATATTGAACCCCTTACGCATGACGTCATACGTCTATATTGAACCCCCTTACGCATGACGTCATACGTCTATATTGAACCCCCTTATGCATGACAGTCTATGTGGACCCTCGACCTTGCTTGTAACATTCGCAGTTCCGTACGTTTTATTGTGGAAGTCGACCTTCTGACACGAGTACACATCGTTGCTCATTTGTTATATTTGTACATATATTTCCTACGCCTTTGGTTTAATTTGTATTAATCTATTTTTTTCTCATTTCTGAGCATTACATAGAGAGAGAAAAGTGTATGTATTGTTAAGCTCTTCCTACAGGAATACATGTGAGGAGCTTTGTCACGCTTGAACTGAAGGTAGTGAAGCGGATGAACTATAATATTTCTTTATATTTTAAGTCATGAATATCATTGTTGCCTAATTGCAAATTTATTTAACATTAACAAACTTTTAATAAATGACGGGTTAAGCAGCATTTACTTTAATTATGACCGGTAAATTCTGTAATTCCAAATGAAAAGTGGGACGACTTATCCACACACACGAACAAAAATAAGGATCGACTTGTCCAGAAATGCGATATTTCTGCTGTCCGCGGCTGAGCCCTTTGCACTTATAAATAATACTTATTGAGCTGCAACACACATGTTCATCATTTTCATCATTTTCATCATTTTCATCATTTCATCATCATTTTCATCATCATCATTTTCATTTTGTTCATCATTTTCATCATTTTCATCATTTCATCATTTTCCTATGAATGTACAGATGAATCTTTACAGTACTCGTATATGACAGAGTCAAAATGATACAGCTTCTCGGCACTTTGTCAGGAAAGGCGCAATCATGACTGTAATTTCGAAGATTCTGTCTATCCAGATGTTTGATTGATGAAGATTTAGTCACCCAAGAGGTGGCACGGGCATGAATAGCCCGTAATCTATCCAGATATAAAATGCTGGTTTATTAGGTAGTAGGTCTTACGGGCTATTCATGCCCGTGCCACCTCTTGGGTGGCTTAATCTTCATCAATCAAATCGGTATTAGGACCACGGGAGACATCTCCCGTCACGCAGGGTGCAGTCGCACTTCCACAGATCTCCAGTATTAGCTCTTGATACTGGTAATGACTCAAAAGGGCCACCACTTACGGGCTATTCATGCCCGTGCCACCTTTTGGGTGGCTTAATCTTCATCAATCAATCAATCGGTATTAGGACAAGTCGCCTCTAACACCTAACTTCACTTTTCAAAAATATCCGGATATGTTACGCTAGGTCATGGTTTCTATGTTTCTTTGTTTAATGACAAGGTTACATTATACGTCGTTATTATGTGTCTGTTATTATAGGTACAAATCGAGGTGGAAAATATACACGTAATAATGTTCTACGTATGATTGGAGAGCGGATCATAACAGAGAACGTCCAGCTATTGAAAATCAAAAATTGTCTTAATTATAAAACTATTAATAATGTAAGAATTAAGAACATCATGGATACATGCCCATAGGAAATAGTACATAAAGGATACAGATGTATGTTTTATATCCTCTATGCATATATGGCAAGTGCCCAATGGGTCCGTATCTAGACAGAGCAGCACACGACATGGGCCTTTATCTATCCTTAAGTTATGTTACGCTTCACATTTCGGCTGTTTTTAAGTAATTTTTCATGAAAAAACACTGCCTGCTCTTCAACAATGCGCTGGACAGTGACACTAAAGGTAGAAGTCAAACCCACGATAAATTATCGTAGATTTCTTTTTCAAACATATGGTAAGTAATCTTGAAATTTTTCCAATTATATGATAACTAATTTTAATGTTTTTTAAACATTTG
>NC_091167.1:31596124-31623624 GCF_040958095.1 Procambarus clarkii
TATTAGAGGAAGGGGGGGGGGATACCCGGCGGTGCTCGGGTGACGGACGCCGCATCTTTACTATATACTTTCTTCCATCACTGTAACCATCTTCACTAGCCACTATCTTCATCACTGTAACCGTCTTCACTACCCACTATCTCCATCACTGTAACTGTCTTCACTACCCCACTATCTCCATCACTGTTGCCATCGTCGTGGAATATATTCCTATATATACTAAGATTCACTTTAATAAAACAAAACGAAAAAATCTAATCAGGGATTAGCTGACGTACAAAACACAAATATTGCGGAAATGTTCAAGAATGTTCTGGAAGGAAACTTTGTTACATAGCGCATCAGCAAAAGTCAAGTAACAATTCATTCTCCGTACATCCTTTTGTTTGTAATCTAGTTAAAATAAGGAATAACAATCCAAACAATTGGTTAATATGAACTAAGGATAACTTGTGTAATGAGCATAATATACTTCAGGGACATCATACAGTAACTAATAAGAGCATCGTGTGTACCTTAGAGAGATATATGCATGTCTTTAATAATTATATATATATATATATATATATATATATATATATATATATATATATATATATATATATATATATATATATATATATATATATATATATGTAGACTATAATTGTAGAAGAACGAGACGTGGGCTTCTCTGTTTCCTCCAGCTGTCATGTATAACTAGAGCAAGCTGCAGACATCAAAGTTGGCTGCCTTTTTAGCGTCAATTATAAATTGGTTTGTCTCATCTTATAAAGGTCCAATAAATACTTCTGTCTTGCTTTTCTTCTTATAAAGGCATAGCAAAAACTTGGGATCTTTGTTAATGTTTATGTTTCTTGCATAGTTTCTTTTGGCTGATCTGATTTCATGGGTAGTTGAATTGTATGCCCATTTGCATTCATAATCTATGTGATCCCTAATGATAGAGCGAAGGTCTGACTTCTTGCAGGTTCAATCCCCGACTGTCCAAGTGGCTGAGCACCAATCCCTTCGTCTGCATTATCCTAAATATTTTTCCTTCCCAAGTGCTATGTAGTCGTAATTGCCTATTGCTTTGTCCTGCTACTTACCTTACTCTTCCAGAAAATAAATTTTTCATCAGTTGATTGCTCTTTATTCTCAACAATTCTTTCCTCTCCCTTATCATCCGGAGTTCAAAGAAGATCAATATAGCCAGACTTCTCTTTACTCTCGTGTGAGGCTTATTGAATTTGCTGTTACATGTAATGCAGTTAACGTGAAAAAACACCTTTAACCTCGATTTCCTCATTGCTGCATGAGGAAATCCGAGACACGGGGCGTCTCGGATGCTCAGACATTTATTACGGTACATAATAATAGTATAATATTAATATAATAATATAATATAATTATTTTTATTCAAAAACTTGAGTACAAAGTACATGAGAGTAATGTACAGGTGTAGGGGACAGGAGTTACACGTACTAATGAAGTCACTGTTATGTTATATGGCAACCATCACATCTAATTTCAAATTTTGCCATGCATCGTAAACCAGCATTACAGATCCCTTTAGCTGCTCTAACTTCCTGCCATAACTGTTAATTCTAGTATAAACCTTAATTATCTAGTAGGATTCATATATACGCAGTACTCAGCCTACTATGCAAGGCCCGATTTGCCTTATAAGCCAAGCTTTCCTGAATTTATATATTTTTTAATATTTTTCTTATGAAATGATAACGCTATCCATTTCATTACGTATGAGATAATTTGTTTAAATTTGAGTTAAAACTAACGTAGATATATGACCGAACCTAACCAACCCTACCTAACCTAACCTAACTCATCTTAACCTAACCTAAACTAACTCAACTAAGTCAATAACTTATGTTAATAATGTAATATAGTAATAATAATTCAAATAAACTAACTGGAACAAATTTATTGAAAATAAAGGAAAAATCACTCTGCCTATTAGGCAAATCGGGCCTTGCATAGTAGGCCGAGAAGTGCGTTCTGGCTACTAGTTACGACATATATATTTTATATATATATATATATATATATATATATATATATATATATATATATATATATATATATATATATATATATATATATATATATATATATATATTCTACAAGTACAGCGAGGCACTTGTAAAAATTTATACCACTAGCCAGGGAATTTAGTATTTCATCAACCACCACACCAACCATCAGCACCACACCTACCACTACTACCACACCTACCAACACTGCCATGGGAGGGAGGGAGGTCTAATGTGGGACGAATCGTGTTACTATAAATGACAACAGACACCACGACCACCACGGGGGTAATATATCACGATCGGGGGGGGGGGTGTCAGCATGTCGATGTCGAGTAACACTGATGAACCTCAAAGGAATAACAGGAAACAGTGACCAGGAAATGGTTCAGTCCAGGAAAATCTGTGCCAAAAAAATGAGTAAGCACACGGAAGTTGCTCTGGAGGTCAAAGGTCGTGGGATCTGACCGTCTGACAACGCCACTCAGCGACCTTTGTGCTAGAGGGTAAGTGGGGGGGGGGGTCAACCACGATTGAGGGAAGGGACGAGAGAGAAGGAGGAGGAGAGGTCAGAGGTCACCAAAGGTAGAGTGTATGAGTGAATAGTGTCGGGATGTGGAGAGAGAGAGAGAGAGAGAGAGAGAGAGAGAGAGAGAGAGAGAGAGAGAGAGAGAGAGAGAGAGAGAGAGAGAGAGAGAGAGAGGTCACGCCTGTACCAACGTACAATGAGTGCCCCATTAACCTCATTGGAAAAAGTTAATTGGTTGTAAAGTTCCTGTAGGGTCATTATTTAGTTAGGATGTTTCTTCAGTTGCTAATTAGTAAGGCACTCGAAGGTCAAATATTTATTTAAAATAAATAAATATATATACTGTGTATATATGAATATATGTATTAATAAGATAATATATACAATTAACTCTCAAGATCTCTATAACACGAATAAATTTAATTATAAGTGTCATAAACCTCCTTAGTAAACAAGAACAGTATTGTAGTTACAGAGAACAGTATACCCGGTATTACTTCCTAGCAATACCACTACACCTACCAACACCACCACACAAACAATCAACACCAACTCACCATCTAACACCACCACTCTCATCTATGAGGCCAGGTTCAAAAGTAGACCTCACTTCGGGGCTCATATCACACCAAACCTGTCCCCAGAAGCCCACATCAAAAGGATATCATCAGAGGTATATGCTAGATTGGCCAACATAAGAACTGCCTTTAGAAATTTGTGTAAGGAATCGTTCAGGACCCTGTATACCACTTATGTCAGACCAATCCTGGAGTATGCAGCTCCAGCCTGCAGTCCATACCTAGTTAAACACAAGACAAAGTTAGCGAAGGTTCAGAGGTATGCCACCAGACTAGTCCCGGAATTTGAGAGGTATGAGCTACGAGGAAAGGCTAAGGGAGCTGAGCCTCACGTCCCTGGAAAACAGAAGAGTAAGGGGAGACATAATAAATACCTACAAAATTCTCAGGGGAATTGGCAGGGTGGAAAAAGGCAAATCATTTACCACGGGTGGGACACGAACAAGGGGACACAGTTGGAAACTTAATACCCAAATGAGCCACAGAGACATTAGAAAGAATTTGTTCAGTGTCAGAGTAGTTAACAAATGGAATGCATTAAGCAGCGATGTGGTGGAGGCTGACTCCATACACAGTTTCAAATGTTGAATTGATAGAGCCCAATGGGCTCAAGAATTTGTAAACTAGTTGATTGACAGTTTAGAGGCGGGGCCAAAGAGCTAAGGCTCAACCCCCACAAACACAACTATGTGAGTACTGATAACCCCACTGTCCAATCAACCAAAGAGCTTTTGGTTGAGAGCCTCACTTACCAATCGACCAAAGAGCTAAAGCTCAACCCCCGCAAGCACAATTAGGTGAGTACCAAATATAATCAACCTTTTGACTAAATATTTTCAAGTAACTACACATTTAACATCATTGCTAAGCCCGGCTAGCTCAGTCGGTAGAGCACGAGACTCTTAATCTCGGGGTCGTGGGTTCGAGCCCCACGTTGGGCGCATATTTAGCAAACGTTTTCCGTCGCTTGCGAATGAAAGCGTTCTCGATCCTGGACTAATATGTCATCTTGATTATACGAATCTGGTCTAACTGGCTGCATGATGGAGCCATGGAACCCTAACTCGACCCCTGTGTTAGGTGTTGACACGACACCTTGTGTTAGGTGTTGACACGACCCCTTGAGTTAGGTGTTGACACGACCCCTTGTGTTAGGTGTTGACACGACCCCTTGTGTTAGGTGTTGACACGACCCCTTGTGTTAGGTGTTGACACGACCCCCTTGTGTTAGGTGTTAACACGACCCTTGAGTTAGGTGTTGACACGACCCCCTTGTGTTAGGTGTTAACACGACCCTTGAGTTAGGTGTTGACACGACCCCCTTGTGTTAGGTGTTGACACGACCCCTTGAGTTAGGTGTTGACACGACCCCTTGTGTTAGGTGTTGACACGACCCCTTGTGTTAGGTGTTGACACGACCCCTTGTGTTAGGTGTTGACACGACCCCCTTGTGTTAGGTGTTAACACAACCCTTGAGTAAGGTGTTGACACGACCCCCTTGTGTTAGGTGTTGACACGACCCCTTGAGTTAGGTGTTGACACGACCCCTTGTGTTAGGTGTTGACACGACCCCTTGAGTTAGGTGTTGACACGACCCCTTGTGTTAGGTGTTGACACGACCCCTTGTGTTAGGTGTTGACACGACCCCTTGTGTTAGGTGTTGACACGACCCCCTTGTGTTAGGTGTTAACACGACCCTTGAGTTAGGTGTTGACACGACCCCCTTGTGTTAGGTGTTGACACGACCCCTTGTGTTAGGTGTTGACACGACCCCTTGTGTTAGGTGTTGACACGACCCCTTGTGTTAGATGTTGACACGACCCCCTTGTGTTAGGTGTTGACACGACCCCTTGTGTTAGGTGTTGACACGACCCCCTTGTGTTAGGTGTTGACACGACCCCTTGTGTTAGGTGTTGACACGACCCCTTGTGTTAGGTGTTGACACGACCCCTTGTGTTAGGTGTCAACTCGACCCCTTGTGTTAGGTGTCAACACGACCCCCTATGTTAGGTGTCAACACGACCCCCTTGTGTTAGGTATCAACACGACCCCCCTTGTATTAGGTGTCAACACGACCCCCCTTGTGTTAGGTGTCAACACGACCCCCCTTGTATTAGGTGTCAACACGACCCCCCCCCCCCTTGTATTAGGTGTCAACACGACCCCCCTTGTATTAGGTGTCAACACGACCCCCCCCCTTGTGCTAGGTGTCAACACGACCCCCCTTGTGTTAGGTGTCAACACGACCCCCCTTGTATTAGGCATCAACACGACCCCCCTTGTGTTAGGTGTCAACACGACCCCCCCCCTTGTATTAGATGTCAACACGACCCCCTGTGTTAGGTGTCAACACGACCCCTTGTGTTAGGTGTCAACACGACCCCCCTTGTGTTAGGTGTCATCACGACCCCCCTTGTGTTAGGTGTCAACACGACCCCCCTCGCGTTAGGTGTTGACACGACCCCCCCCCCTTGTATTAGATGTCAACACGACCCCCTGTGTTAGGTGTCAACACGACCCCTTGTGTTAGGTGTCAACACGACCCCCCCTTGTGTTAGGTGTCAACACGACCCCCCTTGTATTAGGCATCAACACGACCCCCCTTGTGTTAGGTGTCAACACGACCCCCCTTGTATTAGGTGTCAACACGACCCCCCCCCCCCTTGTGTTAGGTGTCAACACGACCCCTTGCGTTAGGTGTCAGCACGACCCCCCTTGTATTAGGCATCAACACGACCCCCCTTGTGTTAGGTGTCAACACGACCCCCCTTGTGTTAGGTGTCAACACGACCCCCCTTGTATTAGGCATCAACACGACCCCCCTTGTGTTAGGTGTCAACACGACCCCCCTTGTGTTAGGTGTCAACACGACCCCCCTTGCGTTAGGTGTCAACACGACCCCCCTTGTGTTAGGTGTCAACACGACCCCCCTTGTATTAGGCATCAACACGACCCCCCTTGTGTTAGGTGTCAACACGACCCCCCTTGTGTTAGGTGTCAACACGACCCCCCTTGTGTTAGGTGTCAACACGACCCCCCTTGCGTTAGGCGTCAACACGACCCTCCTTGTGTTAGGTGTCAACACGACCCCCCTTGTGTTAGGTGTCAACACGACCCCTTGTGTTAGGTGTCAACACGACCCCTTGTGTTAGGTGTCAACACGACCCCCCTTGTGTTAGGTGTCAACACGACCCCTTGTGTTTGGTGTCAACACGACCCCTTGTGTTAGGTGTCAACACGACCCCTTGTGTTAGGTGTCAACACGACACTTGGGGCGAGGACAAAGGCCACCCTCTCGGAGCTTTAATTAGTGGTATCAGATGTTAGTGAGGTATGAAGGCCCGTTGTTGTTTAAATTAGGAATGTTAATGGTCTTTTGATATAGTTAAATGGGTCTCACTTACGTCTGTGTGGAAGTGGTAGGATGATGAACACCTCCACGTGTGTTCATCCTATAATGAACAGCGCTACACCTACCGGTACTCACATAACCGACACTACTATTATCAGTACTCACATAAACGCCACTACTCTTACCAGTACTCATATAAACGCCACTATTCTTACCAGTACTCACATAAACGCCACTATTCTTACCAGTACTCATATAAACGCCACTATTCTTACCAGTACTCACATAAACATCACTACATCTACCAATGGTCCCAGTGCACACATACAAAGGCTTTCACCACCTGCATATGCAAAGTCAGACAACATAGGAGCTTCCTTCATGAACCTAATCAGTACGTTGTTCAGGACCATGTATTTCAGGCCATTTCTGGAAGATGTGACACCAGCGTGCAGCTCTGATTTCGTTAAACATATAACTAATCTGGACAAAGTTCAGAGGTATGTCACCGAACAATAGTATGAGTTACGAGGATAATCTAAAAGGAATGTAACACCACGTCACGGAAGAGTGATGAATCGGTGAAGATATGATCGCTACATGCAAAATTCCCGGAGGATAAATAGTGCAGACAAGGACATATTACTTGTCGTGGGTGCTACACTAATTGGGGGACATTGATGAGAACGAAATGCTCGAATAAGCCAAAGAAACAGAAATAAATTTTACTGTGTCATAATAATCAACATAATTAATACCAAAAGGCAGTAGAGTAGTGGAGGTAGGCTTCATATATATCTTTAAATGTATATATATGGCAGAGCCTAATGGGCTCAGCACCAATTGACTGAAGGTTAAAAGGTGGCGCCAAAAACCTAAACTCATCCACCACATTGGGTATGTGGGCCTGCGGGCCGCTCCAAGCAACAGCCTGGTGGACCAAACTCTCACAAGTCAAGCCTGGCCTCGGGCCGGGCTTGGGGAGTAGAAGAACTCCCAGAACCCCATCAACCAGGTATCAACCAGGTACCTCAGGAATAAAGAGGGGAATACGCTAGCTGCTAATTCCTCACATTAACTCCGTCAAATCTACCCTTACATTTCCACCACAAATCAAGTCCTCTAAATACCGAAATTTAAGGCCTGTCAACCTCCGGAGGGTTAATAAGGCCACCGCAAAAGTTTGCTGACCAACCGCCAAGTTCATGGTTTAGTCCTGAATATTAGTCCAGGACTAAAGTAGACTCTTTAGTACATGTTCAGTGAACATGTACGGGTACGCAGCTCTCGGTACTCACCTAGTTGTACACACCTGGGGGAAGGGGGAGGATGAGCTTCGGCTCTTTGGTCCCGCTTCTCAACTGTCAATCAACTGGTGCACAGGTTCCTGAGCCTACTGGGCTCTATCATTTCTACATTTAAAACTGTGTATGGAGTCAGCCTCCACCACATCACTGCCTAATTCATTCCATTTGTTAACTACTCTGACACTGAAAAAAAGTTGCACACATATCTTTGTGCTGGACGTAATAGATACTAGACGTATCTATTACGTCTAGTAATAGACGTAATAAACGTCTAGTAAGGTTTTTTATTGTCCACGGCGGACGACGTGGTGACGAGGAGGCCGCCTCTCTATCACCTGTGGTGTTGTTACCAGGATATCCCCGACCGTGCAAGTGGTTGGGCACCATTCCTTACCCCCGTCCCATCCCAAATCCTTATTCTGACCCCTTCCAAGTGCTATAAAGTCCTAATGGCTTGGCGCTTTCCCCTGATGAATTAAAAAATAAAAATTACCAGGATATCCCGTATCACTCAGTGATGGAACACCGGGAAACGCGTCCCATCTCCGTGACGGAGGACTCTACGGGAAAACTGACTGAGGGTTGTTAGTAATTTCTCTGATGACTTCAAAATGAGATTATTTTTGCCAGCGGCGAGATTGCCATAGATGTTATGAGGGAAGGGGGAGATCTACGATCTACGATCTACGATTAGATCCACGATTACGCCAGATCTGCCTTGTAGAATTCTTTCGTAAATGTTGTGGATATAAACAACATTTAAACCTGTAAACCTTCGTTATAAAGAAGTGGGAATTTTCTTCACACTAACAACAATCTTCAAATGAGAGTCACTTGGTACATGTCAGTCAGGTTAAGCACGGCCGTGTCTGGCCAGTAGCCGGATGAGACACTCTGGGCGAGGGGGACCTCAGTAATTCTAACAGGCTTCCTCGTCACTGACGTCATCACACATCGTCACTGACGTCATTACATATAAGGGCGCTGGTGGCTGAGTGGACAGCACACTAATACGTAGTCCTGTGGACCAGGGTCCAATTCCCGGCGCCGGCAGAAACAGATGGCCATTTTTTTTCACCCTCATGCCCCTGTTACCTAGCAATAAATAGGTACCTGGGAGTTAAAACAGCTGTTACGGGCTGCTTCCTGTGGGGTGTATGTGTGGGTGTGGAAAAAAAAGTTAGTCAGTAGTTAGTAACAATTGACTGATTGACAGTTGAGACCCGGGCCGAGAGAGCAGTGCTCAACTCCCGCAAGCGCAACTAGGTGAATAAACCGTGGGATTACGTCAGTGTGATGACACGTCATCGGAAATAGGGCGTCAGGCAATCTAATTCCTATACTCAGATACTCAGAAACTTGCGGCAAATCTTTTGCAACTTTCTGCAACTTCCCATTTGGCATTGGTTAGGGGAAAATTATATTTTCAACCGGAAGGGTTTAGGGTTTGGTAATAATAAAAGTCAGAGACATACATACAAGAGAGAGAGAGAGAGAGAGAGAGAGAGAGAGAGAGAGAGAGAGAGAGAGAGAGAGAGAGACAGACAGACAGACAGACAGACAGACAGACAGACAGACAGACAGACAGACAGACAGACAGACAGACAGACAGACAGACAGACAGACAGAGACAGAGACAGAGAGAGAGGTAAAGAAGTGAATAAGGGAAAAAGATAAAGAGGTTGAGTGAGAGAGAGGAATAAAGAGAATGAGAGAAAGGAATGAAGAGAATGAAAGAGAAAGACTCCAGAGTGGGCAAGTATTCTATTCCCACGATCCGCCCTAATGTGACCAGTGTCATGAAAACAAACTTTAGTTTAAATTACCTTAAAAAAAGAGAGAATGGCTGTCCGGCCAACTGCACTTTTCTTCATGAAATTCATGAAAACCTCGTTGAAATTCCACATCAGCTAGTTTTAATAGGAATTATTTTTAAGGTGTTTGACTGGATATAATGGGGCGCTGGAAAGAAGATTAGGAGGGGAAGGGGCAGGGGAAGAATAGCTGATATTACCTATTTAAGGAGAAAGGGTGCTCAGGGGATTAATATGGGTGACAAGAAACTTGGGGGATGAGGTATATGGAGAGCGGGGGGAAGGGGGTTCCATTTTATAATGGAGGGGTTAGTGTCATAATGGGTCATTAGCCTGAGGGGTGAGGATCGCGAGTGTAGTGAAGATATAATGAAGCTTCTTACTGTACACAATCTTCACTAATATGGGCAAGGGAGTACCTACCAGACACAAGAGAGAAACTCATATTGAAGGGAGAGAAGTGTGAATAGTAATGGGAAGCTAACTGATCCTTGCCCCCCCCCCCCCCATGAAAGGCTGAAAGAGCTGAATCTAACGACGGCAGAAAAGAAATAAATAAGAGAAGTGAAACATTGCGACTCTAATTATATAGAGAAATTGACTGCGTGAAAGAAAAGAAAACATTTACAATAAACCAAATAGAACATAGATAGCAAGCATAGGTCGGTTAGCTAAGTCTTTAGAGATCAGTAAGTCAGGGTGAGTGTATCCAGGTGAGAACTAACAGTTAAGTACATTTACATGAGTATATTTCGGTTAGCACATATAGGTAAATAGAGCTAAGCAATTACATCTATGTGAGTTGTGACAATAATCTCCTTCAAGAGATTGAGCCTGCTCTTCCCTCCACAAACACGTCGTTGAAATTATATAAAACGACTATGGAAGACATGTCCAACAACAACAACAACACCAGCAAGGCTTGCCAGGGTGAGCAAAACGTATGCAGCCAGCCACCTGTTCGGACTCAAACCACCAAACTACATGTTGATCGCTACCGGCTCCGCTGATTGGTCGCCGGTCTGGCTGCACCTGCACTCGCCCCCCATACTACTTGATGTCTGGGGTCGCCCCAACCTCAGACCTCAGAATGTTCAGTGCTCTCGTTGTCACCACTCCTCCCGGCTAGATGCTAGCGTGTACTGAGAGAAGTGGTGGCTTAAAGCCAATATTCCAGCACCTCCCATTTACTTTTGTATTGCACTTCTTGTTATTTTGCCTTAACGTAACTTTTCATTGTGTCATCTAATTATTCTTATTATTTTGATTGATTTTATTATAAGAATTTGTTTGTCCATTTTTTCATGTTTTGATTTATTTAACGTAATTAAAATTTCATTGTTAAAATTTACTTGTGTTTTGTGTGTCTTCTCCTTACCTTACCACAGACGAAGTTCCAGTTTTCTATTTTTTTTTATAACTATGTGACGAGGCCATACCCCTAGCCTTAAACAGCCGAACACCAACGCGTTACCGTCACAGAGTATACCTGGGTGACTACACCTAGGTGAATATATTAAGTGAGTATATGAAGGTGAGTACATGTAGGAAAGTACATCAAAGAGGATACATTTGGTGTAGTAACTTTGAGGTGAGTACATGGAGGGGGAAATACACTCACGTGGTCTGGCCGGGACACACTCGCTTGTGAAGTGCAGGCGACATCTCCATGGGCAGGTTGGCCAGGACGAAGAGCTCGTAGAAGAGCTTGTCGACGTTGCTGTCCTTCTTAGCCGACGTCTCAACGTACGCACAACAGCTTAGTGAGGAGACGAACTCCTGCACCTCCTCTAGGGTCACGCCCCTGCGGTACAGAGTGAATCAGTGAGTGACGGAAGAAGAATGAGTGAGAGGAAGAGTGGGAGGGAAGGAGTATGAGGGAGTAGGTGGGAAGGAGTGATCGACTTGAGAATGGTCCAGGACGGACCGAAACGTCGTCGTCCCTTCACCTTCTAGTGTGTGTGGTCTGGTCAACATGGTTATAAGGTTTTAGTGCAGTACTGAGAGTATTGGCAGGCGATGAGTCACAATAACGTGGCTGAAGTATGTTGACCAGACCACACACTAGAAGTTGAAGGGACGACGACGTTTCGGTCCGTCCTGGACCATTCTCAAGTCGAATATTGAGAATATTGGGTTTTGTCTCGTTGCTGAGAGAGGGAGAGACCTCCATCCAATCAATAACTACCTTTTAATCTTGCTTCCCTAGAGATAAACAGGTACGTCGGTCTCACATAGCCAGTACTGACAGTGAGACACAGGTAAGTGGGTGTTACCTGTTTCTCTGTCCAAGTATAGAGGGCACACACTAGGGGCTTAGCCTCATCCAACTTCGTATTGACGGCTCACCAGTGACAGGTGGGAGGAGGAAAAACGACCACTATATGAAAGTCCGGGTCGACTACATTGCTTCCGTTAAAGTGAGGTCGGTCGCATTGCCCAATTAAAAGTGCCCGGTTGGCTCCCATGGCGACCCTATGAAATCGGTGGAGATAAAAGGTGGCTGCCTGAGACCATTGACTTTCACTGTTTTATATGATGGGGATTTTTAGCGTCATGTAGCTAGTTTTTTGACACATTGCACTTCCCCTTCATATAGTCTAGAGTAACTGCATAAATGCAGATGTACCGAAATATGTTAATACAAAAAAATGCACCAATTTGAAAAAAAACATTAAAATAACTAAAATCACTCTGCCTGTTTGGCAAATCGGGCCTTGCATACGAGTCTAAGTAGTGCCTTCTGGATATTAGGTACATACACACACACATATATATATATATATATATATATATATATATATATATATATATATATATATATATATATATATATATATATATATATATATATATATATATATATATATATATATATTTATATACACAAGGTGTCCTACAAGCAGGCACAACAGGGAGAGAGGGCGTAACGCGACGCACCCTCAGGAGAGACACTTGTTACCCAAGGCACCTCACGCGTTGGCATCGACCTGATACCAAAGAGATCCTAGGTCCCCCCCCCCCCCCCAATCCTACCCCCGCCCCCCTCTTCTATCCCTTCCCTCGTGCTGAAGCATTAAACACTGAAAGATAAAAGCGTTGTGCTTCGGTGGAGAGGTTTTGCGCTTCTTCCTGGGCTGCGTGCCGATGGGTGAGGGGGTGAGGGCTTCCTAGACCTGCCCTCCAGGAGGCTGCTAGAGAGGGCTGAAGAGGGGTAAATGCAGTGAAAACTATGTGTGTGTGTGTGTGTGTGTGTATGTGTGTGTGTGTGTGTGTGTGTGTGTGTGTGTGTGTGTGTGTGTGTGTGTGTGTGTGTGTGTGTGTGTGTGTGTTTGTGTGTGTGTTTGTGTGTGTGTGTGTGTGTGTGTGTGTGTGTGTGTGTGTGTGTGTGTGTGTGTGTGTGTGTACTCACCTATTTGTGCTTACAGGATCGAGCATTGACTCTTGGATCCCGCCTTTCTAGAAATCGGTTGTTTACAGCAATGACTCCTGTCCCATTTCCTTATCATACCTTATTTTAAAAGTATGAATAGAGTTTGCTTCCACAACCTGCTCCCCAAGTGCATTCCATTTTTCCACTACTCTCACGTTAAAAGAAAACTTCCTAACATCTCTGTGACTCATCTCAGTTTCCAGCTTCCACCCATGTCCCCTTATTCTGTTATTATTACGTGTGAACATTTCATCTATTTCCACTTTGTCAATTTCCCTGAGTATTTTATATGTCCCTATCATATCTCCTCTCTCCCTTCTTTTCTCTAGTGTCGTAAGTTTCAGTTTCTTCAGACGCTCTTCATATCCTATCCCACGTAACTCTGGAACAAGCCTCGTCACAAACCTCTGAACCTTTTCCAGTTTCCTTATGTGTTTCTTCAGGTGGGGGCTCCATGATGGCGCGGCATACTCTAAGACTGGCCTCACGTAGGCAGTGTAAAGCGCCCTAAAAGCCTCCTCACTTATGTTTCTGAATGAAGTTCTAACTTTCGCCAGTGTAGAGTACGCTGCTGTCGTTATCCTATTTATATGTGCCTCAGGAGTTAGATTAGGTGTTACGTCCACTTCCAGGTTTCTTTCTCGAATCGTTACAGGTAGGCAGTTACCCTTCATTGTGTACTGTCCCTTTGGTCGCATATCACCTGATCCCATTTTCATCATTTACTTGCACTGAACTCCAGTAGCCATTTCTCTGACCATCTCTGCAACCTGTCCAGGTCCTCTTGGAGGACCTTACAATCCTAATCTGTCACAACTCTTCTCATTAATTTTGCGTCATCCGCGAACATTGACATGTTGGATTCCACACCTGTAAACATATCATTTACGTAAATTAGAAAGAGGATTGGTCCCAGCACCGATCCTTGAGGTACTCCGCTCGTTACTGTTCGTCAGTCCGACTTCTCGCCCCTTACCATTACCCTCTGGCTCCTTCCTGTTAGGTAGTTCCTTACCCATACTAGGGCCTTTCCGCTTACTCCTGCCTGCCTCTCAAGTTTGTATAGCTGTGTGTGTGTGTGTGTGTGTGTGTGTGTGTGTGTGTGTGTGTGTGTGTGTGTGTGTGTGTGTGTGTGTGTGTGTGTGTGTGTGTGTGGGTGTGTGGGCGTGCGTGTGTGTGAGTGTGTGTGTGTGTGTGTGTGTGTGCGTGTGCTTTGGGAGGCGAAGTATGCTACGTATTAGTACAAGGCATTGTGCCAGAGAATGGTCTTGTGTATTTCTCACATGTATTTGTGCACATTACATGCAAGAACAGTCAGTTGCCCTCTAAAGCAGGGTACTGTATACTAGAGTAGGGTTGGGGGCTAGAGCAGGGTATCAGTTATTAAAAAGAGAGTATTGTGGGCTTGAAGAGGGTATTGTGGGATTGAAGAGGGTATTGTGTGTTAGAACATAATAGTTTTATCTTGTGAAGTCTGACACTCAGTGTTTGAACATATTATGATGTGCTGAGACACTTTCTTGTGTTGGAGAATGGTATTGTTTCTTAGGGCAGGGCACTGGATATTAGGGTAGGGTACTCGACATTAAGGGGGTGCAATGGATATTAGGGCAGGGCACTGGATATTAGGGTAGGGTACTCGACATTAAGGGGGTGCACTGGGTATTAGGGCAGGGTACTGGATATTAGGGTATGATACTGGGTATTAGAGCAGAACACTGAATATTAAAGCAGGGTACTGGGCATTAGAGCAGACCACTGAATACCAGGGCAGGGCACTAACTATTAGGGCATCATCGGATCGCGTATTGTATAGCATCATTCTGAAGACAAACATAATTAGAACAGGATAAAAGTTGCCATAGGAGTACATAAGACGGCCAAATTTCAATATAGGGGCAGGATATATAGGGTATCTAGGTCCCCATGAGAGCCGAATATAGCGTGTTATACGGACCACAAGGGTTAGGATATGGGATTTTGGAACCCATATGAGCGGTCCGGCCCGGATAATCTATGTCATAATCTACGATATGGCCTAAACTGCATCGTTCGGTCCGGATGCTGCATGTTAGAGGTTCATGAAATGATAGGGAAGAGTACCTGAAGCATCTTCGAGAGAAACGAATGAGATACAGTGTGTGAAGGTTTTACATATGGCCAGATTATAATAATAATATAATACGGGTTATATGCGATGACTGAGGAATCTGTGAAAGAAGCAGGCAGGCATGCAATCAAGCAGAGAGGCAGGCAAGCAAGTAGAGAGACAAGCAAGTATAGAGAGGGCGGCAAGCAAGTATAAAGAGGGCGGCAAGCAAGTATAGAGAGGGCGGCAAGCAACTATAAAGAGGGCGGCAAGCAAGTATAGAGAGGGCGGCAAGCAAGTATAAAGAGGGCGGCAAGCAAGTATAGAGAGGGCGGCAAGCAAGTATAAAGAGGGCGGCAAGCAAGTATAGAGAGGGCGGCAAGCAAGTATAAAGAGGGCGGGAAGCAAGTATAGAGAGGGCGGGAAGCAAGTAGAAAGGCAAGCAAGAGAGGCAAACAATCAAGCACTCACCGCTGCTCGCGGTCGCACTTGTTCCCAGCGATGACCATGGGGACGCGCGTGGCGGCTCGCTTCTTGCGGCTGCCGGTCGTGTTGGCCGAGGCCGACTGCTTGGTCTCCATGATCTGTTCTCGCAGCCGCAGCACCTCGTTCCACGAGTCTCGCGAGTCCCACGAGAACACCAGCACGAAGAGATCGCCTGTTGAGGACCAAAAGAGAGAGAGAGAGAGAGTCAGCGGGTCACCAAGCGACCGACGGGAGATACAACGACCGAATGATGAAGATTTAAGCCACCCGAGAGGTAGCACGGGCTATAGTGAGCTCGTAAAATGGCCGGCGTCGACTCGGCTATAAGACTGGAGGGTGGACGGGTGCATGTGAGAAGAAAAACACACAAAAAAAAGAATTGCTCTGGATTGTGGTGCGCAGATTGGCGTCTTCAAAGCAAACAAGAGATGTTTACGTCTTAGAGGGGATATTTTCTTGAATAAAAGACAACTGAACTATTAACTGAATACATCAGGATGCCTCAGAGTAAAGTTACCCCCCAGACCGCCGGGAAGTTATTAGTAAATGTTCCCAAACACAGCAAGGAACAAGGGAATACATAGTTATAAGGCGGAAAAGTCAGATAGATTTCAAATGTAAGTGGAAGAACGGATCTGGAACAGAGTTTGTCACCTAGAAAGGAAAGTCCCCCCACCTGTGAGGATGGAGAGTCCCCTTCCCCCCCCACTTGTGAGGAACGACAATCCTTGTTACGAACGGGCTAGTACCCACGTTCTCAATTTAAAATATCATTTTAGTACCTGTTAGCAAGTTGTTGGACAGTAATTTGATTTGTTACATCGGCAACAATTTTGTCTAGCAGTCTGTACGGTAATAATGTATAAGAACATTTAGTCAAGGTTGACTTGTTATTTAATTTGCATTCTTGCATCAGGGTAGTTAAAAAATAGAGAATGCACGTGGAATTAATTTGCATATTCTGGTTTTTGCATGGGGGTATGCAATTTCTTGCATATATAAATAATTTTTTGCAAAAAAACAGACTCGTTTAATGTTATTTAATAATAGGTATATTTTAGATTTCTTAAAGTCTATATGTGGACGGTTAAATTTCTAGCCGACCTGAGGCAAAGTTGCCACATTACAATACCGTCCAGTTTGGTGTCTACACTTTAGGAATACCAATATTGAATTACATGTTGCAATTTTTGTTCACAGGTTGATACGAATATTTTATAGGATTATTCGAAGCTTCAAAACTTGTCAATAACCAGTTTCTGTGGCTACTTTTTATGAGAAAAAGTCATTACATATATTTGGCAAAATGTTATTTACAGGCAGAGATCCCTCCCCCTCCCCCATGAAGCTCTTTAAATCCAGTCAATGTTGTGGATTCATGGAGTGGGAAGGTGTGACTCGGGGGGCTGCTAACTGTTGGATAACTATACCTTGTTTCGTTGTTGGGATAGGATTAACATGTCAGCCATTTATACTACTTATTAATTAGTTACATTGTGATGTTTTCCCAGTGATAATATACTTCTGAATACAATACTCATGTCCACAGATCTACAGTATCAGCTACTGGTACTGGTAATGGCTCCAAACAGCCTCCACTTACGGGCTATTCATGCCCGTGCCATTTCTTGGGGCGGCTTGATCTCTATCACTCAATCAATCAATACTCATGTGTACTCTGTTTAAAGGGATGTTGCTGGCTGCACGGTGAAGATGTAACTGTGTTTCTAATTACGCCAGTGCTATATTAATTGTCGTGGCGCCCCTTGTTATAATTCCTATATATTGGAATATTAAATTACAACCACCCTTCTTGAAGTAACCGATCTTGTTGTAATTCATGTCTGCACCTGTTTTATTTAAGTAAACCGACTGTTAAACTCTCATCTGGTGTTTCACACATGCCTCTTATAGAGCACAGGTCAATTTATTCTTACAGTACATAGCTGCCTCTCAGTCTAGAGCTGAAGTGGGGCTTTGGGCCTTGGATGACTAAAATATCTGGAGACAATAGGCCGCATTACAGCTGGTGACAACAGTTCTCCACCTGTGAGGAAGGAGAGACCCTTGTCAGTGAGGGACAGTTCCCTTCTTGTGAGGAAGGAGAGACCCTTATATGTGAGGAGGGAGAGTCCCCATACCTGTGAGGAAGGAGAGGCGTCGCATGGCGGGAAACGGATGATTGCCGGAGGTGTCGAGGATGTCCAGCTGGTACACGTCGCCCCGGATCCTGTACAACTTGCGGTGGAAGTCCTCGATGGTCGGGGTGTACGTGTCTTCGAATTTGTTGTTGAGGAACCTGCGAGAGAGAGATAGAGAGTGAGAGATAGAGAGTGAGAGATAGAGAGAGAGAGTGAGAGATAGAGAGTGAGAGATAGAGAGAGAGAGTGAGAGATAGAGAGAGAGAGTGAGAGATAGAGAGTGAGAGATAGAGAGAGAGAGTGAGAGATAGAGAGAGAGAGATAGAGAGAGAGAGAGAGAGAGTTGGGTTATGTATTTAGATGGCTTAGATATTGCCTGGACGTTTAATTATGTCAACTTTAGGCACTCACATTTTATGGACTTGCTGGAGAAACTTCGTTACTCCAGTAACGAAGGATTACTAACCTATCCTAAGTCATTTGGTTAGGTATCTGCTGGACAAACAACTTCCTGGACCGTCTTGAGGAGGATGCCGCTGGGTAAAGACCTTCCTGGGAGGACTGATTAGAAGCTGACCGGACATCAACCCGCCCTCCTAATAGCACGTCGTATTTTGACGTATACTTTACCTAAGGCTGAAAATTGTTGTACTAAAAAAATATAGCGGCTAGCGAAATTGACACAATGTCCCGTTTTCTGTTCGTGGGTCCTCTAGTAGGTTAGGATAAGGGCATTTTAGTACGACAGTTTCTTGACGTTGGGGCACCTTAGGAGGACGGGCTGGACTGGATATATATATATTTTTTTTCCCCCGAATGTATGAGTGTATATACCTTCTGAAGCAGCAACCAGACCATCCCCCTTCAGTGCTGGGTGAAGGGAAGAGAATTGCCAGGAGAAAGCACTAAGCCGTTACGACTATATAGCACTTGGAAGGGGTCAGGATAAAGATTAGGGGATGGGACGGGAAAAGGAATGATGCCAAACCACTTGGACGGTCGGGGAGTGAAAGGGAAAGGATGGAAAGAGGGGGGGGGGAAAGACCCCTAGTGCATCTGCATACCCCCTTCTATATAAATAAAAATGTAAATGCTCTTTGTTCGAGGTTGGACGAGAGAGGTGGAGAGAAGAAGGTCGGTGGCCTTATACACCCCCACTACCAAAAAAAACAAAAAACAAAGTACTACTGTAAGAGACAGACCAAGGAGATGAATTATTTTCTGAGAATATGTGAGATGTGCTGGTAAGCATCCCCTAGAGATGCATCTGAGAACGTGATGCAAGGTGCAACCCGGCATCTGTGTGACGGAGGCTGTTCTTCTCACCAACGGCTCGCTGTGTCGAGACGAGGCTCCCAACGGATGCTGGGAACACGCTTTTATTCGTATAAATAAGGAGGAGGAGTGGGGAGGGGGGAGGGGGGGGGGGGGGGACTGAGAATCTGAATGGATTTGTTTGTTTTATGGGATCTGTGAGCAACTGTAGCAGAGAGATGGTGAGGGTAAGCGGAGGTTTGACGACTGTTGTTATCTTCTAGGAGGATGAGGGACTTCGTGTTCATACTAAGGGGGGAGGGGGGAAGCCAGGCATTCACAGTTGCATAACACTGGGTGTTCATGACATTGGGTGTTCATGACACTGGGTGTTCATAACACTGGGTGTTCATGACACTGGGTGTTCATGACACTGGGTGTTCATGACACTGGGTGTTCATGACACTGGGTGTTCATGACACTGGGTGTTCATGACACTGGGTGTTCATGACACTGGGTGTTCATGACACTGGGTGTTCATGACACTGGGTGTTCATGACACTGGGTGTTCATGACACTGGGTGTTCATGACACTGGGTGTTCATGACACTGGGTGTTCATGACACTGGGTGTTCATGACACTGGGTGTTCATGACACTGGGTGTTCATGACACTGGGTGTTCATGACACTGGGTGCTCATGAGAATTTCGTTTCTCTGAAATATAATGCAATGTGTGTGTGTAGCCTCCCCCCCCCCTCCCCCCTCACCGTACCAGTTTGTACTCACCTAATTGTGCTTGCAGGGGTTGAGCTTTGGCTCTTTGGTCCCGCCTCCTATATATATATGTTTGTATATGTATGTATGTGTATATGTGCGTCCGAGAATGCGAGCCTGTGTGTGTATGTGTATGTGTTTACTGTTTGTGCCTGCATAATCGAGCTATTAGCTCTTGGTCCCCTCCTTTCTAACTGATTTATCCTTCCTGAGCTGTGTGTACTACCTGTATTTCTCTCTAAAGCACGGACACACACACATCTTCGGGTAGCAGCTATCTAACTCTCGGGTACCTAATTTACTGTTAGGTGAACAGAAGCATTAGGTGAAAGAAACTATGTCTATTTGTTTCTGCCTCGGCCGGGAATCGAACCCGGGATCTTAGGACTTTGGTTGGCCCCCGAACGCTGTCCACTCAGTTGCGATGCATCTGTGTGTGTTTGTGTGTTGTGTGTGTGTGTGTGTGTGTGTGTGTGTGTGTGTGTGTGTGTGTGTGTGTGTGTGTGTGTGTGTGCGTGTGTGTGTGTGTGTGTGTGTGTGTGTGTGTGTGTGTGTGTGTGTGTGTGTGTGTGTGTGTGTGTGTGTGTGTGTGTGTGTGTGTGTGTGTGTGTGTGTGTGTGTGTGCAACATTATATTGCCAGATGAGTGATGGGTAACTTAGGTGAGAGAGAGAGAGAGAGAGAGAGAGAGAGAGAGAGAGAGAGAGAGAGAGAGAGAGAGAGAGAGAGAGAGAGAGAGAGAGAGAGAGTGGAGGAGAAGACCACCACCACTTTAAGTCAGGGCGGACTAGTCAGGGCAGACAGTCAGGGCGGACAGTCAGGGCGGGGTAACTGCACCTGCCTGTCAATTAGGTCAGGTGGCGACAGATGTGATCCTAATGGTCTCAAATAATGGGCGAGACAGACGCTTCTGCATCATAGTAATGAGTGATTGGAGGCACTGTGATGGACTAATGGCAGAGTAGAGACAATATATTGGACTAATGGGTAGGTGTAGGCAATATGTTACACTAATGGGTAGGTGTAGGCTAATATGCTGAACTAATGCATCACTGTATAAAATAAAAACTACTTCAAATTAAAGGCCAAGAAGAGGAAATGGTTGAGACTAATGGGGAAGGGCTATATGCATCGTATTAAATGGGAAGCAAGAGCATTATCTCAAACTTCAAGGCTGTTACTGCAGTGAGTGAGCATCGAATGGGGGGGAATATTGCAAGATTGTGGACGCAGTAGAGTGAAAAGCAAACGTATCTACCTAAAACAAAGCTCTCCAGGGAGGTAATTATGAAGCATAAGTTCCAAGCCATCAATTGAGGGGAGGTTTGCTACCACAGTTTTCTTCACTTGCAAATTTACATAACCAGTAAAACAACAACAAAAATTCATTTGGGATACAATACAAAAACAACTTTGAGTGTGTCAAACATGGACAAACAAAAGGTAAATATCACAACAGGTGATGTCAACAAGCAGCTGAAAGGATGTCACTAAAGACCCCTCCAACCTACAAAGGACCTCACAAGGGTCCCCTCCAACCCACGAAGGACCTCACTAGGGTCCCCTCCAACCCACGAAGGACCTCACTAGGGTCCCCTCCAACCTACAAAGGACCTCACTAAGGAGTCCCCTCCAACCCACGAAGGACCTCACTAGGGGGTCCCCTCCAACTCACGAAGGACCTCACTAGGGTCCCCTCCAACCCACGAAGGACCTCATAAGGGCCCCCTCCAACCCACTGAAGGACCTCATAAGGGCCCCCTCCAACCCACGAAGGACCTCACTAGGGTCCCCTCCAACCCACGAAGGACTTCACTAGGGACACCACCATTAAAATCCTGATCCCCTTGGGTCCCCTTCTCATTTCCCCTCTCGCAGTAATCTTCTTCAGCCTCATCACGACGCCTTGAGTACGGCGGAAACTTTTTTGTCGGAAGAATATTTCAATCAGGAAGCGTATCTTACTAGGAGCTGTCGATGAACGCCTTCCTGCTGAGGAAGGTTCTTGCTAGAAGAAAAATATATCTCTGAGCTGGGGGAAATGAGGAGGCAGCCAACAGGAGGAGAAGGAGGCGTTAATTAGTAGGACTGAGGAATCATGAAGGAGGATGAATGAGTGAATCAGGCAAGAAGGGGAAACTAGGCAGGAGGAGAAGAAGGCAGTTATGAGGAAGTTTAACAACAGAAAGAGGAGTCACACATGCGCAACAGACAGAGCAAGAGGAGAAGAGGTAAGCCAAAAGAAATAAGAAGAGGAGAATGACGTTTCGGTCCGTCCTGGACCATTCTCAAGTCGATAGGTCACAATCGACTTGAGAATGGTCCAGGACGGACCGAAACGTCGTCGTCCCTTCACCTTCTAGTGTGTGGTCTGGTCAACATACTTTAGCCACGTTAGTGTGACTCATTCGCCTGCAAGAAGAGGAGAAGAAAGAAGCAAAGCAAGTAGTATCAGGACATGAGGAGATTTGGATATATAGCAAGAACACAAAAGAAAGAGACTGTTCCTTGTTCCTTAGATACTACACGTCTTGTACTTCATGTTCCTCAGATAGCATGCGTCTTGTATTCTTTGTTTCTTAGATAATGCGCATCTTGTGTTTTCTGTTCCCTTGATAATACAGCTTGCTAAGCTCTTCTGTAATATCCTGCAGCTTGTTTAACTCATCCTGTAGTATCCTACAACCTGCTTTGTTTCTCTTGTATTATCCTGCAGATTGTTGAAGTCTTCCTGTAGTGTCCTGCAGCTTGTGTAGGTCCTGTGGTATCCTACACCTTGTTTAGTTCCTATTGTATCCTGCATCTTATTTATGTCCTGTAGTGCTCTATAGCTTGCTTACATCCTCCTGTAGTACGCTGCAATAGGCTTCAGTTTATACCCTTATCATTTCACCTTCTCTGCTAGGTCATTCACGTGTAAACCAGAAACAGTAGAAGTCCATGGGCCGAATGCCACACAAATGTGCAAGGTTCTTCTACGCAAAGATTGCCTCTTTCGTTATGACCCCCGTGATTCCTGCCTGTTAGTTACTCTCCTATTCTGTCAAGCACCATTCTAATAATTGCAGCCTGCTTTCTCCCTTATTTTGCTTCCCTTTTATGGGTAATGGTATCAAAGGTTTTCTGGTAGTCCTAGAAAGATGCAATCCTCCCAGCTCTTTTTATCTCGTTATTCTTTTTAATATTAGGTATTGGCAGGAAGGGCTCACATCCTCTAAATTCATGCTGCCTCGCTGATTCAGTTTGTCAACTCCAGATCTGTACACAATCCCAAATGGTACTTTACAGAGGACGCAAGGCAGAGATACTGGTCTGTGCCTTAAGGCCTCCTGTCTGTCTCCATGCTTGAATACCAGTACATGAATGAGAGCAGAGAGATATAGAGGAAAATAAGGACAAATATTAACAGGGAGTACCTTTTCACTGTACATCACAGTTATGTCAAAACACAGGCGGGTCGGAATGATGTGCCCGCGTCACCAGGCAACCACAGACCCCAGAAGTAAATTCTACGTCACCAGACAACCACAGAGCCCAGAGGTCTATGTCACAGTGTCCTTACAGTCAGCCTGCCTGGCTATGCCACAATGACGAAACAGGACTCTCGTTGTTAGGCGCGTCAAGGCACTCAATCAATCAATCAATCAATCAATTAATCAACTTTTTGTTTACCATTTTTAAGGAGAATTTACTGCGATGTGTTAGAGTGAACTCGTCTATATGCAAAGTTCCCCCATGTTCCGCTTTATAGTACAACTTGGTTGATTAAACAGAGGACATAGTTTTGCTCTGTGTTCAGAAACCCCAATTATCCATTCCTCTAACCGGAGAAGTTTAGTTTTGACAGTAAATGTTATTTCTCTTTTGTTATATTGTCTGTCAAGAGGATATAGTGTGACAGGAGAGGGCGTGTGGCCTTGCTTCAAGGGCTTGAATGGCAGGATGCTGGAATTTTAATCGGAACTCCGAGGGAGGGGAATTGTGTTTCACTAGTGGGATGGGTATTGATGTGTGTGGGGGGGGGGGAGATGGGAGGTGAGGGAGGGGGGATCCGGATGGGGTGACATTCGATCGGGTGTGCTGTGATGATGGTGATAGTGATAGTGGTGAGGGCGAGGGTGATGATAGTGATGGTGGTCATTGTGATTGCTGTGAGTGATGATGATGATGATGATGGCGACTGTTGTGATAGTGATGGTATAGTGATCGACAGTGAGGGTGGTAGGTGGTGATGGTGATGAGACTATGACAGCGTTGGCGGTGAAAGTGGTAGTGTTGGTGTGTCGGGAGAGTTGGTGGAGATGGTGACACTCTCTCAGCTGGTGCTTGCCTAACAGTGACTTCGGGAGTAGCGAGGTCAAGCTCTTAAGCCCCGCCTGTTTTAACCTACTTGTATCTGATGGGATTTTTCTTTTAACTTGCGACCCACTACTACTTAGAGAGTAGTGAAGAAGGCGACAGCTTCTTCCAAGAGTCTCTGGCTAAGAGCAGACAGTTAAATGGTGTTTTACGTGTCTCCAGCTGCCGGCCCCCCCTCCTGCAAGTCTCCAGTAGAGGGCGTTGTGTAAGTGCTTCGTCAAAGTGCTTTCGTCTTCGTCAATTCCTGTATTGACTTCAGTGCCGTTTTGGACTTCAGCGTTTTCTTTCCTGATTCGTTGCAAATCTTCACGTGGTAAATTGCATTTTGCATATGCATTACAAAAATGGTCTTAATCTATTTTAACTGTCCGGTATAAATTTTGGGGCAAAAGCATTCGATGAATAATCACTGGACGTCCCGTGAGGACTCACCTGGAGCGCGAACTACTCAACTGGAGTATAGAATAAGCACTTGGAACACAACTGACTCGCCTGGAATACGATCAACTAACGTGAAATACGGAAACCCTGGAGCTACTCACCTGGAGACTAGGGAGGTCTTTCCCACCCTGGAGGAGCCGAGGATGACCAGCCTGAAGCAGTTCTTGGCATGCGGCTTCATGCTCTTCTGCGGCACCAGCGGCAGCGACGAAGGCACCGCCGCCTGCGTCCGCCCGCCGCTTTCGCCGTTGCTAGTCCCATTGTTACCGTCAGTCCGGACGCCGGAGCAGTCGCCCCCCTCGCACTCCTCGCTGCAAGTGGGCAGCGAAGTGTCGTCGGTGGAGATCTCTGGAGTGATCTCGTTCATGGTGGGGTCAGGTGTAGGCCTTGTCTTCAACGATATTTATGCTGCATTTCCCAGGGGGGGTTCGAGTCTCACAATAAACAGTTTCCCGTTGTTGTTTAGGATCTGGGGGGAAGGGGGAGGTGTTCTATTTTCTTTGGAGTCTGTTGTAGTGGCTCCAGACTCTTAGAGTCTATCGTCGTTGATCATGGCGACTGTGGGGTTGTAGAATCTAGAGTCTATCGTCGTTGACCATGGCGAGTGTGGGAAACATGTCTTCATCCTTCAACATAATCTGGAAGAAAACCAACACACTGTTATGTTAATTATTAAGTATATGAACTTTGATGAATGTTGGCTGGTCGTTTATATGATGTTATGGTCGCGTTAGTAGAACATTTGGATGGCGGGTGACAGTGGTATGACACGTGGGGGGCGGGTGACAACTTGTAGAACACGTGGGTGGCGGGTGACAACTTGTAGGACACGTGGGGTGGCGGGGTGACAGCGACAAGACTCGGGGGTTTCAAGTGACAAGGAAAGGAAGGAAAAACTTGAGAGAATGACACAAAGTCTTCCATGTGACCATAGGGCGAGAGCGTCTTAATAACACATACATGTTTCCTGTCCTCAATACCGGAAACTAATGCCTGAGGTACAAGTTACGAGTCTACCTGATAGTGTTGGCAGCAGTGGTCACCATCTAATATTTATGACCTATAATACTGAGTACATTGATAACCAAACCACACACTAGAAAGTGAAGGGATACGACGTTTCGATCCGTCCTGGATCATTCTCAAGTCGATTGTGTCATTCATTCAAGAATGACTCAAGTCATTCTCACAATTGACTTGAGAATGGTCCAGGACGGACCGAAACGTCGTCGTCCCTTCACCTTCTAGTGTGTGGTCTGGTCAACAGACTTCAGCCACGTTGTTGTGACTCATCGTCTGTATATCGGGTACAGTTTCAGGTCACCAGATTTCATGAAGGATATTGTTCATCCGAGGAATGATGAGCAACAAAGATAATACCCAGGTGATAATACCAGGTGATAATACCCAGGTGATAATACCAGGTGATAATGATGATAATGCCCAAGCTTAAAGATATATTATATAAAACATATTTAGAACTTTTTAATTATTCAGAAGTGAATGACAAAGAACATCAACATTTAAAGAAATCAAAGGACGTGAGAGTAATATTAATTAATTGTCATATTAAAATGTGTAACTCAGCGTAATAATTAATTGTTTTTTAAAAGGTAATCTACAACATTTCAATTCAATAACGCGGAATAACTTTTTTTTATTTTCAAGTTGAAAGAAATAGTTGATTAGACTTAATTGAGAAAAATATGTCAAAGCATATTAACATATTTATATGTTAATACGCGTACATGAGTTTACAAATAAACTAGACAAATACTTGTCTTCAAATCTGCTTCTAACAATATTTGTGCAAAGCCAACGGTGCCGTTTTCTTTGTCATTGTTTGTAATTCTTTGGTAATTGCCTGCTCATTTTTAACACGTTCACCTACCATATCTCTCTCTCTCTCTCTCTCTCTCTCTCTCTCTCTCTCTCTCTCTCTCTCTCTCTCTCTCTCTCTCTCTCTCTCTCTCTCTCTCTCTCTCTCTCTCTCTCTCTCTCTCTCTCTCTCTCTCTCTCAGGATAAAAGAGTAAAAATTTTCATATAAACAACACCAGCACAGGGACACGAAGCTCTTCCTCCTCCTCCGTTAACTTCCCCCCAACCCACACCGCCCCCCTCCACCCCTCCCCACACCCCCTCTCCCAACCCAACACCCCTCCCTCACCCCACAACCCCTCCCCTTCATTTCCACCATTCCCCCCCAACTTCCCCCTCCCCGCACCACCTCCGCTTCTCCCTTCACCCTAACATCATGTTTGAAAGGCGACAAATGGCTCTATTGGGAATTTTCTCCTCGTTTCCTGTTCTTGTATTTCAGTAAGTCACTCGGATTAACTTTATTTTGAATCTCTCTCTCTCTCTCTCTCTCTCTCTCTCTCTCTCTCTCTCTCTCTCTCTCTCTCTCTCTCTCTCTCTCTCTCTCTCTCTCTCTCTCTCTCTCTCACTCTCTCAGAGGACAACTGTGAGTGACACGGGACAACCGTGAAGGACACGGGACAACTGTGAGTGACAGGAGACAACTGTGAGTGACAGGGGATAAATGTGAGTGACAAGGGACAATTGTGAGTGACAGGGGACAACTGTGAGTGACAGGGGACAACTGTGAGTGACAGGGGACAACTGTGAGTGACAGAGGACAACTGTGAGTGACAGGAGACAACTGTGAGTGACACGGGACAACTGTGAGTGACAGGGGACAACTGTGAGTGACAGGGAACAACTGTGAGTGACAGGGGACAACTGTGAGTGACAGGGGACAACTGTGAGTGACAGGAGACAACTGTGAGTGACACGGGACAACTGTGAGTGACAGGGGACAACTGTGAGTGACAGGGGACAAATGTGAGTGACAGGGGACAACTGTGAGTGACAGGGAACAACTGTGAGTGACAGGGGACAACTG